>NC_143568.1:111025909-111336753 GCF_054136105.1 Typopeltis vanoorti
TGCTTTCATGGAAATTGCTAATATTTGGATCGTTAAGAGCTTCAACACGCTTCTGTTCGCTGTGCAAGCTTAATTCACGCGCCTGTCGTGTAGTTGGCGTGCAGTCGAGCATTTTCGAAACCTGGACGTTGGAGTGCGAACGATTTGATTTGTAACAGGAGGCAGATCAGGTGAACATTCCGCTCGAAGGCGGGTGGTGCCCCAGTAATGGGTTTAAAGTTTGCATTTGTGCCGCCACTTCTAGACTGAGCTGCGGACAACGCAAAGCGATAGCAGTGTGGTGTCCATAGTGCAGCGTCGCGGGAAGAAGACAATTCATAATTAGCAAGAAGCCGGTCGACACCTTGTTTCTCTACCTTTCGACCGTAGGTGGAGTTCAGGTAGGGTTTTATTTTTGTTGAAAAAGATTGTCGACTAAAATAAAACGAACATCGAATTCCCCCCCCCCCCCACCACCACCCTTTCGGTGCATTCCTCATTAAAATTGCCCTAGTAATAACGACCTGCGCCCGCTTTGTCGGTAAATACTGCGTTGAATGAACTTAAATTTTCCATGTTTTTCGAGTGTTTGACAACAATTTGTTCGCCTGGAGCTTCTTGAGCTTCTTTGCAGCACGGTCATGGCTGTAGCGTGAAGATGCAGTTTTTTTTTACACTATATTAGACGGTCGGACTGTTGCACCGGTATTAGACGTACATGCCGCATTCGTTTTAAAAGGTGCGCGCAGATATTTTTGAATGTTGAATGATTTATTTATCCAACAGAAATGGTCCACTTTGGAAAACATTATTTATAGGAAAAACTGGTTGTTCTATGACTCTTCATTGGAAAATTGGATGCCTTTTGCCACGTCAGTCACCTTGAAATCGGACCTTAAGAAATTAGGTCAAGAGCTTTCAGGGGGAGGGGGCACGAGGAGATGTGGTCGGACTTCTGCCTCCTCTGGCAAAACTGGTCTTCTGTATATATATATATATATTTTAAAAAAATGACGACGTTGATTTCAGGAGAGAGGGATTTTGGGTAATGAGTGTGATAAACGGAAACTGAAATTATATATCCCCCCCCCCCTCCCGCAATAGACTCATGGCTTCTGTTCCCTTTCCCGAGACGGAATTCCACTCGCGTTCAAGGTGGCACCTCCGAATCGTTCGAGTAGTTTTTGTTGATGGGCAGAAACAAACCCTTACGTCATGAGAGCGAATTATTTCTTTGACGAGTTTTAAATCATGCGAAGGTGACGATTAGCTTTTCAACTTTCGTGTGTTAAGCGGCGATTTAATATGCAGCGAGCGATGATCACTTTGTGTCGTGTACTATTTCCGCATAAGGACACGACCCTGCATTACACCACGATAGAACAATTTCGTTCTTACGAGTATAAATAATACGAAATCGTTTACAGGATTACTTCTCTGAATATTAAAAAGTTGAATTTATGCCGCGCCTGGAGAGACATCTACCCAAAAAGGCCTGCGCAAGATATGGCAAGTGTGAGGGGCAGTTTTTGCCCCCCCTCCAAACGTGTCGCTCCTCGGCATTGCCTTAGTGGTTTAGTTTAGTTGCGAGCCCTGATTTTTTAGAGTTATGAGAAATACCAAAGGATTCAATGATGAATGCAATTCAAATAGATTTTCGTCCCCCTTGGAAGGAGTGGACGCGGTCCTTGAAATGGTTAAAAAAATTTTTGAGAGATCGCACAAACTTATGACAAAAATCCACATTGGACGTCCAACAGTGTGAAACTCTAAGAACGACATTTCTCTCTCCGTAAATCAAGATTCCTTTGCTCGCGACTGATGTTTAGTAATGTCTCCATGACAACATGCTACGCTTTTAGCAGCTCAGTGGTGTGGCGGACACTATTACTTCAAACCGTTCTGCATTCGATTTAAATAGAACCATCTCCCAATTGTATTATTTTAGAGAGATGTGCGTACCAATTGGGGAGGAGGAGGGGGGGGATGGAGACAATTGCGCGATCAGCAATACAAAGCAAATAGTTGCGTGGAAAACCCTAGTAGTGACATGACCAGATGGCAAATCACTTTTGACTATTAAAAAATAAAAATAAAAAATATTGTTCATTTTACGCCATTTTGTTATTCTGCAATAGAAATTTAATAACATTTATCTTTATTATGCTCCCGAACAAAATCACATCATCTAGTAAGAGGTCTTTTGTGCTGACAGATATTTCGGAGCCACAGCGGCTGTTTCAGCATCAGATCATAAAATACAAGCAAGTTAAAGACATTAATGTCAGAAGTGATTTTACGAAGCTCGTTTGGCTCTCAATTTGCTTGCACTAAATTGCCATTTAATAGTGACAAAAACAGGAGTAGAAGGTTCGGGATAAAATCCGATTCAAAAGTAATTTAAAATAACATTAATGACTACAAAAGTAACCTCGAAGTAACCTGAGGAAGGAGATCCTGCCTGCTCACCAGCCAAATAGAAACAACAGTTAAGGCGAATCATTAAGAAGAACTTTGGGGGGGAGAGCAAAGTTATCACCAGAAACACTGAAGAGCCATTGGGAAAACGAGAATGCTTTTGAGGGAATCATTCGCCGAGCTGAATTCAATAAACTCGAAAAAATAGATGAGAAAGGACGCGGTGCTAATAAGTGACGCCTCGGAAAATAATGTTAGCTTAAAAGTAGCACGGTGGGGGGGGGGGATGTCTACTAGGAATAGATGAATCAACCAATTTAAAAAGGTCAACCCAAACAGAAGAAACCTTGAAAATAGGATAGTTTCTTACAGAAATCATCTAACTCTTTGAGCCACCCCAAACAGGTCTGTCAGAAGCAAGGTCATTGAGAATGTCACACGCAACATGAAAAACTCTTGATGAAGGCAAGATAAACATCGAACCGTTGAAATTTGGACGAGAATTATTCTTGCGAAACTCCGCAACAAGATTGTCGGTATCAATGAATTCATCTCAGACCAGTGGCTAAAATCGATGAGAGTCCACCAATCAAAGACATTTTTTTTTTATGTAAAGAAAATTATTAATTCAAATACACACCAATTCGTCTGTATTTGAATTAATAATGTTTCTGTTAACATTGATCAATAACTAAGTTCTTGATCAATGTTAACAAAATCTCTGGTGAGCTGGAAGGAACCCAGCTAGATGGACAAGCGGGATTCATAAAGCCTTTCTATAAGAAATCACTTTGGCTATAAATCAAAATATAATGAATATGAAAACCATTTTATATACTTTCTATCGATTCTGGCAAAGCTTTTGACTCGCCCTTCCACATGCTATACTGAAGCGAAGCGGGAATGTTAATTATATCCAAATGAACCTCAAGCTTTTTGAGCAAAAGTGAAGCAGCTGCTCGAATGCAAAGAGAAGAAAATTTGTTTCCCAGTCAACTCTAACTGTAATCTCATCATGGGAGTGTTTACGGTTGCACTTGAAGACAAGTTCAGGAAATCGGGGTATATGTTAGGAAAGAAACTAACCAATCTTCGATTTGATGATAACATTACCGTCTTCTGAGATGAACTAATGGAGTTGATGCTAAACCAAATAAGACAATTCGACCAATGGAACTTGGTCATTTATTTTGATTTTGTAAAATTCATTTCAGCAGTTCAAAAAATCGTTAAAAACAGTAAATGAACTCATGTAAACAAGGACGTGTTTCTGAATCTTTTTGCTTAATAAAAAATGTTGTACTTTGTCCATCTTGTATTGTACACGCTAGTGGAGATCACCTACAATGCAGCGGGGGTGATACACCATGAGGGATTCTTTCTGTGCTTCGTTTCCTAGCACAGCAAAAGCACCCAGTTCGTGTAATGGTCAAAATAAGGTTATAAGGCAACAAGATTGCTTATAAATTTTATTAGGAGTCAACAGTAAAAAGCCCGAATAATAGCAAGGGGGGAAACAGCAGTTTGAAACAGTACAAAATGGCAGACTAATATTATTCATGTGTAGAGCAAATATATATATATATATATGACTTAATTTGTTACCTCTTAGGATAATGACTACCGGTTCTTTTAGCACGGCAGGTTATTTGATTCTGTTTGAGGTGCACATTGATAACAGACTGCAACCATGAACAAAGGTAAATATTCTCTCCCACCGATAAATATGCGAATCCAGATTTTAAATCGGCTCGTAGGAAACATTCTCAATTCATTAACAAAAGGTGAGAGTTCACCATCGTTCTCAAGTCCATAGTATTGCGTCGCATAAGCTCTAAATGAAAAGTTGATTTTATAAACAGAAGAATTGTCTGATGTCTTGTACTTCGATTTTTGGGCTTTGATGAGGTCGAATCAAGCTCTGCGTTCAGAAGCTTTTTTTCCTTTTTTTCCGCTTGGACTGACTATTGCTGAGGGTGCTGGTCACGCATAGTTCCGCTGCACAAGAGGTGGATCGCGGCATGTCCGAGTTCTGCTGCGACATCCTGCTTTGGTTTGGTGCTTGATAGCTCGGTGGATCGTCCCTGGAAGTGTCTGCACTGGGAGAGCTGCATAAGGAGGACGTTTTGCTGGGTTCGATGACTGCAAAGGCAAATGCGGACATTAAAATACAAGATTAAAAAAGTATGTGGAAATATCAGTACATTAAAATGACATTTTTTGTGATCCTCATCAAAGAAACGTTGTAAGCCTGCAGTACTGGGGTGGCCTGAGGATTTCATTTTCCATCTGTATTAATTTAACTTTTATTTCTATTAATTGAATTCGAAAAAGCATTTGACAAAGTTAAAAGAAGCATTTTATTTAACATATTAAACGAAAGACAAATACCAAATAATGTCCTAAAAGCTACCACAAGTATATATGAAAATAATCAAATACAAATAAGATTAAATCACGAGCTATCATATACGAGAGAGATAAACCAAGGGGTCCGACAGGGATGTCCCCTCTCAGCAACTCTTTTTAATATCTACTTAAATGAAATAATAATAAAATGGAATAAAAATTTACATCAAGGGATTAAACTTTCTCCTACAGTTAACTTAAACACTCTCCTCTTTGCCGACGACCAAATAATAATTACAAATTCTGAAGATAACTTACAGAAAGCTATTTTAAATCTAAATGAGATATCCAAAGATTATGGTATGATAATATCAACGGAAAAATCAAAAACTATGGCCTTTAAAGGACAAGATCCAGCAAGAACTTAAATATTAATAGATAACAAGATCTTAGACCAGGTGAATTCATTTAACTACTTAGGATGTATGATCACTTATGAAAACGAAAAAGATATAAACATAAAAATTGCAAAATATTTAAAAATAACAGGTGGAATTAACTCTATATTTAAACCAAACCTAGTTCAAAAACAAACCAGGCTAAAAGTACACAATACATTAGCCCTACCGGTCTTAATGTATGGAAGCGAAATCTGGACAATAAAACAAAAAGACAAACAAAGATTAACAACAGCAGAAATGAAGTTTATGAGAAAAACTGCAAAGTATACCCTATTTGATCACAAAAGAAACGAAGAAATTATGAAAGAATTAAACCAAGAACCAGTAACAGAAAAAATTAAAAAATATAAACATAAATGGATGGAACACGTTCAAAGAATGAAAAGAGAAAGATTACCAAAACAAGCGTTAAAGTACAAGCCATTGGGAAAAAGAAAACCAGGACGTCCTCTTAAACGATTCAACGATGACTTCTAAGGCCGGAACAGGTCACACTAGGCCTAAATCCTTGACAGGCATGATGATGATTAATTTAACTTTTTCGTTTTGTTTTTGCATAAGCCAGAATCCCTGTTAGAGACCCAACATGGAATATGTGAAGACGCTTCAGGCCCCAGCAAGCAAAGCCTGGAGGACCAATGTCTTCTACCACCAAGTGAATTCGATAGTCAGAATACACTTAACAATGGTAGAAACTGCAAATAGTTTCTTTTGCTCAATAAATACATAAAATGCTAATTATTTAGTCTGTTATATAAATAAATATCTATTGATCCAACCACCGGGAAATGTTGAATATTCTGTTTCACCATGGAAGAGTAATGGATCCAGAGAAGTTGAAAAATTCAAATTACGCTAATCACGTTTTTATTTTGATTAAATAAATCCACCCTGATTAACCAAATGGTCAGCGCACCCGCTCTTCAGCCAGTACGTTGTGGATTCGAACCTCGCCATGCATGTTTGTAATTAGGTGGTGGGTGAGACCACCGCACCGCTTCTGGAAGGCCCGAAGTGGCTTCAAAAAGTCCCATTTTTTGTTATCTAGACCGAGGTTTCCTTATTAGCTTACCTTTTAGCCCACGCTCGCTACTTATATTACCGTACGATAGTTTCACAACCTTTCGTGCGAGGAATGATTCGCATAAAAATGCTAAAAGATTGTTCGCATTTTTAAAATACCGCAATACAAATGAAAGGAAGCTGAACTGAGAATATTTAGTGAAAAATTGAAGGTGATTGTATTAATTAAGCGAATGTTATTTAAACCCGTAGTATTTCTCAATTACTCCAACTACTGGAAGACCATGTTTGGATCCTAACATGGCTAAATTCCCTCCTGCCCGTTTCATGTATTTTTGGCTTATATTATGGGATTTTTTTAATTAACAAAAATATACCAAGCTAATAAAAGACACTGAACCATCACTTGCCTTCAAATTTTTTGAACACAAACACAAGATTTACAGTTTAGAAGTCTTCATATTGTCGATGTAAGATCTCAAATGAAAGGATATTAAAGATCCATCGTTATTTCAAACTGGATCTGAAACTTAATTAGAAGTTTTGCATTTTCGTGTTTTCAATTTTGGACTTTATCATAATAAAAAGATACGTGTCCTTATTTGATCAAATGCAGTTTCCTCCTTTTTGTCCCCGGTCCCTATTGGGGCGAGTTCAGCCCCCTCATGGTGGGTTAAGTATTTATGACTGTAGATCCGTGTGTGCCGGTTTGCCTGCTCGCGGGATGAAAAACCCCAGATAAACGGGGGAAAAACCCTGCTGTCCATGCCCCAAACCGGCTAACTTGGTTATGGCTGAGGAAGATCCTTCAGCTCCTCACGTCACCAACGAGAATCGAACCTAGGACACCCCTTCTCCAGGCATATGGTAAGCCACTAGGACAGGGGTACAATAACACTCCTTAAGACGCGAACTCTTCCCCATTTCTGTAACTTTTTCAATAAGTCGACATCGAACTGAAGCCTTGTAGGCTCCTTATTAAATCGTCATAATTCCCACACGAGAGTTCGCTTCTGCAAAATAACTTTCCAAGTTCGTTGCTACGTAATCGCACAGATGATCGAACTTCTGTCCTCTTGAGTTTTCTGCCTGTTCTATGATGAGAACCTACAATAGTCCGAAACGGCTGTCAGAGCAGTGAAACCTTAACCTGAAAGCACCAATAAAAGACAAACATTTGGGCTCCTCAGTGGAGTTCGCATCTTTTAAATAGTAGCGCAATCCCAAGAAAATTCAGATGCTGAACTTACGTTGTACTCTCGTAAGCTCTCAAACCGAATTCGGAGCTTTTGATGGATTCGGATTTCAAATATTTGGTTTTGAAATAACGAAGGCTTCTTAATGTCCTTTCATTTAACTCTTATTTTAAATTTCCACAGCACTGATTCATTCGGAAACTCTTTCAGGGGCCTGCGCAATTGTTTCACAAATTTACATTCGCATCTAATTGGAAAACATTTACATTCGCCCCCCCCCCCCCCCATCAACTGGGAAAGCACAATAAAGAGATGCGTGTCCTTTGAAACCTATGAAAATTTTGATTAAAAAATTAATAAATTTGCCTGCTGTAAGAATTTAATTGTCGGCATAAATACAACGCTAATTTATCGAATGAAGCTGTTTAGCATTTCGAATAGTTAGAACGGTGTTTCTTCCAACATTTTCTCAAACTTTTATTGTAGTTGAGTATACAGGAAATTCTTTAGGCTTCTCCCTGTCGGTTGCGCAGGTAGTCGGTCTTTATCACAGACAAAAGAGCTTCTCCATAAAACTGCATTTTTAACCCCGTAATTTAGAGAAAAGGCTCACGCAAATTCAGTGAATGATGCCAGTTAACGTTTTGGATGCATGACAGTTTTCTTCAGTGCTTTCGCCTGGAAGTCTTGAAATTGTCGTTAGCTATGAACTCGACAACTCAAGGTGGAGGTCGGCTGCCTGTCGCTTTCGAAAAGTTAGGGCTAATAGTTCAGCTTTCCATAGAGATTTTCAACTGAAACAGCTGCTAGCTTTAATTGGCTACGCAAAGGATTTTACTCTCTGAAATCGTGTTTTCTTCAGCAAAGTAGTCTTTACTAGAGAACACATAACGCCGATAGATCAAACTATGCGGTTCGCAACCGCTAACTATCATGACATTGCTTAACTTAACGATGTACGGTACCACATATGAAAAATGGGGACCCACACTGCATTGTCGTAGGAGCGCGTTAAATCCCGTGCTATAGACTCGAAATAGTCTTTTTGGTGCTTCTTCAGACCTCGATTGAGCAGGACGTACTGATTGCGTGTTGATTCTGAGAACTTTTCCCATATAAGTAGATGGTGGTGATGGTTTTTACCTTTCAGTCGTATCCGACCGTAGGTGACTTTGTAGACATTGCCCACAAAATGTTTCTGGTAAGATTTTTACAGGGTTGTTCACCATTTCTTTCCCGGGTATTATCCGGGCTTGGGACTGGCATATGTCTGGGACTTATTCATGACGTAATCCATGTGTGTTCACGGGGCCAGTTTGTCTGTTCTGGGGGACGAAAACCCCGAGTTTCAGGGTTGAAAAAAAACCCTAACTCTCTGTGAGACCGGCTAACTCACCTTTCGTCGAAAGGTTCCTCACATCACTGACGGGAATCGAACCCAGGTCTTTCCGACCAAAGGACTCAGTCTATACCGACTCAGCTACGGAGGCTCCCATGTAAGTAGATAACATACTTGAGTGGATAATAACTAACCTGTTTTTTTAAACACTGCCTTTCGCAGGTAGTTGAAGTATTCTGATCGTGTTGCTGACGTTTTCGATTTTTCACCACCCCTTTTGGTTTCATTTCTCCGTTCCCCAAATACGCGGGGGACACATTTCTCGGTTTCCATCAACCACATCTCGGAAGAAACGTAACTGGAATTCTGCACACACTGAGAACGTTGAAAGCAAAACAAGATTTTCTGAGATTCTCGTCCACCTCGTCATCAATTTTCGATCAGAATTGGCAATGAGAAACCTTTTTTCGTTAACTGCTTCAGGAAGTCTTCAAAAAACCCTCGAGTTCCGGATAGTTCGGTGCTGCGAAAATATTCATTGAGTAAATTATTTTATTTTTGGGATAATAAAAAATATTCGTCTTTGATGAAATACATTTGGAGAGAATAAAGATTTCGTTTTGATTTTTGCAATAATAATCGGGGAAAAATTATTTGAAGCATCTCCTCTTGTTATCCATTGCTTTAGGAGTTTTTCCCATTAAATCTAATTTAAAATGCAAAAATAATATCTTAGACGCGAGGTGGTACAAATGTATGATTGCCTAAGCAAGATAATTGCTTGTCACGCTATCAAATACTTCCAAGACATCTCTGGAATGCAGTGTGCTTGTTTTTGGGTGACAAGTACATATATTGCAATTTAATGTTCATAAGTGGGATGGAAAAGAGACTTATCCCCCTCCATTTAGAAAAATGAGGGTCATTGGGGTTATTGATTTCGCTCTGCGTAGCAAGATTGATTACCTTAGCAAATGAAATAGTTTGGTATTAAATTCACTGAGAAATAAATCATTTATTTGACACAACTTGTTAATTTAAAATCACTCGATTATTTTGATGAAAGTGTTCTTAATCGCTGTTTATTATTTGTTTACAAAACACGCAGAATAAGCAAGTCATATATTTCTAAGAAAATAATCTCTTTTTCTCCGTAGTTTTTTTTTTTTTTTTTAAATGTATTAGTATTTGCCCTTAAGGGAGCGCTACTATTAGCCAAAGTGGTTAGCGTATCCGCTTTAAAAAAAAAAAAGGTCAGCCTGGAATCATGATGCGGGCGTGGATATCTGTGATTGTCTTTAGGTAGGAGATGAATTTCATTGCCCGATGTGAGGCGAACTCTCCGCTTACTGGAGGCCTGAAGAGGATTCAGAAAGTTCCATGTTTAGACTTTACGGATTATCTAACCCTTAGCCCACCCAGGGCGATAATGCACGATAGGTAAACGGTATCCAAAAATTATTCTCGTATTTTGGGGGAATTTTCATTTGAAAAAGGTTCCCAATCAATATTCATAAGTGTAAACATCCTCACGTACTTCCTGTACTGCATCACAGCCAGCGGTTCTTCGCTTGAAATCGTGGGGGTGCTGCAACTTTCGAAATATACACACACACTGTAAGTACAGTGTATACGTTTTTGGATAAAATATCAAAATTATGGTAAAAATTAAAAAAAAAAAATTAAACATGAAAAAATATTGTTTATTATCGATAAAATTATACAGTTTGGTATAATTCAAAATTACTTAAAAACAAAATCCATTCCTTTTAAAGAATTAAAAAGGAAATAAAAAAATGGATTTACAATTTTTGGACATTACAATTAAATCCTTTAATTGTAATGTCCAAATATTTGAAAAGACGGAGTAAACACGATAAGCACTGCGAACACTACTACTGGCGCTAACTGCATATAAACAACAGTGGAACTGCGCGACGGACAGTGCCACATTACGCTAATGGCTCGCATCTCACTATGACGTGCATATGCTTGCGCGTGTAGCAATATGGCATTGTGGTAAACACAGTGCTGCTAGCGCCCTCCTAAGTATCACAAGGTGGGTTTTTATTATTTTTTATACAAAATAAGAGAATTGTGTAGGATTGTTGATGATAAAATTAAATATTACAAGCAAATATAAATAAATTAATAAATATATTTATATATCGAGAAAAATTGGGGGTTCCGCAGTGCCTATGCACGAGCCGCCCCTGATCTCAGGTAAATCCCAGACAGCCCTGATGTCCACATATACGTACAACACACTTCTAACAACAAGGTCCAGAATTTGGAAGAATGAGACAGTCCCCCATTCCCTCCACCCTCCCTGTATATCGCAAGTGAGGATTCACCGAGGTCTGATTCTCGATCGCTTCCTCTCAACTTTAGTTGAGAAAACTGGCGCAGGGGAAGATTACGGCTTGTAATTTAAAAGTAAAAATAGTTTTTTTTTTATGTCGTCCACCAAAAGTTGTAAACCAGTCTAACCTATCTTACATTTTTCGGTGAGCTAAGTGTAGCTAATACGGGAAAAAGCTGTCCTAACCAAACACGGTACTTCAAACTGCTTACAGCCAACAGCTGCTACTAGAAGTGTTGCAAGTTAAAAATGAACGCATCTAAGAATGCTGTTTTTCATTCCTTTCGATAAAGGTGTTAAGTGAGCATCCAAGAAGACTTTTTTCTGTTAAGTCTTTCAACGAAGAACATTTGATTGCGTAAATAACCGTATAAAGTAAAACTAGCAGAGTAGTAGGTAGAAAATCCATGATATGACTATGCCATATTTTCACCACGCGCACACACAGAAAAATCAAACAGATTAACATGGTGTACTGTTTGTGCAATTATTAGATTTAGTTTAGAGGCTTCAGAAGCTTTACTGATAATACGATTTGAGCAGCGATGTTACAACTCGACCTCTCTTACAGAGAGAAATCTTTCATACAAGATCAGCGGCTAAATTCAGGCGGGCCAGGACATTTTTCTGTTTTGTGACTTTTCACCCCTTACGGTAATTATGCCCACGTTATTGTGTTATGATTTAACAACTGTTTACGGTTGTGAATGTGTATATAAAGTCAATATCAACAGTCACCTGATTACGAATGCGTGATCATAGGGACGGGGAGGTTTGGAGCTTCCTGTAATGCGTTATCTTGCATCGATTGACAAGCAAACATTATTGCATCGGAATTTTGACAGAGTCGTAGCGATATTTTGTCCTTTCTGGTTGACAACACTGTCAGCAACCAACAATAGAACAGCAGATGAGCAGTGGCTTATCAGAGCTCGTGTGAGAAGAACAAAGAAAATCGCGCAATATTTTGGTGTTTATGTGGGCCTACTATTTCATCTAGGGATAAGTACATACCAATAGTAGCTTCTTTAGACGGAAAAATAGCTCGGATGACAGTGATAATACAAAACGAGTCTGTAATGACAGTTTGTGTAGTTTCTGAAGAGAAAGAGGTCTGTAACGAAACACAGAATTCCCATCAGTTGCAATGCGATAATATTAATACGTTGTATTTGTATTAATGTTTCTGGTGGTGTGGAAGAGGAGGCCTGATGGCTTGAACTCCACCAGAATAAATAAATAAAAGTTTTAAAAAATGTTGCGCCAATCTAGCAATAGCCAGGGGCGCGCCGGCCATATGTGCAATGTGTGCGACGCACAGGCGGCAGGATAGTAAAGAGGAGGAAATATTTTTTTAAAAAAATTTTTTTAAGTGATTTTTTTATTGGAGGGGGGAGATAGGGGCGCCAACTAAAGTTTTCATTTACATGTGGATGTTGTCTTGTGAATGGCCAACACTCATCGCAATGTTTACGGGCAATTTTATTTATAAAATAACGAATTGGGATAACAATACTACGCTGTGTGTGTGTGGGGGGGGGGGGGTGAGTGAGGGAACGTAATAGAAGGAAACAGAATTGTGGGGATTGAAAGAAACGTTAAGAAGATAAGCAACACTTTTATAATAGGATGGGTTTGTTTAAAATAAACTTAAAATAACCTCCAGAAGATGGTGTTCACCATTTAGATGAACAGACGGGGTTCTAATCCCTGATACCAAGAGAGGAATCTTTCTTAGCATTTTTCCAGGAGATTATTTAATGTGATGATGCAGTAACCATTGACCCCGGGCAGGTAAAACACCATCTTATTAAACCAGTGCATCGCTATACATACGTTAGTTGTGAATGTAATCTCGACTGTAAATTTGAGTGGGTTCTGCAGGTCATCTTGTCCGTTTTGTGGATAAAAATCCAATATTTTGGGAGAAAGAATCTTAGTTAGTCTTATAAAGGAGATTTTCCTCAGTGAAATTCGGGTTTTATTTACAAAATGAAAGTGAGATATCTCATCATTAGACCAAGGAGACGGGCTTACTCAGCCCTGTCATTACCAACACTAGGTTTAAAAAAATTCGGGTACGTGGTTTTAACATGCAAATAATATTAAATAAGCGTGACAGAGCAGAAACCAATGCTGTATATAATATGTTTCTGTATGACCCATTTTTAAAAATTGGCTGAAATAATACGCAGAATTGGAGTTGTGTTGCAATAATAAAAAGAAACTAAAAACTACAAATATTTTGCATTTCAAAGGGCTCACTTTCTCTCTGATTACACCAGGAAAAAACGATCCGTGTGTTGGCAAGATCTGAAATTGAATTGCAAATTAAACAGCGTAGTTTTTGAAACATTCCCACGCTAATGCGGTGATTACTGCGAGTGGTAGCTCTGAAAGATGCGTAACATGAAAGACAAGCGAACCAAGCCTTTAATGATTCAAAAAAATTAACGTATTTCTGTACATTATGTTACTAATTACGACACACTTCATCGACAGAACAAAATGACAAATGTGTTCATTTATTTAACAATTCGTGTTTTTCGTATCGCACCTAAATGGCCTCCAAAGTCATCATTAGTCGACTGTTTTGTTGGATTTAATTTGGGACCACTTCCCAGTTAATACATGCATAATTATACATTGTGTGCTCATATATATGATAATTGCTGTTATGCATGTCAGCTTAATTGTAAGAAATGATATTTACCGCTCTGTTTTGCTGTCACACCTTCCGAAGGTACACATACAAATCATATAATTCTCTGGCATGGACCTCCACCGTATGGAACAGAATGTGTCTGATCTCTCACGAACACCGGACAGCATTCAGGCCAGTGAAACCTAAGGAATGCGCTAAGAAAAGGAGATTTGTTGGCTTCTATAGAGAGTTCGTGTCTCTCAAGTAGTGCACAGGGAAATTCCTATGGCGAAAGTTATGTTCTCGTAAGCCGTCAAGTAAAATTGCAAACTTTGATGTTTGACTTTAAAAAAAAAAAAAAAAAATTAAACATGTCCTAAATAAGGTTAATGACCAGAAAGGAGAATCGGCTTTTGCAGAGGACGTACTGATTTGGGCACACTCGGAACAAATACAGATAAAACTGGACAAGTGGAATAGTGTGACACCGAGCTTTGGATTACAAATTAATAGCAGGAAGAGTGAGGTCGAAGTGGAAATGTAAACATTGACGGATTCAGCGAGTAAGACCTGAAGAGCAGTGAAAACTTCAAATATCTGGAAATGGATTTCCCAGCGATGGAAGTTTGGACCAGGAGATCGTGAAGAGGGTTCCACTGGGTCAAACTTCAACAGTGGGACGCCACTCTCCCAACCTTTTTTGGGACAGTGAGGTCCCAACGAAGCGCAAGCTTTTCATTAACAGGAGTTACTTTTGGCCCATTTTTGACACATTTCAGCTGCACCATCGTAGAAAAATTGTTGCAAGAGCAGTGGGTGGGTGGGCGGGAGGGTTTCAAGGAAGCTGCAACTGACTGCATTACCAGAGTCAGGAGAATTAATTGTGTGTGTGTGGGGGGGGGGGGAACGGATGATTAAAGATTTAAAGAACGAGCTACATAAATATGCAAAAAAAGTAAGGAGCCCATATCGCGTGAAATGCGAAGTCACGTGAGCAGCACAAAGACCAGGCCACGAGCGTGACGAACTCGCGAGGAAAACGAATTCGAATTACGAAAAAGAAGTATAGTTCGCCCACCGATTAGAGATCCTTCGACACTTCTGCGCATGTCAGAAAAAGGAGAATCCATTCCGATAATAGGGTAATAGGTTATTACCGGTCGGAAAATTAACTTCTCTTTTATGATTATTGTAGTTAACTACGTTGATTGTATAACAGTTGGAAAATTTTACCTATAAAGCACGTGATTTCGCGTGTTGGCGACCAATTCGGACGTCCTTCATTTCTGTCTCCACTTCAGCATGAATCCTGGCAAGACGCCAAGCAGAGACCTACAAACGGTGGGCGAAGTATAATTGAAGCAGCGAAAGAAAATTCGAGATTCGCGTTGGGGCGAGTCAAAGGAAAAATAGCGTTGGAAGGATAACCTTGAGAGATGCGGAAGGCAGAGGATAGTGTCGGATGTGCACGAAATTACTATAAGTAATCCCTTTGTGAACGTGTCCACGATTGACAAACCCACCAGTTCTTTGGACGACGATGTGAAAAGATAGCGGAGGAAGAGGCATTGCAAATGTTGCAGATGCCATCTCCGCACTGGACTTGGGGGAGGTAATCAGCACGTGTTAAAGGGATGTGCTAGAGAATTGACTGTGCTCGAACCGGGTTGTTCGAGTCTCATCACGATTCCGGATGAGGGGAAGAAGGGCAACACAGTTTCGCTATCTTGCCCTATTTCACTATCTTACTATTCCAAATAATTAGACCAATCTGGGAGTGGAGAGTTACGAGAATTGCACCCAAAAGCGAGTAGACAATGCTTTTGATCCTTAGATGGAGGATGCTCGGCTTTTTTTTTTATTAATCTGCTCACGTTTTACAGTCGAATGATTCTTTTAGATTGAATCTCTTCTTTATCTCAATAGATGGGTTCCACTTTTTGTCGAGTGTTCCTTGGGCCTGTATAAGCAACAACGAATGGCCCACCATTTCAGCCATACGCTACTCTTGAGAGAAAAATGTAGGTTCCCCCCCCCGTTTCTTGACTTACATTATTGAAATTAATGTATCGATAAATAAACCTTGCTGTTCTGTTTTTAAAGCGAGCTTTTAATATTTCTATTAAACATTCGCATCATCTAAGAGTACTCGGTTTCGTGTAAAATATTAAATTCAACAAAACGAGCCTCTGCGCGTGCGCGCACCCACGCGCACAAGCTCTCATTTAGTATTAGTTTAAGCGCATTTTCATAATCCCTATTTTTCTAATTCGACTAACTTTTCAATTTCAAATTTCTCAACTAACTTCCGCGATTAATCTCATTTTACACGAAATTGTGTTCGATGTCATGCGTGATGATACGTCAATAAATAAATAGATCGAATACTTTTCTGTTGAACTAAATTGGAAGTCTGTTGACTTCCTTCTTCACCTTTGCCACCGTTCGCTAACTGCACATTTGTGCAACGTGTCGAACGCAATAAAAGCACGCAGATATTCGTGGCCATTTTGTGACGCTAATCCGAACTGTACGTACGTACGTCGAGTTCAACCCATCTGTTTTGTTCGATTTGCGGCATTAAAAGCTCGAATTTCTTTAGGTTTCCAAGATCGATACTTTATCACAATAATAAGCGTCGTAAGAAATTGTGAAAGTACTTTCTCTTTTAACCACTTGTCACAGTTCGTTGCGTAGAATCTCCAAAGTGCACGAAAGAATAGCAAATCAGAAAAAAAAAAAAAAATTATTGAAACAGACTAAATATTTTAGATAGAGATCGCGTTTCTAATGTTAATGCTTGCATTTATGGTTGCAGAACAGCTGCGGGTAAATCGGAAAGAGAGAAAAGGCGAGAAATATTACTGAGGCAATCGGAAGACAAGGTTTTTAAGCAACCAAAAAAAAAAAAAAAAGATTCTCTCGTAACCAAAATACGGTAGACGTGCCGAGGCTTGTCAACACGGTAACAGGCGACATTACGGAAGTCCTTCTTTGTGACGGATTTCTACAGCTTGTCAACAACTGCAGCTTGTTTTGTATTCTCCTCTCTGGACGACGAGAACGTAGCTTTGAAGTTTCGGAAGGGTTTGAAGGTGACGTTTAGGACTTGTTCTCCAAGTAATTCTGCACTTTCGTTTGCCCCCCCCCCCCCCCAGAGTAAAGGGCGAGCCATTCATCCTTCCCCGTGTATGACTCAATCTTACCTTAGCCGGCCTTCAAGCCGTAATTTTATGACGATCTTTCGCGCGCGCATTTCTTTTAAAAGATTCTGCCGAAAATAGCCAGGGATGCACAGAACGAAGCGCAATTGGGAGAACGCGCGAGAGAAGGAACTGGACTCTCTGAAGAAATCCTTAGTAAAGAACGTGATAACATCGGAGATCACCCTTTCATAGGACAAGCTTACAGCGCGTGCATTCACAGAACCAAGGTGTGGACGGGGAACGAGTTGCCTTCAATCGAAACCAGTGGTTGCGCGAAAGCTCTGATAAAAGGCTGCAAGCAAAAGAGACGTTTTCTTTCTTTCTTTTCAATGCTGTCCACCAGAAATACAATTTTAATTGAAAGAACGCTTAATCGGACGCAGTAAATGCTGTCATGAAGAAGAAGCGCGTTACAGTTCAAATGTTTTTTATTGTACGCGTTTCTCACACTTAGTCTTCATGATGCTCTGAAAAATAGAGTGAAAGATGTAGACTTACGTACTCTCCTATCCCTGCTTTCTAAGCGAAATGTACGTTATACATAATTGTACTACTTTTGACTTTGGAAAAGTAATCTAATTACGTTGTACTGCAAATGAAACACGTCCGTGCAGACATCGATTTGTTGTCAAAGTAAAGGCTAAACGAACCTTCCCACTCCCCCGCGGCAGATTAAAGGATTAGTTAATTTTTGGTAGTACAAATCCTAGCTGTTTCTAAAAAAATCCTTTCCCCTGAAGCCTTTCATTCCCTACAGGGAACAGACTGGGCCATTTTAGCCCCATTCTGGAAATTGAGAAGTGGAACTCCACCCCCTTAACCACTCAGATGGAGTAATCTGAGTGGTTAAGGGGGTGGAGTTTTCCACTTCTGATTACTCCATCTGAGTGGGCATCAGGTGGAGACTCGGACATCTCGTATGCCCATAACACTGCGTATTATTGCTGAAAATAGTGTGGGTCGGTTTTCTTGAGTTTGGGGGAATGGAGAAACCAGTTTTATCGAGATTAAACTCACCTGCCGTGCCACAGATCGACTAACTAGAGAACGAGCTGAAAAACAGCTTAAAGTGCCTCAGTTGCAGGCTGAGTCGAACTTTGAACGATCTTTCTTCTTGACAGCCTAGCACTATGGATGCGGATGCCGTTTCCACGAGGATACGCAGGTTTTATTTCCAGGGGAAAACTCGTGGCTCAGAAAATCGACCATAGAGCTCCCTGGGACAGTGATAAGACGGTTAACACCAGGAGATGGAGCCGGTGCTTTCAGAATCATTGGTAGCTTTGAGCTCAGCTAACAGTGCTGGTTAAGAGTGGAGAGCTTTTCCAAAAGGTTCTCACTTGTATTAAAGATACCAAGCAATTTTATAAACTAAGTTTTAATCCTTCTTCCCAAGTAAGAAAGAGACAAGTAAGTCAAGTTTGCGCCTGCACGTAGTTCAAGTCTGTTTGCTTACTTGGGAATAAGGATTAAAAACCTAGCTTATAAAATAGCTTGGTATCCTTAACATTTATTATACCCAAGGTAAAATACTTTCTACATTTATATCTCCTCCTAAGATTTTTATTTAATAAGGTTAAAACACCTTATGGTAACTCGTTCTGGTAAAATACTTATAAGCTCTGCATTACTAAATCTTGGTATTTCTAGCCTGGCTCCCACTGATGACACCTCAATAAAGGTCGAAACCGGTCTGGGTAGTGGCTCTTGCCTTTAATGCATATCATCATACATCTCCGCAAGGGGATGTGCTTTGCATTAAGGGAAATAATAAGGAAAGTGGTTGGAACTTACTCCACCTTTACCACGAGTTGTCTCAGACTTGCACTACGTGCAGGCGCAAACTTGACTTACTTGGGAAAAAAAGGATTAAAACCTAGCATATAAAATTGCTTGGTATCTTTAATATACCCAAGATAAAAAACTTTGTACAGTTTGTCATTTGGTTAGCGCTAAAAGAGCTGCTTTGATGCTCCTTTGTGGAATTAAATGACATTGCGCGATTGATCTATTAATGAAATGCCAAAAAGAACAGATTTACACGGACAGCGAACTCCTTTTAGTTCAAATAAACTATTTTATTGTCCGTGCAAATTAAACTGATTGATCGCTTTTGCAATTAGAGGTCGTGTAGCCTGCCAACTTAAGTTACAGATTTCTCACAATGCATTGTCCTTTTCCTAGGCGAAAACAAGCGGAATTTTCATTGAAGAAAGGGTTTACGTTGAACTATAAAGCTGGTAATTATGATAGACTTAGGAACTATCTTGGCACAGGCTTCAAAAGCCACATGGAAAAAATGTCCGAGATTGTTTCAGAGATCGGAAAAAAAAAGAAAAAAGAAAGCACTGTGGAAATATAAAGAAAAAAGTGTTCAGCATACTCATGAGCAGTAGAAAGTGCAAGCAAGAAGGGTCACTAATGTGGTAAGAAAGACCAAATCAGACTATGAGAGAGAATTGGTCAAACACTCCAAAGTAAACCCAAAAGAGTTTTTTTCGTTATGTGGCAAATGAGAAGAAAAATGACTGTGGTAGAATAAACTTAAACGATGCTCATGGTAGGAAGATGAATGAACCAAAGGAAATAGCTGAGTTGCTCAGTGATCGTTTTGCAAAGGAGTATCATCCAGGTGGCGATTTTACAATTGCTGATGTTACACAGAGATGCATATCAGAATTGAGGTACATGAGCAGGTGGTGTTAACCATGTGAAAAAATATGAATGTCAACATAGTAGGACTCGATGGCATATCAACCTGTGTACTACGTGAACGTTCAAGAGAATTGGCATTGCCTCTGACGAAGTTGTTCAATCTAAGTCTCAGCTCTGTCAGGATTCTAAGGGAGTGGAAAGAGAGTAAGATAGTACCATTGCATAAAGGTGGCTCCAAGACAGAGGTAGCAAACTACAGACCAATCAATATATCGGGAGTGGTTGTTAAAGTATTGGAAAAGTTGGTGAAAGGTAGAGTACAACAGTGGGTGGATACGGATGCGAAACTCTATAGTGGGCAGCATGGCTTCATAAAGAAAAGGACTTGTCTTAGTAACTTAATCACATTTTATAATAGTGACAGCAGAATGGGATAAAGGTAATGGCTACACCATGTCACTGCTCGACTTTACCAAGGCATTTGACAGAATATCACATTGAAAACTATTACAAAAACTGGAGAGAGAGTGGGAATAGATATGTGGCTAATAGCATGGATGGGGGGGGGGGGACTGACGTTCAGACATCAAACAGTAGTTTATGGTGGAGTGGAATCTAGGAGAATTATTACTATTATTATTTGACACCTCCAGGTAGTCAAAAGAGTCATCAAAGGAGGGCACCTGTTGTACAGCTCTGTCTCCACCACTCAATCCACTAACTACGCCAACGCCATCTACCGCCGACCACCACCATCAGTATTTCCACAGACAATGAAAAACATCCATGCCCACTGCGGGATTCGAACCCGCAGCCTTTTGGCTGGAGAGCGGATATGCTAACTACTCGACCAGCCAGGAACGATGGTAACTTAGTGAAGTACCTCAAGTTTCAGTGGAGGGACCACTACTCCTTAATTTTTATATCAATGACATAATGAAAGATTTAAGAGGGCTATTCAGTTGTTTGCTGATATGCCAAACTGGGGATAGCAATAGTTGGTAAAGGTGATGGAGATATCCTGCAGGATGATTTGAATAAATTGACATTGTGGGCAAAGGATAATGATTGTCAATTTAATGTTGCAAAATGTAAGCAGTTATGCAGCTAGGATTGAAAAGGTTGCATATGGAATATCATATTGATGGTATTGGTTTGTAGAAAATTTGAGGCTAGGGACTTTGGAATAATGATGGACAAAGAGTTGAAGTTCAGAGGTCATATTGGCTGGCCTGGTTGGCTGAGTGGTTAGCGTATCCGCTCTCCAGTCGAAATGCTGCGAGCTCGAATCCCACGTACACATGGATGTTTCTTTGTGAAAATACCAGTGGTAGTCGGCGGTAGATGGCGTTGGTTTAAATGATAAAAGTAGTTGCAGCTGGTGGAGTGGTGGAGACGGAGAGTTGTAGAGCTCGTGCCCTCCTTCGATGAGTCTTTGGACTACCTGTAAGTGTTGCGTAATAATAATAATGCAAAAGTTGGTAAACGAATTACTTCGATGTTTAAAAACACACCAACAAGTTAAAATAAGGAAGTTGTTATCGCTCTTTAGAAGGCTATGATTCGGCAACATCTTGACTACTGCACACAGATTTCCCCTCCTGTTCCCCAAGAAATGTGGAATACTCCCTAGAGAACAGGTTGAAGGTAGGTGGGGTTCAAAGTTTAGTTGACAGGCGGAAAAGAGGAGACATGATAGAAACTTTTAAGATATTAAAAGGTGTTATAAAATTGCTGCGAGTGAAATTTTTAAGTATACGACAAATAGTCGAAGAACGAGGGGCCATCCAAGGAAGTTGTGTAAGAGTGCGGTTAGCAGGGGAGTGTGTGCGGACCAGATTTTTTGCGTGGTGAGTGAGTGAGATGAATTGCCAGAAATGGTTGCGGGTTCACCGACGGTGAGTGGATTCAACGAGAGGAGCGATAGATTTAATGTGCATAAACGTCAGCGTGGGTCTCCGCCAATGAGTATCCGGAATCCATGAAGATACTGCATAATTAGAATAATTACCACCGCCGTTACACTAACGCAGATATCTTACCAGAATACTAAGCGTGCGCGCGCGCACACACGTTTTTGTATCACCTCTTTTTTGTTAAAAGAATGATAAAAAATCTGAGAGGTAAAAACGGACGTGTTGGAACTACTTTGACTACCTGGTAAGATCGGAAGTGGTGAAGAAACGGGTCAACTCTAAGGCGTCAAAATGTGCAAATGAGGGGAACGATTGAGAATGTTGTTAGTTTGTTATTGTAAACAAGAAAAATTAATCTTCTTTTAAAATTATAAGAAAATTAAATATTGATAATACACTTCAAAGGGGAGAGCAATTCCCCACAAAATGTCACTGTGGCCCACTAATTGCGTTCTCCTCGGGAGACATGTTTACACGAGATGGAAATGATGAGAAGCAGGCAATTTGACTTCCGCCTTCAGACAGTCGCGTTGTTAAAGTCTCGCCAGGTCTGCTTCCGACTCTCCATCTGAGCCGAAATCGGTTGAACTTCGACTCATCCGAAGAAATGTTTCTTGGATCTGCATGGGATTCGTTTAACTGTACGGAGCGCTCGTGTGTAGTCGAGACCAGTTATTTAAGGGACGACAAATTCCATAAAAATGGTACACCAGCTGGCGTCTAAGAGTGGGTCCACGTGTGCCAACATTCCACCAATGTTTCCATTCACTCGATTGAATTTGTAGTGCTTCAAGTGTTTCTCTACAAATAGCCCCTTAACATTACCTGTTCAAGTTTTTTTCTTGAGGAGATTCGGTCTGCTGAATGATGAAAAAAAGAAAAAGATTTTGGAAAATATCTGGCGGTGTATATCTTAACAAAGAGCAATCACCATAGCATTTCAGCTTGCATAATTTCAAATAACGCAATTGTGCCTCAAAACCGATGCAATCGACCCCTATGGCATCATGATTGCGACTACGGTTGTAAGATGCCATGGATGTTTTCTTTTCTGAATGGATTCGTCTCCAATGAAAGCAAAGTGCAATAGCAAGAACCACTGACAAAGTCGGTAGCGATGATGACGCGCTTTGGTTAGAAAGGTTGAAATCCAGTCTGAAACGCAAGACACCTCTGAGGACTTTTCAACCACAACCGAATTATATGGTTTCATTGAGGGTGGGACAGAGGATTTTTCTTTTTCGGGACTGCGGACTCCTTGACAGATCGGGTAGACTACACTGATAGAATCAAGTGGAGTTAGCTTTATATGAAGCCGAGTGACTTAGTTTTGAGGATCGTCATTCAAGATAACATTTGAGAAGAGGATAAAAAGAGAGAAAATGAATAAAAAAAATACCCAGAATTGGAACATTCGTGGTGTTTATAGTATTGCCTTCTGTGAGAATATCTTGGTTCGAATTCGAACCTTCATCAGAGCTATTCAACTGTTCAAGCTTTTTTCTCCCGAAAGCTTCTGTTTTTCATCGCGCAAACCAGCCGAAGAACATACGAAGGTAAACCTTGGCTTCATAGCCTAAGTTGCCTCAGCCGTAATTCCGATCTCTTTTATTTCTTAAACAAATATCACAAATAAGCGATTTGTAGTCACTTAGTCATTGACACCACCCTTGATACAAAACAGAATGGGGACTGTTCCGGATTGATGGGAATTCGAAAATGCAAAGATTCGCATATCTTGTGCAAAATGTGGAGATCCAACTCGGATTTCTGAACCTCTGTCTCCTCTCCACTTTCCACTGCTGCACCGTACTGCGTTGCAAGCAGCCTGAGAGCAGCAGATTACACCTAGATAAAGGACTCGGCACATTATAATGTTATAAGACGAGCAGATGCCATAAGCGCAACAGCTAAACAAGCCTTGTTGTTTTCACAGAGGAAGGACGAACAAACTGAAGAGTCATCTACTGGAACCACCATGAAAGTGAAGACTGGAACCGAAATCATAAGACGCATGCTTCAACGGAAAAAAGGTGCAACCGGCAAAGAGATTTACAGAAATATTGCGTAGATGTAGCTCGTTGTAGCCAGAAAAGAAAACTAAAACAAGTGAAATACTTCTAAATAATGCAATGTTGTATTCGACACGAGTGACCATGGAGAAGGAGGGAAGTACAGTAGCCATAGTATTCAACACTAAATATGGCAGTCAGTCTCAAGTAGAGCAATGTGGGCAAATATGAGAATGGGGAACTGGACAATGAGACTTATTTGTGCCTATGGTCCCACAGCAGGTTCTACTAAGGTAGAAGTGGAGGAATTTTTTGAGGCTTTAGAGAAAGCAACTGACACAATGAAAAAGGAAAAGTCGGTCCTTGTTGGGGATCTAAATAGCAGAGTAGGAAATGATTGTGAGACATACAAAAATATTTTGGGAAAATTTGGAGAAAAGAGCAAAGCTAATCATAATGGCAAATACCTGTTGGATTTCTGCTCAGGACATGGACTGGTTATTACTAACACCATGTTCCAACATAAAAATGTGCACAAATTCACATGGAGAGAAGAGGCTAGGAATAAGAAAAGTCTCATTGACTATGTTATTGTTGATTGCGGTATCCAGAATTACAGTGACGATAGAAGGAGATTCCTGTGATTTGAAATGGGAATTCAAGTCGCTAGTTTTGAGAAGGACCGTTTTGAAATGCAAAATATGGAGAAGTCATAAAAAGACCAACAGCTATTAGAGGTGAACCATTAGAATCAAATGCTATTGAAGAAAAAAAAATAAGAGCTTCTATTTTTTTAAACAAAATCTTTTTTGTTTTCAGCAATATTTGGATGCAGTGAAAAGTTCTCTGAAGGGACAGGAAAATACGTCCATGATGGAACAGCAGTTCACGAAAATAAAATTTAACAAAATGATAGAATGAACCGGACGGTACGTAACCCTTAACTTAGATTTCGCCCTTTTTTTATGTGCAAAAGTACCTAAACAGAAATTAGGGGAAGACTTTGGGAATAACGAAGAAGAAAAAATATCAGGAAGGTGGCAAAGGTGACATACAAACAGGATGTGATCATATTTGGCACGTGCGAATTAATTACTTTGAAAGATCTTTAAGATGATACGCGGTAACAAACAGGAGCAGAAAACATTCAAGACGAACGCAGCCAACTTTAATTTAAGAAGAAATTAATGTTGGCCGCGAAGAAACCTCTAAGAAATCCCTGAAATGTCCGAAGAATCAAGAATCGTGAAATTTGGAACGCCTGAATTTGCTCAACATTTTCTGACATTTTTTCTTCATTTCGTTCCCGAATAGTTAATTTGAGAGCAATCAACGAAACTACTGGGTTAGTGGACCGCATGCTCTCTTATCTATTTATTTAATGAGCCCCTACCCTCAGCCATTATGTCCTGGTAACATCGTAAAATGAACATTTCCAGACGTATTCCATCACAACAGAATATATTTTCTTTGACAGAGGGCGCGAGGGTCGTTATTGTTGAACTTCGACGAATATAATGCATTATGCATCTATCTATCCATCCATCCATTCTTCGCCTGTATTTATATATGAATGCGAAAGAGAAGGATTCGTAGAGGATGACCCTTTTCCCTTAACAATAGCAGAAGCTTTCGTTTGAACTGCGATCAATACCATAACAGAACTGTGTGGCACTTTTGTAACCCGTTGAAAAACATCGCTGAAATTTAAAATAACCCGGGGCAGATTATGCATTTAAACTAAAAGGACTTTTAATAGTTTATTTACAACACATAAGTTAAAAAAATTGAATATATCAATCCGATATATCGTCGCAGTAACTAAGGTATCAGCAAGGATGAAAAAAAATTGAATAACCGTAAAGAATAGCAAGCGAGCATTGGGATATTTTGATTACGCTCTTTGGACACATCCAACGGTGGTCTGTAAGTTTACATTTAAATAAAAAAAAAAAAAAAAGGAAACTAGTACATTCACACCCGTTTAGGATAGGAGTGTTTTGTAAAGTAGGTAATTTGCAGAATATCTAAAAAAAAAAAAAAATTAACGCTCAGGAAATACTGGCTACAAACTGCTTATAAACCGATATTACAACTAGCTTTTGCATTTCACCCACTGTCAGTGCCCGGATGAGCTGCCAGTGTAAGCTTCGTTATCATAACGGTGAGTTAGTCTGGTCTCATACGAAGATGGAGCCTTTTTTCCTTCCCGAAACCTGGGTTGTTCCCCCCCCCCCCCCAAAAAAAAACAGACAACCGTTCCCCGTGAAGACACCTATCTACGTACACAAGAACAGCAACCACCCTGTTCTGTTATAATTCCTCTAGCAAAACAGCATGGCTACCCCACCATCCCCCAGCTTGAGGGAAACGCACATTTTATGTAAAACTAGATCCTTGAATAAAAGCGCTGTTCGAACCCGTGATCTCAATCTACCTTTGCTTTACAGAACACATCTAACCTCCACTAGTAGGATGTAAGAAACGTCCAAACCTCTGGAAGAATGGAATTCTATGTTTAAATCGAGAAGAAAACAAGTTCCTGTTGATGTGCTGAAGGTGTAGTGAAGATATCTCAATGCGTGCAATGCTTCCGTTACTGTGAGTCGAAATATTGGATTGAAGCATTCCATTATTTTGCTTCTGTTTTTGCTAATAACCTTTCAATGTCTTCATTCACAGTCGCATCAGAATGTTATATTCCATCTTGCGACTGCGCTATCACTCCCCCCCCCCCCCCTTGAAACACGAGGGGACTGGTATTGTTCGAGAGATTCGTCTCAAATAGGACAGCACTGAACAAATGCGTCGATGATATTCCTGCCAAAAAAAAAAGCAGATGGTCCTAAATAAAAGAATGTGGGCTCGAATCTCTCTAGAACGCGAAGGGTCGTATATATAAGGGGTTTTGAAGTGAGGTGAGTTAGTCATTGTTTAAGGAGTTGGAAAAGCTTCATCCCTCAAAAGAAGACACGCAATTAGCAGATGGGGGGGAATCTTCCCGGAAAACACGCAAAGGGGCCAGAAGAAGTAACTCGAATAGCAGATACCGAGTTCACTGACCTAACAGCTTCGGCCGAAGCTGTTAGGTCAGTGAACAGCTTCGGCCGCGATCCCAAAACATCAACAAGAATCCCGTTGTTGATGGACACGTTTAAGTGGTGGGAAACTCGCATTCTACGAATTACTGAAGGTCAAAGTTAATGCTCCCCCGTCATGAACTTCTTGGAGCTGTTAAGGTGGTTCCGTCCAACATTTGATTCAACTCCAAAAGAGATCCCCAAAGAGTTCTGGGTAATCGTCTAGAAAAACTGCTGCGAGATCAGAGCGGTCTTTTGCAACGTTTCTTGCTGCACACATCTTGAAGAATTGGATGGTCTGGATAAAGAAAGCGTGGAATGGGCATAGTAATCCGGAATTGTCGAATCGAACGGTAGGGAAACCCTTGATGGTGTCGTGAGACTTTCTTGCAGTTGGAGCACAAAAATAGAAACTTTGTTTGATGGCCCAGCGGTGAGTGAATTCCTGAATGATTTCGACCAAGTTCCGTGGGCGGCTTAAAGTACTTTGACCAACACGCAGCTTGCACCTCGTTCGCGTCAGTTTTCTTCTTATGAGGGATTTTTAAAGAATCCAGCGAGCAGAGGGGCTCAAAGATTCTGCTGGCGATGCTTCGTCCGAAGAATGAAACAGCGAGGAGTGAGATATTTGGGGAGCATCTGACAAAGTATTGCACCAAAATGGATGCGTTTCCACTGCTGGCATTCCAGGAAGGAAAAGTGAGGGATGAAGGGAGGTTTGTAGGATTATTTGTCTTCCTCTTTTCGTATTGAAGTGGTTATTATCTAAAATAAAGAGCCAACAGGCTTCATTTCGGCGATGTAAACATTATTTAAATTAAGGGGATATTAAATCCCATATAGTTTCAAAACCGAATAAGAAACTCGAACATCGGAATCAAAGAGTTTCAAGCCGAATTGAAGCCTATTGGCTTTTACTTATGTAATTTAATCGGTGCACCTTTTTGACAACTCGTATAGCAGAGTTTAAAAGTTCTTTTCGCTATACCCTTAGTATCTTATTTGGTCTAGCTGCTCACTGATGAGATTTCAATAAAGATCGAAACCGGTCGGGGTAGTGACCTCCCGCCGTAATGTATAACATCATACATCTCCTAAGAGATGGGTTTTACATTATGGAAAATACCAAAGAATAGCGATCAGAACTTTCCCCACCGTTGCTACGAGTTGCCCGGTATTGTACTACGTACTTGGACTACGTGCTTTAGCTTACGCTAGGAGTCGCCGATACGTTTATTTATAGTCTACTATATTCGGCATGAAACTCTTTGATTCCGATCTTTGAGTTTCTTATTCGGCTTTAAAGCAATGTGGGATTTAATATCCCCTTAATTTAAACATTATTATTATTTTATTTTTATTTTATTTATTTATTTTATTATTTTTTTTGCGTATGTTACTCCATAATAGCACTTCCTGTATGTTTCGTCATAACTATTATTTTGCGGCCGCTAACACATCGGCTTATAAAGCAGAGCAAATACACGCGGAATAGCTCAAAAATGCCGATAGGCAGTTGCGCGAGTCTTAATAATGGGGGTAAGACGACGGTACTCCGGGGATCGTGGGTCCCCAACCTAAGAAAGCTCATTACGTTTGTCGTGTGTATGTTTCGAGTAGGCAGTGCGAAAACTGTCCCCGGTCTAATCTTGGTAATCGTTTTTCCACCGAAAAATATCAATTTTACTTTTGTGTTTCTTTCGCTTACTTCCGATTTGAAGGCGTTCCATTAAACTTGAGCCAAAAAACCTTCCGTTATAGCCCAACAACAAAAAGGATACTGGACCACGTCCGAACCTTCCCTAAATCAGGGGTGAGGCAACAATAATTCGAACCAACTACTTAAGAATAAAATTCACTCGACCAGAGATCCAACATTATTTCAAAGCCGAATATTTGTAGGAACTATGAAAGCTTGTAAAATTGACCCCCGAGCTTACGAGAATACAATCTCGGAATGGGAGTTGCCTTAGCTTGCACTACTTAAAACAGAGCTTCCCAAACTTATGGATGTAAAGGCCCCTTTGAGAAAATTAAAATATTTCACCCCCCCCTCAAAAAAATCGTAATACAGACATGTATTATTATAATATTTTTTATATTTATATTATTATATTTATTGTTAAAAGACTTCTAATGGGATTATACTGATCAAGTGCATATAATAAATAACTGTGTTATACCAACTAGTTTCGCCAACTAAGTCTGTTGGCATCTTCAGGGTACATAACTGATGTAAGGCACTAAAATGTAAAAAACTGTTACAAACTATAATCAACCAGAGAAACTTAGTATTGTGCACATGCTGAAGGACCTTGCTTTTCTCCTTACAACAGATCAACAAGACCTCCAGGAAGAACTATCCCTGATATCCCCCAACCTTACCATGAATGAATTTCCTCGAAGACTCGTCCACAAGTTACTTTTCTCTGAGCCCCGACAAAGACAACAAGATAATATACGTTATATTTCTACCATCGTCCTTCCATACTTAGGGACAGTTTCCAATAAGATTGCGAGACTCCTCAGACCACATAAAATAAGAGTGGCCTTTAAACCTTCAGAAACGATTAGGCAATTCTTAAGATCTCCAAAACATAACCATCCTTTCTTCAAATATGCTAGAGTTTACAACATACCCGCCACGTGCGGCTCGAATTATAAATAAACCGGCCCTTCTCCTGTGTAATTTTCCATCGCCGACACGAAGCCTTTTTGGCTCTTTCTTAGTAACTCAGATTCAATATTCGCTCAGAAATTCATTAAAAAAAAACAACAACAAAAGAGATCCATTTAGAGGGCCATGAAGTGTGCCAGTCTGTCTTCCTTGATATCATCCGAAGAGCGAGAGGAACTTTCGAAAGGGATTTTTTACGTGAAGTGAGTTAGTTGGTTCCACAGCATTCCCTAATCCAATGACTCCATAGCTTTAGTTGCTGCGTGTGTAATTCAAAATAAAACAGATGGAAGTGTCACATGATGCGTCGCACTCATGTGACCAAAACGGACAACCCTTATCGGCATTGCATGTTGCGTGACCTGCGAGAGTTTCCTCCGTAGACCCCCAACAACAGCAAAATTCCTTCCGAGGAATTCGAAATGTGCTTGATTGTCCTCATTAGGAACGCGATTGACGTATTTTGTTGCCGACGACAGCTTTTCCGTTTACCAATCGACATAAAATTCCTCAAATTAATTTCGCGTTTACAATCCATCGATCGCTGGGCGAAGTAATTCGATTGTTTTCTGCAAATCGCTTCGCGCCCGGCTAAAGCGAGCGAGTCGGACACAATGAAGCCATTCGTGTTGTGTTCCTGGCGAATGTTCTAAGCACACAAAGCTCGCGTTATTTCCATAATTGCGCGACAGTAATTACAGCGCGGTTGGTATTTCGACTTCATTTCTACGTTCGTTGTTTGTTTTAGCACTCGGTTAGGATATTCTGCTTTGTGTGCATCAATTGCTTCACCGCCAGAGTGCGCTACAGTCTGGCCACTTTTAAAGGACGTGAGGCTTCAGTCTACAGTTATTTCCTCAAATTTCTATTGACGTTCCTGTGACGTGCTAATTCCTCTTTAGCTTGCGAGTAAAAGTCTCTCAATTATTTTAATATTTGAATAGGAATCCAACAAAGGTGTGAGCCTAACATACGTTTCTTTTACGATGAATAATTGGTAGATACATACATACATACACTGAACTGGAGAAGATTAAATGGGATTAGCTCTTGTTTTCAGTGTATCACTTAGTCTTAAATTAATAATATATCCCGGTAAACTGCGAATGGCTTTTTAATCCATTAATATAGGCAGGAATTTTATGCAAATCAGAATCGGTATATAGTAGTGAACCTCTTTCCTTTAGTGTTACACGGTGATCAGCATTCATTTGACACAAATTATGGACTATACAACCGTGTTATAAATAATTATTTTAATTTCCCAACGTTTCGACTTTCACATAAAGGTCATCATCTGGAGTACACACACATACATACATACATACATACATACATATATATATATATATATATGTATATACATACATGTATATACATACATACATACATACAGAGACAAGCTGAATTACATTTCGCATAGTATGCTGAAGAGACAATGATTTGATCAACCCTTATTCTACTGACCTGATCTCTAGTGAAAATAAAATTATAATAAATAAATGAAATAAAATAAATTAACTGCATCAAAGATATATTATTTAGCATCTATTCATGCTATTCAATATCATTCTATTCAACATTTCTGATGTTTTAAATAGAATATAGCTTTGATGTAGTTATTTTATTCTATTTATTTTTATTTTATTTTTTCACTAGAGGTCAGGCCAGTAGAATAAGGGTTGATCAAATCATTGTCTCTTTAGCATACTGCGTGAAATGCAATTTAGCTTGTCTCTATGTATATGTATGTGTGTATATATATGTATACCCAAGATGATGACCTTCATATTAAGGGCGAAACGTCGGGAAATTAAAATAGTTATTTATAACACTGTTGTAGAGTCTGTAATTTGTGTAAAATGAGTAGTGAAACTCAATATAGTTCAGGTGTTGGCTCCGAGATCGCAGGTTGGAAAATTACTTCCAAAATCTTGAATGCGAGCTCATTGCTGAACGTGTGAAAATGAAATCATTCTGTGTGTTTACGAGCTGGTTTGTTTTCCCTTCGATATTTCGACGAGTCGAAATGATTTCAGAAGGGAAAGACTACTTTGTGTCACTGTTAGGCGTGCCTGCCTTTGGTATTTATTTTAAGAAAATACGGAAAGATGTGGAAAATCTAATTCTCATTCGCGTAAAGTTTGAACGAAAAAAGCAAGATTTTTTTTTTTTTAATAAAAAGAATTGTACATAGATTATCGGGTTTGCATTCTAATTCCTCTCATGATAAACCAGTAAAAGTGCACACCAAACACATCAGCGACATCCACGCCGACTGGCGGTTGCGTGAAAGGAGAAACAGTACATTCTGAAAGATAGCACGTGGCCCAACACACTTGATTTCCATGCGTGCAATTTAGGCATCCCTGAAATACAACGCCGTTCCAACATTAGAGCATCGTATGTAGTTTATTTACTTTTCTCGCTTTGTATCAGAATGTCTGAGTGTAGGGAGGCACAGTTAGGGCCTGTTAAACAGTGCTTTTGATGGGGAGGGGATCGGTAGCGGCACGTTGTCCTAATTTTTAAAATGCAGTATGAAACTGATTGATAATTTTCCCATTAGGAGACAAACCACAAATACCAGTGTTCTTTTATATAAATCAAGTGGATATTAAATAACTCTCGGGGGGACCCTGTAACCCCTAGAGAGCGCGTCCCCTGGGTGGCGGATAGGGGAGCCCACCATGTATGTGTGTGTGTGTGTGTGTGTGTGTGTGTGTGTGTGTGTGTGTGTGTGTGTATGGTGGGGTGATCCAAATATACTGAATAAGGACTCGTGGACCAACAGAGCCATAAGGGGCAATCATCTTGATTGTAAGGGGAAGTGGCACTCACATGGACCTCTAGCTGGATCTATCCTATTCTTCTTCTACTTTGAAGAAGACCCACTTACTTTAATCTTTCCAATATGGCCTTATCAGCCAAATCTTCTTATTTTATGACCCATATGCTATTGGAGTACTCGAGGGCCATGGGGTCTTTTCATTTCTGGTCTCACAACTATGCCCTCTCAGTAAACCTTACTGTAATTCTTCTATAATCTACTTTCCCCCCCTTCAATATACCCTATTCTTCCCATGGGTTTAAATTCGGAAGAAGGCTAGTTCAGAAGCCTTAAGGTAGCAGCCCTACCACTGAACTATTCCATCGTCAGGCTAGTCCCCTGACATGAAGAACATAATTCTACTAGTAAGCTGACAGAAAAAGATAATCGAATTGAATCTATAGGAAACGACTCTGGAATGGAAAAGGTAAAACAAAAATGGAAACGACAAAATATAATACACATAGCAAACTGGAACGTAAGAGGAATAGCATATAAAGAAATAGAATTAGACCAGTTATTAAATGAAAGAAATTCTAAAATAGCAGTAATCACTGAAACAAACAAACAAAATTAAAAGGAACCATGAGAACCGAAAAATTTAATGTGATATACAGTGGAGTAGACAGAGACCAAAGAGCACAGGCAGGAGTCATGATTTGGATTCATAACTCCCTTTCAAAACAGTTAAAACATTATAAATTATGGAATGAAAGAATAATAGAAGCTAGAATAAAAATAGATAGAGGCTATTTAACAATAATTGGTTTATATGCCCCCCAGAAGAAGGAAGAGAACAGGATAATATTGATTTTTATAATCAGCTACAAAACATATATAATAAAATAAATAAAAATGATTACATAATTTTAGCAGGAGACTTAAATGCAAGAATTGGAAACACGAAAATTAATAATAATATAGGAATACATGGAGAACACACACTAAACAGAAATGGTAAAAAATTGATTGACTTCGTAGTTTATAATAACCTAAAAATAATGAATTCCTTCTATAAACATAAAGACATACATAAATATACTTGGGCAGCAAGAGGATGGAAATCAATATTAGATTACTTCATATTAAATGAAAAGACATCAAAATTTTCACTAGATGTTAGAGTTCACAGAGGATATGAAATAAGCAGTGACCACTTCCTTGTTAAAATAAAATTAAGATTACCACCTAAATGGCTACAAGTAACAAGAACAGAAAGAAAAATTGAAACATTTGTTTATAAAACTAGACTATTGAATGACACATGTACAATGGCTATAGGAACAAAGAATTAACCAATATCTAGATAAAATAAAGCAAAATGAAGAAATAGAAATAGAATGGCTTAATATAAAAACGATACTAAACGTAGCAGCAAATGAAAGCTTAAGAAAGACCAAAAAATTCAATAAAAGAAAAAAACTGAAGATCTGGGATGATACAATCAAAGAAATAATCAAAAAGAAAAAAGAAGCCTATCACAAATGGTTAAGCAGTAAAAGATTAGAAGATGAAATAGAATATAAAAGAATAAGAGCCATAGCTGAAAGAGAAGACAGAAAATGACATAGAGAATCATGGAACAAATTTGTTTCTAACTTAGAACATGATTTATATAAAATAAACCCAATGTATATAAGATTTTAAAACGACCAAATACAGATAATAAAGAAAACATAAAATTAAACAGTGAATTGAAATTAGAAGAATTTCTAAATTACTACACAGAATTGTGGACAGACAAATAATTTAAAAAAGACAACTGGCAAACAATTAAAAGGAAATAACTAAAGAAGAATTAGAAATCAGCCTGAAAGAAACAAGAAACGGAAAATCGTCTGGAGAAGATAAGCTAGGTTCAGAACTATATAAATACGCAGGAACAAGATTCAAAGAAAGACTCTTATTATTTTTAATAACATTTATTCAACTGGTATCCCCCCAATAGAATGGAAAAAAGCAATTGTGATTCCTATGTTTAAAAAATGTAATAGAGACGACCCTAAAAAACTATAGAAGCATCAGTATACTAAATTCCTGTTACAAAATATACAGCAGAATCTTAAATAACAAACTAATGAAATATTCCGAAAACTTTATTTTAGAAGTACAGAATGGATTTAGAAAAGGACGATCATGTATGGACCCAGCCTTTTGCTTAAAATTAATAATAGAGAAAAGAAGAGAATACAATTTAGAAACACATATTGCATTTATTGACTTTGAAAAAGCATTTGACAAATTTGAAAAAACATATTATTTAACATATTAAAAGAAAGACAAATACCAAATAATATCCTAAAAGCTATCACAAGTATATATGAAAATAATCAAATACAAATAAGATTAAATCACGAGCTATCATATACAAGATCGATAAACCAAGGGGTCCGACAGGGATGTCCCCTCTCAGCAACGCTTTTTAATATTTACTTAAATGAAATAATAATAAAATGGAGTAAAAATTTACATCAAGGAATTAAACTTTCTCCTACAGTTAACTTAAACACTCTCCCTCTTTGCAGACGACCAAATAATAATTACAAATTCTGAAGATAAACTACAGAAAGCTATTTTAGATCTAAATGAGATATCCAAAGATTATGGTATGATAATATCAACAGAAAAATCAAAAACTATGGCCTTTAAAGGACAAGATCCAGCAAGAACTAAAATAGTAATAAGTAACAAGATCTTAGAACAGGTGAATTCATTTAACTACCTAGGATGTACGATCGCATATGAAAATGAAAAAGATATATACCTAAAAATTTCAAATTATTTAAAAATAACAGGTGTAATTAACTCTGTATTTAAACCAAACCTAGTTCAAAAACAAACCAGACTAAAAGTATACAATACATTAGCCCTACCGGTCTTAATGTGTGGAAGCGAAATCTGGACAATAAAACAAAAAGACAAACAAAGATTGACAACAGCAGAAATGAAGTTTATGAGAAAAACTGCAAAGTATACCCTATTTGATCACATAAGAAACGAAGAAATTATGAAAGAATTAAACCAAGAACCAGTAATAGAAAAAATTAAAAAATATAAACATAGATGGATGGAACACGTTCAAAGAATGAAAACAGAAAGATTACCAAAACAAGCCTTAAAGTACAAGCCATTAGGAAAAAGAAAACCAGGACGTCCTCTTAAACGTTTCAACGATGACTTCTAAGGCTCGGAACAGGCCATACTAGGCCTAAATCCTTGATACGTATGATGATGATGATATTAAATAAGTTTCGTACGAAATTTGACCCGAGAGCTTATGAGAATACACTCGCCGGTATTTACGAGTTGCCCTAACCGGACCTTATAGGAGACATGATCGGAATGCTCGATTGTTCTTTATGTTAAGTATGAAGGCGACAATGTTAACATGGGAAAAAAAGGTCTGAAATGATACCGAAAGCACTGACCCCCCTCCCCCGCTCACAGAGGCGTAGATGGGGGAGGGGAGGTCCGCCTCGGGCGGCACTTTGAACCTTATCCTATACGTTGTTTTGACTTTTTGTAATATTTTTGGTGTGTGTTGATAGGGGCGGCAAAAGCTCTAGCTACGCCACTCCCCCCTTTTAACTGAGAGAGGGGGGACGCTTAATTATTCTTGATTTCCATGGCATATATAAGTAGTGACAACATTTGCGCATAATCAAGACCAACCACGTTCTGAAGGCGTGAGCCATTCCTCTAGTGATAGGCTCAAGCAGGGGGGCGGGGAGCCCCAGTTGAACCGAAACAAATACTCGAGGACCCCATTAACAAATGTCATTCATAATAAAAGAGTGCGAAGAGAAATGTGTACAAAACTTAGTTCCCAATAAAACATCTGGTAAATATCCACTGCTGTGACGAGACAGAAAAATACGAGTATTATAAAAATTTGTTAAAGTCCAAAGTAGCTTGGCAAAGTAGACACGAGCTGTCTACTTTCACTTCTTCAGTCTCTCTCTCCACTCACTTTTGAACAAGACCACTTTTGACTGGACTTTTACTGCTGGAATATCAGAGCGACAGCCTGCTTTATGGTTTTTGGGGTGTTTCGTGTGCGCGTACTGCTGTTCTACACGAGACTGGTAGTAAACCTACGAGATCCAAAGGGTAGGTGGTGATAAATGTCAGAAACACGTGGAGTAAACTTAGAAAACACTATTACGGAAACTTAATGGAAAAATTCTCTCGAAAAAAAAATTTTTTTTTCAGTGCAATGAAATTATGTTTTGCATTTTGTATAAGGTTAAAAAAGTGAAGCAGTTTTAGTACAGAATGATGGAAAATACACGAAATATCCCATTAGCACTAAGGAAATTGCATTGATGGCAAGGGGGGGAGGATACAGACGCATAGCAGCAAATATTTATGAACATAAATAAAGAACGCAGTAAAAGCAAAGCCTGACATGCGAACAGACGAGTTTTCTACAGGTCCTGACACGAGTGACTTTTCCTAATTCCTTTTGCTTTATTTATTTGAAATTGGCAGAACTGATTCAGTTATTCGAGATTGAAATTACTTTAAAAAAATCGGTAGTGAAGAATAAACAGTGGATTTTTTTGTCAATGTTAAATAGATGGCGCTGTAATCAACAATCTTATGTTTATGGACTATTTCATCGGATTTAATACACATCATATCACTGTATTAAGTACGGCTAATTATTTTCGCTTTATACGTGAAAGATTTTAATATTAAAATCTTGAGAATAGAAGCTGACAGTCGCATTGTTTAAAATGAATTTACTTGAGGATTGTCAAATATCTTACGGCCAATTTAAGGTAGCATTTAACTGCTAAGTAGGTAGCCTAATCGATTACATACGCACGTTAATGCACGCAATTTGTTTCTTGTAATATATACGCATGGGAATGCAAGCATTTTTTGAACTGCATTGATATCAGTTGGAGACACGCCATTATCTTTCCCAGATGGTCGTACTAATTGCTGACATGTTGGTGTCTGAACTCATTCTGCGTCTGCGAACCAGTTTATCATATTTTCTTTTTTTTGTGAACGACATCCAGCATTCGCGATCGTACAAGGCACGCAAGTGCTTACAGGAAGTTCAAGATGCTGAATTGTTTCCATAGCAACAGAAACAGTAAAGGGCATAGGATGCCAGAACCTGTGGATATGTTGGTACATGGCATTGCCAGCGAATACGTGCGTTGGTCAGCTTTTAGTTTTTGGAAATAAAACGCGTTTCAGGGCAAAATGACTGAAAAGAAGGGACTGAATTGAGGCACGAATTCGCTACAAACATTTTCGGGTAATTTGCAGAAAATGCACCAAGGGTTTACGTGTGCCATAAAACATATCAACTGTACGTACTAATGATGTTCAGTTACCAGAATTATCTTCTCATATGGCATGAAATACGAGCGAGAATAAGCATATGTAGTGGTTGCACATGTCAAAGGATGTCCAACAGTAGCAGACACATAAAATGGCTTTTAGCTACACATCTTTATCAGAATGCTGCGACGTCACTCAAGCTACCTTCTTATTAGTTCTGATATTTCTCAGTTCAGTCCGGTTTTTCTCTTTCTCTCTGCTTGATTATTGTTACCTGGTATCCGCCTCTTATAGGTTTCTCCACCAATGAATGCACGATACCCCAGAGCTCTGTACATTTGCACACCCTCGTGTACGTGAATGCGTTCTCCCGCAAAAACCTCGTTCCGAATTTTTGCTGATAACGCAATCCACCTTCGTATTCTTTGGACAAACACTGCGACTCAAGTAATGCATTTTTCATAATGTCAAGTATTTGTCATAATGTCCCCCATAACCGTTGGCTTATTCTTTTCTTACTTTGCATAAGAAAGATGTGATTTTACGTCTCCATACCTTTTTTGTAATCAGCACATTTCCAGGGCAGTTGCTTTCTTGAAGCATCTTGCATTGCCTAATATATTTTGGCTCCAACACAAATCCATAGCTTCGTCGATCTAGAAGAAACGTGGAGAACTTTTCCGTTCACTTCTCTCCTGTAATAAGCAGCATGTAAATCCAAAAATATCTGCTTAATAGATGACTGCACGCTCAGAGAAGAACTCCGATCATGTTCTCATTGGCGTTTGGTTTCTGGTTTGTCTTTTAATACGTTCATGACACTTCTTCACCTGCTTGGCAGCTAATTTCCTCAGTCGTCCTCTCTCCTTTTACACGAGCAGTTGGTGGCCAACATCGATACACATTTTGGCTTCTCACTTTGCTCTTTCATTCCATCTCCCTCTGTTCTTTGCAGCAGTCATTTTCCTTATTAACTTCAACTAGTACCCTTTACTCGACACGCCAATAGGGGTTCTTTTTCTCGCTGACCCCTTGAACACATCGCTGATGTGATTATAGATTTTGTATTTCTCATGAACGAGTTTGGTTATACAAAACCACTTAATCCGCATGTGTTTTATTAAGATTCTGTGCAGATTAGACATTCGATATTGACTCGAAACCAAAAAGTTATTAAGAATTCTCATCCCTTGCACACTTTAATTAACGAGAATAACACTGGAGTTTGACAAGAAATAGCACTGCTGGAGATAGTCAAGAACGGAATATCGAAGTATTGACGTATGATCGTCAGATGGAAGACATGACAGGCTGTTATGGCGCTGTTCACAAGCACCAGACCATCTGCTAAGGAGGCCGTGGAACAGTGGGAGCAGAACTTTGAACTCTAGCAAAATAAGGCAAATGAGTAAGTGACAGCGACCCCGTTTTTTTGGGTGGAAGGACTTGGGGGGGTCCATTTCCATGGTTGGAACACTTTGGCGTTGAGATCAAGAATGGTCTCGTGCCCGGGGGTTTCTTTTCACAAAAATTCGTTTGTAATTTCAACAAACGAAGCCAAAGTGGTCTGAGGAATATTAACAGTCTTACAAGAAAAAAAAATATATTCAGAGGTGTGAGATGTACGATACCCTTCTGGTGGTCGGGATATGATCATTACAATGTCAACGTTCATGTGAAACGGGGGCTTGAATGATCCGTTTTCAGTCAGTGAGTAATCGGATTGAGCAAGTCATTAACCGCCTGACAAATCAGTGGGTTGCGCTTATTCTGGACACTAATTGACGTCACTTCGCTTCATAATTAATTGCTTTCGACGTGTTTCTGCTGAACAAACTCCTGCGACGATTGTCTACGCAGATACAGGTGACCTTAAGGTCGTGGCAAGTTTTTAAGAGGCGCGTGTCCTTGTATTGGACCTGTTGCTGTCTTATTCTTGGAGTTGAATTCTCTACTGCGCATGCAGTAGACAATTTAATTCGATGGAAGGGGTGTTATAGGCTCAGTGAGTATGCCTTCCTTTGAATGTTAATGAGCTGCCGGTGTAATTTTTATTATTTATTTGAAAACGGAAGGGGAACTACAGAATTCATCCCTTAAGAGAAAGGCAGAGCTTTTGGTGCTGGATGGCTGATTTCTATCGTAAAAAAAGACTATTGGAAATTTGAGCAGGTCTAGAATCATATTTGGAGTGGAAGAGAGTCTTTTTCTTTCCTACTATCTCAACGATTCCCTCTGGGATGTTCTTGGAGAGCTTCATCACTCTCAAAGAGATACCATTAAGATTAAGGAATACAAAAGTCGCTTCTGTATTGATCCTTCATTAGACTGAAGGTATTCCAAACTGCCCCACTGACCAAGTAGATTTGTCAATATAGTTACCTAAACCGAATGTATATTTACACACTGATCCAGTTTGTGTAACAGAATTCCACCTAAGACAGTTCTAAGACGGTGGTAAACTGACCTAGTCACGGTATTAGATGAACTTTTATCCAAAATCTTTATTTCTATACGTTTTTCCTCAATTCTTTCATGTAATAAGTATTTTCGGTATTTTCGAAGACTTGTGTTTCACAATGTGGCCCCTGGATTCCATTTTTATTTTCAGATTTTTGTTGAATCCAGTTTTGTGCCCGCAATCTCCAAGCGTTCATCTTCCCCTCCTCTTTTGGACCCACGAGGTCATCAATCCTCTTCTGTAAGTCCACATTCTAAGGACATTGATCTCTTTAACATCTCCTTCGTTTAATGCCACCTTTCTTTTCCCTACAGAAGGGGTAGACCAAATTGTTTCCAGTCGCTTAAAGATTGAACTCGCAACTTCTTTTATTTTCTTTAATCTTTCTTTAGCATTTTCTCTAATCAGATGTCTTGAATGCATCGAGGAATCGATCTCACAGAGCACACATTTGCTTTCATCATATATTTTTCATCTATTACTAATTTCATATCGATAATTTTACTCCAAATATCTGTCAGTATCCCATTAGAGTAAGATCTTATATTTCAGTCTTCAGTCTTCTAATAAGGACGTCAATCCACTTATATCTTGGTCTTCTTCTGGGTCTTTTTTCCTGCCAACCTGGCAGAGAACACTTCTTTTGCTAATCTTCCTTCGCCCATTCTGTTTAAGTGACCATACCACCTGAGATTAGCTCTGCTAACGCATTCCTGGATGCTGACAATGTCAAGTTCTTTCCTGATATCCTCGTTTTTAATATGATATTGCCATTGATGCCATCTGTTCACGCCTCTAATCTTTCTCAGGACTCTCATATCTGCGGTCTCTAGTCTTTGGTCAAGTGTTTTACTTCTGACCCAGCTCTCAGATCCATAAGTTAAAACTGGTTGGAACACTGTCTTGTATACAGCTAATTTAGTGTTCCGACTAATTTCTCTCTTATTCCATATGAATTTATTCAATTGACTTCCCACCATACCAGCTTTGTCGATTCTGTTGTCTATTTCCATATTTAATTTACTATCTTCAGTAAAAATTGTGCCTAAATAGCTGAAATGTTTTACTTGTTCCACAGGTTCTCCATTCACAACACATTTGACATTTTCAATGATTCTGCCTATTTTCATTGTCTTTGTCTTTTTATTGCTGACTTTCACATACCAAACCTATTACAACAGCTATTCAATTTAGTCAGAGAATCTTGCAGACTTGTAGCGGATTTATTTAGAAGTATAACATCATCCGCATAAAGCAAAGAGCTGACATTAACATTTCCAATTTTGATATCATGTTTAATACCACTTTCCTTCATAATATGATCCATATAGATAATGAATAACAGAGGGGATAATTTACATCTTTGTCTGACATCAGACTTAACATTAAACCATCCTCCTGTACTTCCTTCAATTCTATTACTGCTGACTCACAACTCAAATAAAGACTAAGTATTGCTTGATATAATGCCCCATTGACACCATATAACTCCAGCGTTTTGAATAGCTTCCCTCTTTGGCACCTTGTCATATTCCTTTTCCAAATCGACAAAACTTAAATACAGATCTTTGTTATATTCCCATGCTTTCTCGACTATTTGTCGTAAAGTGAAGATCTGATCCTGACAGCCTCTATTTGGTCTGAATCCAGCTTGTTCTTCACCAAGCTATTCTTCCACAATTCTTCTCAACAGTTTCTCAAGTATACCTCCATAAATCTTACCAGGAATAGTCAGTAGGAAAATACCCCGGTAATTCTCACATTCAGTTTTATTTCCCTTTTTACAGGTGGGTATATGAGAGCTCTACTCCAATCATTGGGATTTCGACCTTCTGACCAGATTTATTATTGTCCAGTTCTGCATTATGATCAAGTAGATTATCTTTCTTTTAAGTATTGAATTCTCTAGCTACTCCGTCCTTTCCTTGACTCGTATTGCCAATTTCTTATCTGAATCGAGCATCTTGTATTTGTTATTTACAGTGCTTCCCGAACTTATGGATGTAAAAATATCCTTGGAAAAATTAAAATATTTCACGGCCCCCTCAAAAAAAAATCGTAATATAGACATATATTATTATAGTATTTATATTCAATACAAAACATACGCAGCGAATATTGCAAAAATCCAATGCCAATATTACATTTTTAGCATCTTCCATACACATTTGACATGGCACACTTCGTCTGAAAACATTTTAATGCTTTTCATTATTTGACGGTCCCCCTCACCAAAACTAACGGCCCCCAAGGGGGACGTGGCCCACAGTTTGGGAAGCGCTGATTTACGACACCGTTTTCGTTTGCTTTGTTTCAGTAAACTAATTGGTCGACGTGGAAGTCTTCTCTTTTCCAGTATTTTTTTTATTCATTCCTCTTGTGAATATTTTAAGTTCTGAAGTTGTTGAATTCGTTTGCTCCGGTAGCAGAATTTTCACTGTTAGTCCTGATTCTTCGATAAAAACAGATTTATCCAGGCATGAAATTTCGTATTGCTCAACATCTTTTTTGTCTTAAGCCAACACAGAATATAATTCGGTGGGCTAAACCCCAAATTGCCAGACCATGTTTGTTCACCGTCCAGACAGGTACCTAACGGGGTGCACCACGACAAGGTGAAGACTGGACATTAAGACGAACGCCCTGGTCGGTTCTTCGTATTCCGTCAAAGGCTATGGGGAATTCTTGTCAATAACAATTAAGTGAACCCACTTTAGTTCCAAGTCTCTTTTTGGCATTGAAGGTACCTTCTGTTGTTCGCCTGTTTCTCATAAATAAACTTTGGCCATCGTTTATTTATTTTTCTGCTTTTGATTTTCTTCTTTCCAATATCATTCGTACTAACAATTTTATTGCACAAACGTTAGGCTCATTTGTCCATCAACTTCCCATTCAACTGTCCCGGCCTTTTTGGGGATATTTCTTAAATCCTGGTCGCGTGGCCTTCTCTTCCTTTCTTTGAGAGGGTTGCAGCTAATTACTAGACAGATAATAATAATTCAAAAGTTCTTTGAATTATTCATTTTCTTGTTCGTCATTCATTTCAATTTACTTCACAGCCAATTTCCTCTGTCGATGTTCCTACCCTACTTGAGATAAGGAAATGCTCAACAAAATTTAGTTTTTTAAGAAAGTCGAAACAACAAAACTCGGCTCTTGTTCAAACGTTCCCATTCCTGTTTTGCACCACATTCAGACACTTCCATTCCACAGCACTTCCCAAAGCGAACTTCGCAGCTGCAAAGATTGGAAAAACTGTCTATGAAGAAAGTTTCATTCTTCGGAAGTCATGAGTAAACGTGGATTTTCTCCCCCCCCCCACACACACAGATAGCTATACTACACATGTAAACACCCGAGGTGGGTCGTTTGAAGACTGTTTGAAGTCTTCATTGATTTATTGCAGCCACTAATCTGCATTCGTTAACAGTTTTGATTTCGCTGCTCACTTGTTTGGCTTTCCTCTCGCAAGCAGATGAGTTATGGTAATTACCGCGTGAATAAAGAGCGCTTCAAAAGGCAACGGCGCATGCACTAGCGTCTCACTCCTCCTCCGTTAATAATAGAAGAAATGCGCCGAAATCTCCTCCCCAACGCACCTCACTTAGTTTGGAATTTTCTCGGAAACGAAATTCATTCCTGAGACCAACGGTGGGAAATTTCCTCCCCCAAATAAAACTTCCCTTATTTTTTTCGCGCGCATTTTTATCGTCTCCCAACCATACGTATCTTGGAAGTGATCACATTCCGGTAGACTTTTCTTTTAACGAAGTTTTAAAAGAGTTCTGTTCAAACTACCAGAAGATTCGCTTAATTGAAAGCCCTTTCGTTTCCATTCCATCTGTCTCTCTGTCCTCTTTCTCTCTGTTTCTGGTACTGGATATTTGCCGATGCTTGGATGGCATTTAAAAGTGCTTCTGTACCGGCTGCATTTTTTTCCCATTGTATTAATGCGCTCTTTCATGGCTGTCTTTCACAAACCAATCACTAGCATGTTTCATAGCTAATTAGCTGGCGTCTGTTCATTCACCATTCAATTCTTTGCATTCCTCCTTCCGACTCCACTCCTTTTAAGAAAAACCTTTCTTCGATATTTTTTTTCGAAATTACGCATCAAAAGCTATGCGAGGCAATCACCACACTTTCTCAATGAAGGTTTTATTCATTATAAACATAGTATTAAAGTTATCCGACTTGGACTGTGATGTCCAAAGATTTCCAATCGATATTCTCGCCCATCCTAGTAGAATTTCTTCTTTCTTTCCAAGTTATTTTCATTCAATAGACAGTTATTTAAATAACTCAAATGCCTGCCTGGTTTTCCGAGTGGATAGCAAACCCCATTATGGGTTGGAATCCCACCCTGGCCGTGGACGTTTATTAAAAGCCTGCTCTAAATGAGCGCTTTGTGTTTATAAAGCTTGTCTCGTTTTTATTTATTGAAAATAAACATTTTATTTTTATTACGAGAGGAAGCTAGCTGATGAATCCAAAAGACACCCTAAGGAGTTCTTTCGCTATGTGGCAAGAAGAAGGAGGAATAACTTTGGAAGGATACTTTAAAAAGTGTTGATGGTAGGGAAGTTACAGAAACAAATCAAATTGAGTTGCTTAGTAATCATTTTGCAAAAGCGTACCATCTGGATTGTGATGGTGCAGTGCCGAATGTGTCATTGACTGATGAGAGTCTAGTGATAGAAGAATTTGAGGTGCTTAGTATGTTACAGAACCTTAATGCTAACACTGCCAATGGGTTAGGTGGCATATCGGCCCATGTCTTAAAGGAATGCGCAAGAGAATTCGCACCTCCTCTAACTTGGCTGTTTAATTTAAGCCTCACTTCTGGTAAAGTCCCAATTGAATGGAAAGAGGGGAAATTTATTCCACTACATAAGGGGGACTCCAGGAGGGAGGTAACAAGTTATAGAACAATCACGTATATCGGAGTGGTGGTTAAGGCTCTGGAGAAATTGATAAAAATTTGAATTCAGGACTGGGTGGACAGCAATATGATACTTTATAAGGGACAACATGGTTTTGTGAAGGGTAGGTCTTCCCTAAGTAATTGCTTACTTTCTATAATAAAGTAACAATGGAGTTGGATAAAGGAAATCCTTGCTCAGTGATACTGCTGGAGCTTGCAAAGGCATTTGACAAAATGCCACACGGAACTCTGTTGCATAAATTAGAGCAAATGGGTATGGATCTGAAGCTGGTGATTTGGATTAGAGGATGACTGGTGGATAGATACCAAAGAGTGGTTTATTGGGGAGAAGAGTCCAGGAAAATGCAGGTGACTAGTGGTGTACCTCAGGGCTCAGTCCTTGGTCCTCTGTTGTTTAATTTGGACATCAATGATATTGGGAATACCATTGTTTAATGTGACCAATTGTAAGGTGATGCACTTCGAGAAGATGAGATCACATGCTGTTTACTATATTAATGGAACTGAACTGCAAGAAGCTGATGAGGAAAGGGACTTGGGAGTTATTGTGGATTGCAAAGATTGTCAAAACATCACATAAAATTATACGGTTGTTGAAGAACACACTAACAAGCAGGGATAAGGAAGTTATTGTTCCACTTTATAAGGCATTAATAAGCCCGCATTTGGACTATTGCACACAGATCTGGTCACCTGGATTTCTTGGTGATGAAGAAATGGTGGAGAGGATTCAGAGGCGAGTTACAAAGATTGTTGCAGGTCTGTGGGATGTTCACTACGAGGATAGATTGAAGATCTGTGGGCTCCAAAAACTAGCTGATAGACGTAGGAGAGGAGATATGATAGAGGCATATAAATTATTAAAGGGGTTTTATAGGATTGATACTGATGACATTTTCAAGACCAGTGCAGGAAGGGAGAGAACGAGGGGGCCATCCCTGGAGATTGTGTAAGAGTGTGGTTAACAAGAGTGTTAGGACTAGATTTTTTATTTGGAGGATTGTGAAGGGGTGGAATGCTTTGCCAGAAGTGGTTGTGAATGCTTCGTCTGTGAATGAATTTAAGAAGTATGACAGGTATTGTGTGAATAATAGTTAGTATGTCGATGTTGGGTCTCCCGCGATGAGTCTTTTGACTCCATTATAATAATAATATTTATTTTATTATCGCAAACAGCGCCAAATCACGCACACTGTGTTCTGTTCCTATGTTTATCATTGTATAAACAAATTAATTAATCAAAATCTCACAAGTTTGTCTGAAGTTTATTTTTCCAAATCGTTAGAACAACGAAGTATTAATCATTACCAGCAGGTGATCTTAACGTATTCTTAAGTGGTTTTGCTAAATTGTGTGCACATTTTATTTTATTTTGTACGTCCATTCAACTGTCAAATAAACCCTGTCAATAAGCACAGAAAAATCCCAAGATGGTATGGAGATATTCCCATCTTCTTCACGAGCTTAAGCCTACACTATTTCGCGACGACGTAACCTTTTATTTAATGTTTACAGAACACGTGAAAGATCGAATTTGAAAATATTTCTTGAACTGGAGGGTTCATGTTAGTTCTGCAGCGACGCCCCAGTGATCTGCAGCAGGTGAATCACGGTGTTGTCGCTGTAGAACCTACTCTGCGGCTCTCAGCAGGTTTCGTTTGTTTGCCGAGTTTATCTTCAGCTGTCCAACCAGGTGGGAGATGCTTCTCGTTGCTGTCCCCGACCCCTCTGTTGGTTGGAAGCCTGAAGTGGCTTAAAAGTATTATTCCCGAGGGACGAACTAAACATTTGATAATTTGACCTTAGGAGGGTCCAGGGTGCTAATACTAATTGCACAATAAGTCTACAACCTTTCCCGGGTAGGATTTGAAACAAAACACAAGCGGTTCCATGCTCACTTGATTAATAAAACAAGAACTTATTTTCTTTATGGACGACCAACACAATAAGAAAGGGAACTTCGTTATGTACTACATGACACAGCAGTACTGTGCGGTTTGATAGCACTCTTTTTACATTTATGGAACACGAAGAGTTTCCAGTCCTTCAAAGATGCTGTTCGTCTTTGAACAAGGTCAGAATTTTGGCGTGAAACGCACGAATACATCGAAGAATAAATCCTAGTTTAGGGTTTATGCCAAAGCCTAGGCTGGACTTACTAGCCTCGGATTTATCGAGGCAATAAATTCCCCATTGGTGTTCGTAAACCAGGACGCCAGTAGAGACACAGTTCTGTATTTTTAATGATGCTTCTTTTATAAAGTGAAACGTCTCAAAGGCAGAGTGGAAGTACACGCATCCTTATCTTCTTTAAATAAGACTGCATATTTCACATTGCATATTTTCTGCATGTTTACCGAACCCATTCAATGACCAGTTGAAAATTTTGCATAAAAAGCTTGCGTCGTCAAATTTACAGCGTAGAGAAATAGAAAGCATTCGAGAATTAGCTCACCATGTCTCAGACAGATCGTTCTTATGATTAGCGTCTTGTTTAGAGGAGAGTTTTGTTTAAATACATTTGAATTTGAATCTGGCGAGAGTGTTTTGGTCATACCAATGATGACAAATATACGGACAAGGCAGATCAATTAAACGAGCAACCGTCTTCGGTCAAATTTCTTTCGGTGCTATTTTTGCCTCCTTAGAAAAAATAAAAGTAGAAACGCGGGTTTCTTACTTAAATAAGAACGAATACTTCTCAGCGAATTGCGCATGTTTATAGTAAGAAAGCATGCGCGATCACTTAGTTCCCGCATGACTGCGCTGCGATTCTCATTCATCTGGAAGAGTTGTGGCCAAATGAGATGTTGACGAATTTAACGAAACGCAACCCTTCCGCTACGGGGAGAATTTTCAAAGACGTCATCAATTTACTGCCTTTTTCGAATCTGGATCATCGCACACACGTTTGACCTTAGGAGGGTTAAATCTAGGCTTAAGGCGAGAAAAGAAAAAATGGATTCGCTTCAATGAGCAGCTGCTACTCGCGAGGCCAACAGATTTCTTTCAGCCAATGGGCTCGTGAATTATCTTGTTGCTTAATATCTTCATTAAGTCAGGTGGTTTGTGATTCCGATTTCTTTTGGGATTCGAATAGGGCACTTGGGGTTTCCTATTTGTCTAAATTAACACGCGATTAACACGTCATTCCATGTTCGTTCCAGACAAGTGGGGGAAAAAATTTACGGGGGAGTTAATTGCAAAGATGGGTTGGGAAAAGGAAAGAACTTACTGTTAATTTGTATCTGAGTGACTTTGCCACGGGACTGCCGCTTCCCAGATTCGTTCTCCACCGAAGACGACGAGGTGCATCCCATTGTGACACCACCGTTGCCGAAGATCGAACTACCTCCCGTCCGTCAGCATGGGAGGAAGATCGCCCATTCCTTCTTCTTCGATGCGGTTGGAGGTTAACTCGTGGAGTGTCGATGCCCTCTTAGCATGTGACGAGAGCGCTCTCAACATCCATCAAATGCTCGCTGCTTCGGCGGAAGATATTTGCGGCTCTGTCATCCTGAAGCTCGAGGTGAGTTTCCAAGGCACGAGGAACAAGCACTACTACTACTAAGGGAGAGTGCGCCGTTACCGTTTCCTTGCCCTCCGTATTGTGTGACGAGGTGGTCTTCGCCGTTGCTAGGCAAAAGGAAGCTGACGCACACGAACAGGTGCTCCCAGAGCAGTGTGTGATGCGGTTACCTTGGAGATGGGGGATGAGAGGCAACGTTAATATCGAGACTGGAAACAATAATTAAAAGGAATCGAGCTCTATTCTTGCTTCCGCGTGAGTGGACACAATTGCGCGAGCTCTTGAAAGCGAGAGGGTTTTTTATAAGATGATTAGGACCGCGTTATTAATAGAGTTCGAGCTTCGTAGGTCGACTCCATTAATCAGGTCTGAAGGCCGTCGACAATGAAGAGGAAGTGCGTCGGAAGATGACTCGATTTAATCTTTAACTTCATTTCGGTTTTCGAGCTAGGGGACACCCCGTAACGGTGTAGCCTGCAAAAATGCCTGATTTTGTGGGTTCAAGTGAGAACGAATCAATCGCAGCGCATTTTATGACCTTCTCAAAGCGCGAATTAGCAAATATGGGCAAAGGCCAAAGGTGTCCGCTGGTGCAATGCAGCAGAATGTCGAGCATAGCAGTAACAATAAGGGTGTGTTTTTTTTAGGGGGGGGGTGAATAAATAATTAGTGTAATCCATTTGTTTGCCTATTTATTATCACCAAGTTAGGGAAAACAATGCAACTGAAACAGTGAATGGGAATTTTTTTATGCGAATCCCACCAAAGGTCGCAAACTTAAACACATTTCAGTGCTGCTGAGCATTGAGTAATTCGTTCACTGATGGGGTGGATTCATGTTGGATGGAATCAGTTAGCAAGCTGCGTTAATTGGTCTCTCCAGCTTGTCCATCGGCAAAAATATTTCTTCGCTGATTTAAACACGAAACGAGTTGCAAACGCAAAAAGATCTCTGCCGTTAAACAAGCGACGAGAGAAACACTCACACAAGAGTGTCTGTCTTCGTTCATTGGTTGATTTCGAATGTTTGAAATCTGTAAATATATGTTAAAAAAAGCTGAAATAACTTTAATTTGGCGATAAAATTTAAGAAAATCAGGATAAAACATTCTTCAGAGGACTACAGTAGGAGGTATCCCTGTTGTACGCGGGTCATTACAATAGTTCTGCAATCACACATGCGTAGACAGTGGGATGATGCAGCAGATTCCGTCCAGACGTAAATTGTAAGCCATACACGGAGTTTAAACTGATTCGTTGTTCGCTTTCTGTTGCTGCTTCTCTTGAAATAAGACTTCAAAATGGAAGCAGAATCTCATTCAGGGCGAATATTATCATGCATTTCTGCGTAACAGTGCGAAACACATTTTTCTCGTGAAGTAGAAGAGTATGGATGGTAAGTGCTTCGTCATCACTCTCCTTCCCTAGAGACCTCGGTTCAGCCTTCCACGACATTGATCGAGAAAAGCTCAAATGAATACCCAATCCTTGGGAACTGTTAGTTACAATCGGCGAGGTTTTTCTGTTGAAGTAACAATTTATCAAACACTTCAACAACAAAAAGTTTGCTGACAAGGAATACATCGAAAACATTGGACAGCAGTGGTCAGACAGAATAGAGATTATACTACATCTTTGTTCCTGTAGTAATAGATCTCTCTTACCAGACGTTACATAAGTCTGACTTGTTCCTGCCATTCCTAATCTTCTTCTGAACAGCAGTTCTGCACACTGAGAATGGACTCCGGTATTCAAATTTCGTGCTTCCCAATTATCACGACCTTTCCTCTCTGTATTTCCTTCGAGAACCATGACTTTTGTCTTGCTAGGGTTCAGTTTAAAACCCCTGTTGCCGATCTCCTTAACTCTGTCAAGTACACGTCCTAGTTCTTCCCTGTCATCACAAAGGAGTTCCGTATCTGTCACCCATCCTTAATCCTGTGTTCAGCTCATCCGGTGCTACAAGCGCGATGTGTTCAGCATAGATATTAAACCCATGAGGATAAAGTAAGCATCCTCATCTTTGGACTGTTTGAAGCCAGTTAGTTAATGCAAACCCATTGTGGTTTCTTGCTTCCTATACAGATTAGCAATCAACCCGACAATGTCCTGAGGAAAACCGATTACTTTAATTGCCTCCAACACTTTCACATGTCGAATAGAACCAAAAGTTTTGCAGTAGTCCATGAAGCACCTTAACGAGGGAAGTTTAAACTCCATTTCTCAATGATGTGTCAACAGATCTGATCTCTGGTTCTCTCCTAAAATCTGCTTGTTCCTCAGCCTATACTTTCGCCTCAATTCTGTTTAGAATATTTTTAGTGGAATCTTGCCTGCATGAGCGATTAAAGATATTTCTACTGTTCTTTTGCAGTGGCATGGAGGACTTCTTTCAGTCTCTGGGACATCATCCAGTCTCCTGTATTCTCATAATGTCTCCCTTAATCCCCTGCGGCCTTAACTCTGCCTTTATTTCACCTGCGCCTGGGTCTTATTAAACACCTTAACTGCCCTTGCAACCTCATATCTTAGTGGGGCCAACTCAAGATTCCCCTGCAGAGGGAATCTTTAGTTGGAACCTTCAATTTTCTCTTCCTTTCTGCTGTCCAGTTCTTCACAGTCTTCTTTCCATGAGTTTTTGATCTTCTGTCAGTAGTGTCCCATCCTCATCCTCCTTGATAACACCCCATTTAGGCCAAACTTGCGTTGAAGGTCGCGATCTGACCTGAACATCCTTTTATAATTTTCGCCTTCTTATCTGGAACTCTTTTATCTCTTTTATTTATTTATTATTGATTTCTGAAATATTTACACAATTATAATAATCGTCTTTAGTGACATCCCACCAGCTTATAATTTTTACAAAATTCCGCACTAAGTGCTGCATATGTAATTCAGTTTCTACATTGCATTTCAATTAAAATTTTGATAACAATACTTGTTTGCATCTATATTTACAACACGTTCTTCTAGTATTACCAATGAAGATTACACGGAATTTTTGAATAATGGATAATAATAATAATAATAATAATAATAATAATAATAATAATAATAATAATAATAATAAGATAACGTCTCAGATAAATTGCATACATATGATTAGTACAGACTTTTTTTTGCATGTTCACACATTATGTATAAAATAACAATTTTTCTATTTTCATCGTACAGAATATTTACATACTTACAATTAATGCATATTACACTTGATGCCCTGTAAAATATTCTGTACTCAGTTCAAGACACATTATTTCTTTTCAATATTTTTTTCTTTCGATACAAATTCATATATCATCATCATCATCATCATCAAATTCCTGCCATGTACCCTCAAATTCATATATATATATATATATATATATATATATTCAGTACGGTGTATAATAATAATGAAGATACAGATAATTATATATATATATTATATATTATATATAATATTATATATATATATATATATATATATATATATATATATATATATATATAATTATATAATAATTATATATATATATATATATATATATATATATATATATATATATATATATATATATATATATATATATATATATAATTATAATTATATAAAGATAATTATATATATATATATATATATAATTATCTGTATCTTCATTATTATTATACACCGTACTGAATGTTTTATGAAGAGAGTGGGATTTGGCCTTCACTATTTATGTTGTTGTTACTGTTTATGAATGGGATGTAGGCATTGGATGCTGGTGATTTGTGATGTGTATATTAGTGCTAATGGAATATCAACTTTGTTGGTATATTTTCCAGAGTTCGTGTTTTAATGTTCTGTAGTTATCTACGTGTTTTAACTTTCTTGGTAGGTTGTTGAGTTGCGTGGGTATCTGATGTGATCTCACAAAAGAACCGTATAAATTGTTGAAGGGTGTAGGGATGTAAAGGAGTTGTTTTAGGTCGTGTTATACGATATGTGTCTCTGTTGTTTCGATAGGTGATGTTGAAGTAATTCCTTGAAGTAATGTAGTGTTTCAGGTTTTTAATTCTCAGAATTCTGTGTGTCTCCATGTGCTTGTCGGATATTGGTTGTTGCGTGTAAGGTGTCCAGATCACTGTTGACATGATTTTCCTGTGTAATATTTCTAATTTTGTTAGGTGGCTGTTTGATGTATTTGCATAGACTGTTATTCCGTATCTGAGTACGGATTCGCAGATACCGTGATATAGGAGTTTTTTTATGTTGGATGGAATAATGTCTTTAACTTGGAAGAGTTTTGCTGCGATGATCCGGAGTTTGGTGTGTAGGTATTCTATGTGTTTTCTCCATTAAGGTGGCAATCTATGTAGAGACCGAGGTATTTAGCGTGTGTTACAGGTTTGATTTCGGAACATTGGCAGCTATTTTTGTTGTTAATGCAGCGGTCTGTGTGACAGTGTATCGATAGTGATGCGGGGCGTATGATTCTTGGGTTGTGTATTATCAACATCTGTGTTTTGGTACCGTTGATTAGAATTGCGTTTTGTTAGAAGTACGTTATAATTTCATTTAGGTCTTGTTGTGCTTTACAGACAGCCGTATTGATGTCTGTGTGAATTGCTAGTAGTGCGGTGTCATCTGCGTACTGAAATATTTGACTTCTTATGGCCATGTTATGAACGCCGTTAATGCATATGTTGAACAGAGTGGGTGATAATATGGCGCCTTGATGGATACCGTGTTTTATTTGTATACCCCGGCTGTGACATGTACCTATTTTTTGTTACCTGTGTTCTGTTTGAGAGGTAGTTCTTGAACCACGTATGCAGTGTTCCTCTTATACCTGTTGAGTATAGTTTGGTGAGCAGTATGTCATGTTCAAGTGTATCAAATCATGCTTTGGTTAGGTCCAACAGTATAAGGACGGCGTACTTGTTTTTGTCGAGAGCTTTGTTTACTGTGTCGGCGATGTCTTCTAATAAAGTGATGGTGCTTTTTGTTTTCTGAAAGCCGTACCGGGTTTGTGAGATGATGTTGTACTTCTGTAAATAGTTCTGTAGTCTGGTGTGCGTTATTTTTTCTATAATTTTTCAATTTTTGTCGTAAACATAATATTTGGTCGTAAACATATTATTAGACAGAGGCATTACGAATAATGCCTCTGTCTAATATTATGTTTACGTGTCTCAAAAGTATTGGATTTATTTGTTCAAAGTGTGTTATAAGGTCTGTGAGTCTTATTTTGTCTATTCCTGGAGTGGTCTTTGGTTTTAGTTGTAGGATGGCTTCTTTCAGTTACTGTTTTGTTATGAGTGGAAAATACATCGTTTGTTGTTGACTTTGTGTCGGTAGTTTTTTGTTGATCGTCGGTAGATTGTCTTTTTTGAGTTGTGTGATGTTGTTTGTGAAAGTATGGTTGAACGAGTCTGCTAGTTCCTCTTGGTTTGTGTCCTGACCGAAGCTTTTTGCAATAAAATCTTGTGCTGAAGTTTTCTTTTTTCGGGTTACTAATTCGTTGAGTGTAGCCCATGTTTGCTTCATGTTGTCGTTATATTCCATGAATTTTTGGACGTAGTAGCGTCTTTTTGCCCTACGAATGTTTGCTATTAGTTGATTTCTTGTGTTTTTGTATAATATTTGTAAATGTTACTGGGTGAGTTTTTAAGTTTTTTCCGTAGATTTTCTTTCCAGTAATACTCTTTAGTATGTCATCATTTATCCATGGATTGTTGTCTGTTTGTCGCCTCGTTTGTGGAGGCTTTATTGCTTTTTTATATATTTTTCTGTACTTTAGTTGAAAATTCTCGCATGATGTTACAGGATCGTTTATTTTAATTAGGGAATTCCAGTCTGTATTTTTTACTTGGTTATCGACAATGCTCTTTAGTATGATCGAGTTTTGTCGACTTTTGTAGTGGCGGGAGGGAGGGGGGGAAGGGGTAGGTAACGTAATAAAACGAAGTTGAGACAAAGTATTAATCGGCAGTTTTGATGTTAATTACTGATGATGTATATGTATGGATGGGAGCCCGTATGTTGATATGATGCATGATTGTGTTCGTGAGTTGTTGAGTATTTCTTCTCTTGTTGGGGAGTTAATGGTAGGGTTTAGTTTATGTTGTACTGACTTAGTATATCAAGGTATGCGTTAGTGGTTGAAGAAGCATGGTCAAGAGTATTTATGTTAATGTCTCCTATTAGGATGAGCCTGTGTGTTGTACGGAATTCGATGCCGCTTAGCCATGTTTCTAACTCGTTAAGAAAACTGAGTGGATCATTATCTCGTGGTCTATATATTATATTTATTGTGTATTTGACACTATGTTTGTAGCTATTTGTGATTTCCAAAATTAGTGTTTCCGCATGTTCGAAGTGAGTTTGTTTTTCTGTCACATTGTATTTTTCTTTGATAAATGCCACAATTCCACCTCCTCGTTTGTTTGGTCTACATAAATTGTAGGTTTGGTAACATTTATGAGGAAATTTCTGTGTCGTTTATTGCAGCTTCGGTTAGTATTAGCGCATCTATGTTTATCATGGGGTAGTTGAGCTGAGTTATCAATGTAAGCCAGTTTTTTTTTATTTTTATGTTTGCGTGTATACGATAGTGAAGTTGGTATTGTTGGAAATGTTGTCTGACCATTTCTTCAAAGCTTCAAGGTCAAAGACCTTGAAGTTTATATTTTCTGACTGGATATGTTCGCTTATGTTTGAGATCTCCATTATATAGTTTTTAAGTGATTTCTAATCTTGTTCTTAATTATGTGAAGAGTTAGTGTTTTATATTGGTAGGCAGTGTAGGTCGGATTCCCTTGCAATTATATAAACTCGAGTGTTTTCATTCTTTCTCATAAATAGCTGTGGATCCTTAGTCCACAGAAACTTCTAGTTTTTCTCTGTCTCTTCATACTTATTAGCATAATATTTGTCTCTTCCTTCCTTGTGTTTTCTTGATATGCCTATCATCTCTTCTGTTCTTCATTTTCTCCTTTTTTTTTGTGCTCCTCTGATTTTCCTCCTTTTGATCAGATCCCATGCTGATTCTGATACCTATGGGCCAATTTGTCTTCTAATTGAACCTAGACGTTTCCAAGCTGTATTCTACATTACAACCTTGACTTCTTCCCTCCTACAGCATTTCAGGTGTGTTCTCCTCATTGGTCACCAAAAGAGCATTCACCTTCCTCATGTATCTTCTGGAGATTACGCAGACATCCAGTCTAGCGCGAAGCAACTAACTTCAAGTTTTGGAATCCTTAGTTTGGCTCTTGCTTGTTGGTGTGTACCACAACCTGCTCCTGGACCAGAGTGTACATCAATGATGCTCGTCCTCCCCGTTGTAGTGCCACGATGTAATCAGTTTAGCGTCTTCACATATTCGTTTGTTTGATGTCCAAGTATAGTAAGTTATGGGTGCTTCTGGAAGTAAGTATTAGTAATAACTAATCTGTTAACACATGGAAACAGCAGTAAAGCCAAGGTAAGCCAAACCAAAGCTTCCACTCTGGCCTAACTACTAACCTTTCCCACTTTTGCATGGAAGCTTCCTGGAAGGAAGAACAGTCAAAATTTCCACCGAACTCTTCACTCTCTCTTCACCGCCTTGGTTGGCCGAGGGATCCTCTCTCCAGCCAAGGGGGCGTGGCTGTTTGGGGTTGTCCTACTTTTGATTGATTGTCCAATTACCATATGTATGGCTGTGTCTTGGAGCAGTATGGCGTTTGACGCCTTTGCACCATAAAAAAAAAAATAATAATAACTCTCTCTCTCTTCACCAGACCACTCTGTGAGAGGCATGGACAAGACTTATATTGATACACTGGTTGCATGAAACTTAATTCGAATAAAAAAAAGGTCTTGTCACTTATTGGCTTATACCCAAGAAGCGATTTTTTTTTCCTGATCTTTGTCCCTCTCCTCTCGAATAAAGACCTCACCATTCTGCCTTCTGAAGTGACCTTCGCCATTCCGTCTATCTGTAATTCCCAGAATGTCTATTCTGTAACCTCTTTGTCTTTCTCTCTATCAAGAGAATTCTTCTGTAGACTTATGCATTCCTCGTGTCTGAAAGTTCACCTCATTCGCCACCTGAGGGAAGAACCTGGTGGGGATTCGACACCAGTTAGCCTCGGGAAGAACCCAAGACTAATTGGAGTAGATACTTAAAAAATCCCTTACCTGAATTTCTTTCTTTTTTTTTTTTAAATCTATTTTGGAATCTGACAAAAAAGTGAGATTTAGAGAACGCTTGACTTATTTTAACTGAAATGTATCCCTGGTTTGGTAAGCAGATGTCAAACTACGTAACCTCTGCAGTTTTTTTTCCCCTGCCGGAAACGAAAACCGGTGAGTTTTCTGTTGATAAAAATAAACATACAGATTCCTACACTCTTTGTGTTCATCCAAACACCCGGATGAGAATTCATCACGGCAAAATCAGTGGTCTACTAACGCCATCTTTTGGTTAAGAAAATTTTAAAAAAAATGATTGACTAGCATGAGATCCGTTTACGAAACAATTCCTGATTTAATCCACGATTTTAATTTTGCACAATTTCCACATTGAATGTGAATATTTCACCGAAATGTGCATCGTATTCTAACACGCCTTTCACCGACGTGTTTGTTTCCGTACAATGTTCGACAACTTTTTCCGATTTCTTGAAAAAAAATTTTTAAGTGCGCAGTATTGATCCTTAATCACCGAGGGAAGATAAATACCCTTTATGGAAATGAATGTGGGTATTTAGCACGGCTAAGACGATTAATCATCGCCAGATGCAGAATAGTTTACGCACGCCAAAAGTGCACGCAACATTGCAGGCGCAGATTAGCAAGTGACAATTGCCAACGTACACGTTGCGCCCCCTGTGTCCATTAAACGGTTTCGTTCGTCTGCATCGATTGTTCCGGTTACGTTTTCATCGCTCGCTTTGTTTACTACGCAAGCAGAACCTTCGCGAGACAAATTGAATATTTTTATTATTAATTTTTCATTTTAAACCGGAACTGTGACGTCGCGTTTTGTTCAAACCGCAGTCACGACTCGAATTTATTATTAATCTTCTTTCCTGAAAAGGTAATTCGTGTCTTTATTCATGGATGTCGTATTTTGAAAAATTACCTTTTTCTTGGTATTTTCCAATAAATTGAAAAGCACCATTTTGTAATTTTTGTCTTCTCGCAAGTACAACAGTTTTATGGATGCAAATAAATCCCCGGATGTACTTTTAAAGCCCGACTACGCCAGTCGCTAATGCAGGCATTTATTGCACTGCCCACAACATAAAACGAATTTTCGTAGTAAGTTTAATTTCTGAGTTTACCTAAAACTAGATGTACAGGCGAATGGAAACTTTTATAGCATTGCTGAACTAAGTGGATAATATTTGGAATGATTTAACTCAGATTTAATTTTATAAAGTACTTAAACATTTGTGCAAAATGCATTTTTTTTTTGTTTTGAATATTTCTTGACAAATATCGAATATTTAAGAAATTAACAACTGTCGAAACATTTTATTTCGGAGGTGGGGGTGGGGGGCGGGATTGATTTTTGGTAAAACCAACCGTTCCAGTTTTATCTGCTTTAACCCATATTCATATTAATTTTATTCATTTCAGGATGTTCGTCTCACTAATAAAATAACAGATTCTGCATTTACAAAACATACTTGCTAAGTTATATTTCTTAAAACATTTTTTCGCCGACTTAATTAAAAAATAGTCAAGAAGACATATTCCTAGCAACATTTAAATTAAAGTCTGTATAAAAAGATACAAATTTGAATTCCTTACATTCTTTATCCTTAAGAACGATTGCAAATAGTTCCGAACCAGAATTTTCGAACCAAAGTGCTACTGCTCTTCTTGGCTACTGCCAAGAAGAGCAGTAGCACTTTGACCTTTGAACTGTTTTTTGAAAAACGGTGCTGGGGTCCGCTTTTATTATTGGTGGAAGAGTTGTGAGGTCTCTAACCACAAAAGCGATTGGAAAGTATGTCGGGCAGCGGCTGGATGAGGTTAATGGGATTTATGTTTTAGTTTCCATCAACTGACTCATTTGACTACCAAAAGAGTCAGTTGAAGATGCGCGCTCGCCCCGTGCTCATTCGAAATGGCTTTATAATTGAATACCTGGATGCTGTGGGCTCATTGAAGAGCTCAATTGAGTCAACTGCCCTGTCCGAGACTGCGGTTCCAATAGCTAGACTGAGTGGGATCAGTCCTGTTGAGAAGTTTAGCCATTGCCGATCTTTGACCAGTAACGATTCAGTATTAGAAACCATCGACGGCGATGGTTTCGCGAAAATCATTCGGGCCAACATCGTGAACAGGTAAGATAACGAAAGGACAACATGAGTGAAGAAGAGAGCGCACGCCTCGTGAAAATACTTTCTTAGCTGATTAAAACCAAAACATTTTTAGTCCATTTTGTAGTTTGTGAGACCTTTTTGGGTCCAGCTGTACGGAGGCTTTGCTGTGGCCACAGCGGGAAGAAAAGGGTCAAAGCACTTTTCAGTTTGTGAGGAGGAGGAGGAGCGACATCACAGCTGCATTGAGAATGTGGGATGTGACCTCGGACCTCAACTTCTAGGCTGTTTCCACGGTTTAGCCAACACTGTGGGGTGAGCGTTGTCGTTCATTACCCACCTTGTGATGGCGGTCCTTGGCGCTTATTTGTAATCTCACTCGCTTCAGCGTTTTCTTGACGAGAGGTGTGGTGGTTCCGTTCGCTTGCGGCTCGACTCGTGGTGGTAGATTCATTTCTTCGCCACTGAGCTTCAGGAAGACATCGTTCCCCTCCCAGCGCTGTTCTGCATGTTTGATTTCATTTCAGAACTCATCAACTTTACCGAAGTGAAGTTTGTCTTCAGTCCCTTAAAGCAGACTCGCCGAATGTGCAGTCGGGGTTTCCACTTTTTTATGGCTGCCCTTCTTTTGTCAAGGTTCACTGACAAAAGTGCCTTTCATTCGGTCTTTCCTTTTATTTCCACCTCCTTTCCTACATGTCATGTCGCTGGTTGAGCTGACCACGCGGACGCTGAAAATCGCATAAAATAATGGCGATCTTTAAAGCATACACTTCCGGCAGAATCATAAAAAAAAGTGAAAACAGTGAAAATATTTTCTGTCACTTTCTTCTCCTCTTCCTCCTGATTTTTCTTGACAATGACAAAAGAGCACTATCTACCAATAATTGCACGGACGCCTCTGTTATTTTGAGGAGAGGGAACATTCCCAGTTTGTTAATAACATAACAATCCGTGTACAGATAGTAAGAAGCAGTATTTCATCGTAGTAGTTGGATACATGTGGTATGACAACGATGTGAATTCGGTGACTTTGAGACAGGTGTCATCGTGGGTTGTCACATTGGTGCATGTCCATACGTGTCATTGCCACTCAACTGGCGCATCCAAAATCAACGGATCATCACTAGTGCAGGAAAACAATCGGGGTGGCCGCCGAAAATGACTGACAAGGACAGAAGGGTGCTATAACGAGTGGCACACAAAACCCGGCCGCAATCGGCACACACCATCCGTGATGAGTTCCAGAGCACTAGTAACACCATGGTGAGCACGAAAAGAACTCCATTTACTGGGTTTCCACAAAAGAGCAGCGGCACACAAGCTGAACGTCACAAGAACGAACAAGGCGGCTCCTCTGGCCTGGTGCGAAGAGCGTGTGAACTGGACAATTGGCCAGTGGAAAACGGTACTCTTGAGCGATGAATCAAGGTTCACTTGTTTCCAATTTGATGGCAAGGTGTGGAGGCAACCTGGTGAACACTTATTACCACAGTGTGCTGTACCCACAGTACAGTTTGGTGGTGGAGGAGTAATGGTGTGGGGTGCATTCAGCTGGTTTAGAGTGGGACCACTGATTGTTGTCCGTGTTTCCATGAAGGCAGCTCAGTACCTTGATATTCTGGATAATCAGATGCTGCATACACTGTGGAGATTTTATGGAACGGACTCGTGTTACTATCAAGACGACAATGCCCCATGCCACAAAGCTGCAGCTGTTATGGAATGGTATGAAGAGATGGATGTTAACAACTGCCGTGGCCTGAGAAGCGACCAGCCCTCAACCCCATCGAATACCTGTGGGAAGAATTGGAGCTGCGGTTTTAGTCCAGAGCAGTACGTCCTCGATCTGTAGCTGAACTCAGTGCTGCTTTGATGGAGGAATGGAGACTAATTCCACCTGACGTCTGCCGCACGTTGGTGAAACCCTCCCTCTAAGGGTGCAGGAGGGGGTGAAAGCTGAAGCTGGACGTACGGGATATTAGGTTTCGCCTACTGGTATCAGTTGTAAATTGCTGAAGTGTCCGGACAATTATTGGTAGATAGTGTGGATGTGTAGCTATAAACTATCAGGCCACTAGCTACTTCAATGTGGAGTGGGGGCAAAACGTCGCACTCATTAAAATGACCTCATTACTTCAAATCAGTGATCCTTGAATTTATTTTCATTATTTTTTACACGCTCTGGAAACACTCACCAAACGTGGAATGTTTCAAAGGTGGTTTAACACCAGGAAATGAATTCCGCCTCCCATCTAAAGGCGATCACAAACTTCCATGCCCACGGAGGGAGTCTAACCCGCAACCTGCTTTGGAGAGCCGGTGCGCTAATCAATCTGTCAAAAAACACCAGTGTTTAACTGTTCTTCCCAATTACCCTTAGAAATGTAATTCTGCAAATCCATTGGATATCCTCCCCCGTTCATTCCTTCGTGGCGAACATCTCCTTTCACCCAAAGATGCTCGTTTTTCTGCTGGAACTTCCCATTCACATGCAGGATGATTGGTCAACACGAATGCCCACGTTTCTTTGGCAACGATGTCTGGCATGATGGGCGAGTGCCGTTTTGTTTGCAGTGCCTCCCAGAGGGATTCTTTCGCCTCCGAAAAATGATTCGCTTCCGTTACCAGACGCATTTGTGGAACCTCATTGACTGAGGAAGATTTCCTGTGAAATAAAGTATGCAAAGAAAACAAGTATAAAAACGCGCAAAACAGTTTCTCTGTTTTATCACTGCTTGCAGCAACTTTCAGTGGGATAAATGAAAGCTCCTTTCATCGTAAACAAAAGGATTTTGTGCGCCATCTTACATTCGATACAAGATCTTTAAGAACATTTTGTGCCTCGACGTATTTTTTAAACTGACTTTGGGATACAGCGTCAATATAAAATCCGAGAATGTCGGTCAATAATAATGCTTCTGTTTTTAAACCCGTTTCTAGACAGCTTGGGGTGGTCCACGAGATGGTTTCATTTCGCCCATTACGACTAACGTTTAAACTCTCGTAGACTCCAGGTAGTTCTTGAACCTTATTTTTGACTCGATGGGTTCCTGGAATGTTTAATCTTAGAATCGTGCTGACCTGCATATGAACTGGAGGGAGGTTCAGCTAACTTAACAAATCATCAAGAGACGCAGCAGCTCAACTTCTTTCCTCTCCTACAAATAACTTCCGTGAGCGATAGATCTGCTACTAATGTGTTTGTTATACAACAAATATGTCATACATTGAAATGTCTACGCGGATTCGTCTCGAAGCATATGCGAATTACCGAGCCATTCAAGAGGGAAAGGGGAGTCTCCACTCTGAACCACTTTTCGTTCCTTCGTTTGCGATCCATTTGCGAACTAATCTTCACAGTTTAGCTCCTTAAATCTATTTAAAAAATGTATTTATTTATTTAAAGACGAGTCTTGTAAACTGAAGAAGCTACAAAATAAAATTTTACCAACATCATATTAGGTGGAATCGAACCCGCAGCTTTTCCAGTTAGGACTACTGGAACTGACAATTTCGATTCGTCTAAGTGTGCGCAGTGTTTTATTGGTTGGCAGTTTGGTCTTTAGGAGAATGATTCCTTATTGCAGTCTTGTCGAAGAAAGCAGTAATGGAATTCCTTATGCTCGACAGGACAGGTCCTGGATCGCTTTCTTTTCCTGATGAGCAGACTACCCCATAACAAGGCAACTCGACTTGAGGCGAGTCTTATTACCAATCTTAGTTCTGAGTCGTGCGACTAGTCCACGAGGAAACCTTTGGGCAATATTTCCAAATGAGGGAACGTGCCAAGAAGTTAGAGGTTGGATATTAATTTGAAGATCTATTTTGTGTTTTGCGGTGTTTCAAAGTGCTGTAATCATTTCGGAGTAGGCTCTGCAATTTCCGGCTCATTAGGCACTGCCATTGCAACCTTGCACATGGTGCTGAGCATGCACGCGCTGTCTCTTCTGTCAACAAATTGCAATTCTCAAAATATTTCGTCTGGAGGAGTCAGATGTGTTGAAAGGGTTTCCTTGATGGAAAGGCAGAGTCGCTGTATTTTCACGAAGGAATGAAATGCTCTCGGGACTTGTGCACCGCTCTTCAGCTAACAGGATCAAATGTCGACGTATGTCTAGACGTTGCATGGGTTTTATTATCGGCTCTGAGGCCCCACCAGGTGGCCTCCCTTTGGATTGTGAGTGCCATGTCACTGTCCTTGTTCGAGGCCTGAAGTGGATTGAAACAGTGCAGCAGAAGGGTCCCTAGATCAGGATTTCCCAAACTGTGTTCCGCGAGAAGTTCTGGAATTTGTCAATTTAGTTTTCTAAGCATTTTTCATTAATTTTATAGTAAAAATATTCTGAGGAGAATAATATTTGTGAATATGTCGAAAGGCTCAGACCCAGAATGCCTAATAACATCTGTGTAGCAAATGTTAGTGACCAAGCCGTGTATTTTTAAACGTGGAAGTATTCGTGAATCATCGAAACCTTTCAACATTTGGGAAAGGGAATACCGCTGTTTATAATGGCTCATAAAAATTGCCTGCAAGCCGATTATCAATGGGCGGCGTATCCTCTGTTCTCAAAACTGAAAGAAATAACATCTGTGTTGCAAATTCAGTGACCGATCAGCAAGGAAGTATAAAGAAATTTTTCCACTAAAATTGAAGATCAAGGTAGTCTGGATCCGGTTCTCAAATGTAGTGATGCCGAATAGTTTCTTCGCAAGTTCGTATTGTAGGTGAAAGTTTCGAAAGTTTTAGAAGTAATAGGCTTGCAGATTTAAATTTTAATACGAATAATAGACAAAGGACTTTGTTTAATTTTGATATTAAGAAATCTCTTATTGAAGGTGTTTGTGACGCAACAGATAGTGAGTCATCCATCACCAGCGATCTCCAGAGTGTAAAAAAGGAGGGGAAAACTACCAGCACACACGAGAAAAAGTCTGCATTCACTTGTAATTACTTACGCCTTATAATAATATAAATTTATGGTGATCAGAATGGAATATGTCAATGGAAATCAGCACAAATTAATTTAATGACATTTATTTTAATTTATTGATGTTTAATTAATTAATTAAAAATAGCTAAATTAACAATTACTGATTAATTAATACATTACAAAATAACCAAGGTGTTCCGTGAAAATTTCAGGATTTGTGAAGTGTTCCGTCGCAGGAAAAGTTTGGGAAACGCTGCCCTAGATAATCTAACTCTTAGTCCACCTACGGTGCTCAATGGGACTGGGGCGGACAATTTTCCTGGGCGGATTACAATAAAAAAGTCTTGTTATTAAATGTGAATGTTGCAGGAGTCGCTTTAATGTAATTTTTGGCGGTTCCTTCTTTGGCTGCAAATTTGAACTTGTTTTTGCAAACATGTCTACGAGCTTGGTGTCGACCCCGTTGAGATTAGAGAACTGTACGCTGTTGGTTTCGACGATGTCCTTTGGTTGGAAAAACCTCGATTCGATTCCTGTCCAGGACGCGAAGAATCTCTCAGGGCTTTCCAGCTGAAGGTGAGTTAGTCGATCTTATGCAAAGGCTTCCGGAAGGTTCCCACGGGATTTTAATCTCGCAAACCGGCCACGAGAACATACGCAACTTAACGTAAGTATTGGCTTCGTACTGCTTTATTGTCTCATTGGTGATTACGCAACTGTGGCTTCAGTTTCTTTCGTTATGCGAAAAGTGAGAGAAAAAATAAGGCACGAACAGTTATGTCACCAGATAGAACGACAACATTTAACTGTGGACACACACACAGACGTGGTGTTGAGCAGGAGGAACAGAAGTCCGAATTCGGATTTGGTTGTTGCATCCTCAGCTACGAACCTCCTTTACTAACAGGAATTGAATCCACTTTTATTAGAAGGTTTAAAAATGCAGAAGAGGAACAAACTTGTCCCTTTCTCATCCAATGCTAAAATAACAAAAAATTAAACCAAACACAACCCCCCCCCCCGGTGAAAACCTACAATAAAACTTCCTCATGCGCACTATCGGCACACGCGTGGCCTTAATCTAAACGATTCCCACCCTGAAATACACTTAAACCGGCTTAGTTGACGAAGGTTAGCTCTCCATCCGACAGGTGGTGGGTTCGAACCGTATCGTGGGTATGGCATGTTTCTAGATTGTGTTTAGATGGAGGTGGATTTCTTTGCCCGATGTGGGACCACCCCATTGTTTCGACGATGGGGTGGTCTCACATCTTATTGAAGTTGCTTGAAAATAGTTCCTGACTATGTAAATTAAAAAAAAAAATAGCAAAAATAGAAAAACTTATCAAATTAATTAAAAAAGAGAGAGAGAAATGGAGCACATCTTCTTCTTCTGCAGTTTTTGCCATTTAAGTAAGGTGAGTCTGTCTTCGGCTGTAACCACATCCAAGTTCTTCATCCTCAAGTCCTCCTCCACCATCATCTCCTTCCATCTCTTCTTTGGCTACTTCCTTCTCCCCTGCACATCCATCTGCATGACCTTTCTTCCCACATACTCTTCCTCCCTCCTTATCACATGACCAAACCATCTCAACCTTGCCTCCTGTATTTTCGCTCCTAAGTTCGTAACTTTCACCGTTCCCCTGACATAGCCATTTCTCAGATGATCCTTTCTGGTCACACCACACATCCACCTTAACATTCTCATCTCTTCTACCTCCATCCTGCTGATGTTATTTTTCCTCAGGGCCACAGTTTCCAAAGCATACGTCATAGCTGGCCTCACTACTGTCCTGTAGATTTTGCCTTTTAGATTGATCGGCACCCTCTTATTGCATAGCAATGGGCCATCTCTCTCCAATTCCTCCATCCAGCTGTATCCTGCATCCCACTTCCTTCTCAGCCCCTTCATCCTCATTCAAGTTGAGCACATCACAGTACGAAAATGTCCTTCAGGTTTACAATCTTTTTTTTGAGCGAGGGATCACAATTAAAAGAAAAAAAAAACGAACCTTACCATTTCAAATGGAACTTGAGCTGACACGCAATGACTGCTCTTGGAAAGTTCGAAACGATGAACAATTCCTTCCGTCATCACCAGAATGCTGCTTGCGCACTTCTCAAAGACGACATTCCCTCAGAGAACGGTAACCCTGGAATCCTATTTTTATGATCAACTCAAAATCTCCTCGATAGACTTTTGTGGCCTTTATTTTCTTTATTCTTCTCCAATTTGCAGATTTTCGAAGAGGAAACCCTGCCAACCCAACGTAGTATGTATATTACCGCACATAATTCACCGTAACCCCTTAACCTTAGTTGCCTCAGCTGTAACTCAAACGATCCAGGTCCCAATTCACTTATCTTTGGAACACGCTTCTCCACGCTGCTTTCCACACAGACTCCCAGTTGAAAAAAATAAAATAAAATAAAAAAAGCAGATTCTTTTTTGTCCCTGGCCACACGATGGAGGTATGACACTCAAACTATGTTGACAAAAGTATTTGGACACCTAGTTGGTTTTTTTTTAAAAAAAAGGGCATTTTAATTACATTTCTAATACCGAGTATTAGAAGGTTCTAAAACCACCTTTAGCCTGAATGACGGTTCAACCAATTTCGACGCATCACAACAGGAATATTCTTCCATTCCTCGCACAATGCTACCCTGATTGCTGATGTTGATGATTGCTGCTGAGGTCTGCAGTGAATTCGAATGCCGAATTCATTCCAAACCACATTCATTCATTCTGGAATGAATTCGACATTCTAATTCGTCCCAAAGACGTTCAGTGGAGTTGAGATCTGGACTCTGAGCTAGACAGTCCAACACTTCAACGTTGTTTTACGGAAACCACTCTCAGACACACAGCACATGACTAATGGAGCACTTCGTGCTGAAACATGCAAGGGTCACTGTCAAAGTACTTCCACAGCGTCGGAAGCATGAAGGCATCTAGGATCTCCAGATAGCAATCAGGCGTCATGGTTTTGGGCACGTCCACCATTGGACGCAGTCCCATTCAGAGAAACACCCCCATATCATTTATATATTTGTTCATATGGAGTTTTCTCCATTTTCTTCCCTGTCCCCCATTGGGGCGAGTTGAGCCCCCTTATGGGGGGTCAAGTATTTATGGCTGTAGATCCGTGTGTTCATGGGGTCGGTTTGCCTGCTTGCGGGATGAAAACCCCCAGATAAATTGGGGTGTGGGGGGGAAACCCTGCTGTCCACGCCCAAGACCGGCTAACTTAGTTATGGCTGAGGAAGATCCTTAAGCTCCTCACGTCAGTGACGGGAATCGAGCCCAGGACACTCCTTTCCCAGACATATGGTTGCGAAGCGCATAGCCACTAGGCTAACAGCGCGGATTCCCATATCATTACAGATCCTCTACTAAACTCGACAGTTGGAATGATGCGGTCCTGCCAAAACTGTTCCCCCGGGTAATCTCAAGATCCAAACACGACCATCACAGTGAGACACGTGGGAGTCCGATTCCTCGCTCCACAGAACCCTTCTCCAATCGTGTCCAGTCCAGGAACTGTGCGCAAGATAAAGTTCCAAATATCATTTGGCATTGAGGAGGGGGGGGGGATGTGGCTTGCTCGCAGCAGCTCTTTCGTGGTAACCAATGGCATGCAACCAGTTGTGAGCTCTAAGGGGCTGGCGCGAGCCCTTTGTTAATTTTTTCTCAAATTTGCGAGCCCTTTATTCTTCTTGTTTACTTTTTTTAAAAAAAATATTTTTTTTAAGCATATTAAGCGACAAACTCAGACGGTAACTTAACAAAAATTAGTCTATTTGGCAGTGGATAGATTATTTGGAATTATTGTTTCAACTCCTCTATAAAAAATGCGCCCAAGTTCGAAAATAAAATAAGCGCATGCGCTATCTTCACCCTTCTCCTTTTTTTTTTTTTTTCTTTGCTCGACGATGCGAGCCCTTTGTTAAAATTTCCATAGCTCACCATTGCATGTAATCCTCTGCAGACATTCTCGTGCTGGCGATGTCCCTACAGCATTTTCCAGACTGAATGCGAGGTCTGCCGCTGATGAAATGCGGGATACTTGCCGAGATGATCGATGAGACAGCTAGTCCGGTCAGTGAGTGTCTCTGGCCTCCCAGGGCGTTTACCTGCTGCGATAGCACCGTTAGTTTTCCATCTACGAATGACATAAGCAACGACTGTTTCGGCATACTGAGACGAGTAGCAATGTCACAGACAGAAAGACCACTGATGTGACACCCAACCACCATCGTACGTTGGAGGTATCATCGTCAGTTCAGCCGAACGTGGCATCTTGACATCGAGTACAGTGCAAAACATGCAGCACATCCCACCAAAAGGTGAGACGTGCTGCATTGTATTTATTCTGGTTTTATTACTGCTGCACTCCTTGAATATTTGCATGTGGTACGATCCGAAATTTGCATGGTACGTAAGGTGTTCAAATACTTATGGGTGTATATATACACGCACACATACACACAACTATGAAATCAACTTTAAAAATCATGCATGTTGAGCCGAAATTGGTTAGTGGAACCCCACAATCAATGTGCAATTCTAAATAAGTATTTGGTAGTCGAAAATAGACCTGTTGGCGTGTCAGCTCTTCCTTCCAAGTTCTGTGATATTCTTCAAATCTCGATTTCTCCTATATTTTAGGACCTGCGCAATCGTGTTGCACTACTGGATTCGAATCCCAGTCTAGGATGAAGGGAAGTTGGTGTTCTGCTGAAATGGCAAATGCTTTTGTCGCCTCCTCCTCTTGATGTCGCACCCCCTCAGTAACCACAGTTCGCATCTGGGATTCAAATGACTCTTCCTGTCTGATAGCAACTCCCACGGTCCGCCAGTATGAATGATATTCAGTGTTTTGGTTTGTTTTTTTAAAACGTTTGATCATGCAAACATTTCAATCCCAAAATGAGAAGTGCACCCCATTAAAGATTACTTTTTTTTTTTTTAATTAGTTGGCAGTCGCCCCCCCCCCCCCATGTTTCTCTAAAACCTTTCAGTTGCACTTCTGCCGGCACACAAAAGTAAAGGAGACAAGGTAACTGTCGACAAATTTCGTGTTCGTAATTCCGAGTAGTATCACTGGGTTCTACGGTTGGTTTTACTGTCGTTTACAGTCATTTAAATTAAAGTCATTTAAATTTTTAATGTTTTATTTTTGTTTATAAACTAATTTGCTTGCCCAACCATACAATACTTGCGCAAGTCTTAGAGCTTCTCATAAGTTTATTGCCGGTTAAAGAGTGGAAATATCTATAAGATATTTTCCTCTAAGATATATATATAATATCTGTAAGAGATATATTATGGCCTTAACTGGAATATTTAAATAGAATAAGCGTGAAACAATCTCTAACCAAGCAAACAGACAGCTAACTGCCGAAAAAGATGCCTTCAGAAGTTGCTCCACCTTTGGCACGAAGTGGTTTGGGATTTCACGTTAAATTAATTCTTTTACTTTATGTTTTCGCGAGTAGCATTAAGTTTGAAAGAGAACTTCTTAGTCGCGAGATGTTTTTTCTTGTTCAGTGCTGAGGAATCAATTTTATGGTTCAGTTTCAGTTTTGGTGTTTGAGAACGATTCGACGGAATTGCTACCACTGGACAGTAGAAATTCAGTGGAAACTCACGACCTCTGTTTCACCATTACGGCTGTGTTCAGGGATGGAATTAATTACAACCACAAAAACCGTTGAAATTTAATGAGCACATCGACAAACTTCGGAAGAGACTCTCTTGGGTACATTTCTGGTTCCGCACGTGGCTGCTATCCGACGTCTACGAACTAACACACGACAGCAAATCCCTCTCTCATTTTCTTAGCACAAACACCGAATCAACGAGAACGTCTATCGTCTGTATAAAATCAATTAATTTATCTAAAAATTAAAAAAATTACGTTCTTTTAGTTTTTTTCACATGATGACGCACTTGTTCCTCTCCCGGTTAGCGTGGAGACCTTCGTATCTGCTCGGTGCGTAGCAAGGCTTTTGCCCGTAATCGACGTAGTCGATGGACCTCATGACCTCCTTGAACAGCAGGACGATGTGCCAGTTGTACTTCGCAGAGCACTCCACGTAGCCGCACTTCCAGTGCTTCTTCACGAGATTGGCGACCTCCCGTCTGTCCCTGGACTCGCTCAAGTCGTGTTTGTTGCCTACCACGATCACGGGCACGTTGTGCATGTTCCGACTCTCGTACATCTGGTCGCGGATCGTCTTCACGTACTGGAACGTCTCGGGCGAGTTCAGATCGAAGATGAGGATGTAGGCGGTCGCGCTCCGCAGGCCGTAGTTACGGAAGTCGCTCCACTCGAGGAACGAGTTCGAGGGGAAGTAAGGGATCACCGGGAGGTCGACGATCCTCAGTTCGTACAAGTGCTCGTTGAAGATGACCGACGGGTAAAAGGTTTCTTTGGTCTCCGTGGGGATGTATTCGTCGGTGAACTCGTTCCACACGAACTGGTGGATGACGGAAGACTTGCCGACAGCGGGAGCACCTAACACCACCAGTTTCACCATGTGCATGGCGAGGGCAACACTTGGACCATAGTTTATCCCCGCCCAGGGGCATTCACGCAACGCAGCAAGCGAGGTCCCGCGCTTGCTTCGTGTGGGGTCATCCGAGCTTCAATCCGGGTCGATAAAACAGGAAACTGGGAAGAAGAAGATCCGAGTTGCATCAACGAGTGACGTTGTTACGTCGAGTGAAGGTGGTCGCGTCCGCAGGAGGAGGAGGAGAACTTTGAGTCGCTTGCTGCGAATGAAAGGAAAGGCTGAGCGAAGAGACGGAAGGCATGTCATCCCCTGGGCATCGAGTAAGGCGTCTGTTTAAAGCACTGTGCGGATGGGGGTTGCTTTCAACAGAAGTGTCGCTCCTCATCGCTCTTCCCAGGAACGGCCGCTGCAAACTGTCACCATCCTCAATGCGAAATGGTCATTCTGTCGTTGTGTGACGAATCCGTTTATCTGGATCTGATACGGCGGACTTCGGTGATGGCCCTCGATGTCATCTTCAAAGCCTAGAAAACAAAACAGAAATGGAGATGAACCACAGAATAAATTAAGCGGAGAATGAGGAACACGAGGACACGCATTTGTCCTCACGTGTGCAATAAAATGACTCGTGCACGTTTACGAACCAGAGAAGCTGACGTGCGTAACTTTGGAGCTTCAGAATGTTACCTGCGAGTCGCGTCGAACTTCACTTAAAATGAAGATCTTTGCGAGGGCATTGAGGCATGAAACTGTGCTCCTCATTCCCTCTGCCTCGATGCCACAAATGTGCAACTGTAACCACCCCCCCCCCCCCTCCTTTACAATCTCCCTCTGCAAATAAAACGCACTCTCCCGTTAAAACAACAGGAAGTTCATTTCGTTTGGGATTAGTCGTCACCGCGGAGCATTATTCATACCGTTCGTCTACTAATGAGCACGTGGTCATCGGCGCGTGTTGTTATAGCGCGGGTGAAGCCCCGCAGCAGTTTAGACTGTCGTCTTTAATGCGGAGCAACCGTTTATGGGCTTCGCATTTGCAAATGATTCCGCCGCGATGCATGCTTGGGCTTGGCAGCTGAGTGAGAACTGGAATTAAGCATTTTATAAACGAGAGCCAGAAAAGTGCGGGCCTTTCATCACTTCCGGAAAAGTTTCCGAAACTAATGTCTGAGCTATTTGAAAATTCAAAGTTTAGAAAAGTCATCGACGGTTCACCGAAAACACTCCGACACGGATCGGCTTCCTCTTGCGCATCTTTTTCGACTGCGATCATCCGCCCGACAAGAGCCTGCGTAGCTCAGTAGAAGTGGCGTTTGCACTCTACAGCGCTTGGCCGCACGACGAAAGGCGTTCGAATCTAGTTGCCGACTATAGGAACTTTTTCTAAGCCTTTTTTCGACCGGTTCCACAGTTAGTCGATCTCTGGCACGGGCTAGGGGGGTTTTTCGTCCCGTAAACTCAAGAAAATCGGCCGTCGAACCCACACTATTTTCAGACATTCAAAATATTGTGTCAGGGTTAGGGACCACCAGATGGCGGCACTTACTAGACGCCGCCTTTACTGCGTGCCGCTTAATTAGTGATAGCTTTGGGCCATCTATCTCTGATTGGTACCAGTGGAGATTGAACTGTCGACTCAGTCTCCAAAAGTTAGATAGGGCTATAAACGGCCTCGCCTGCTCCCTGTATATACGGGAACAAAAAGGCGTTAGCTGATTTTTTTTTTCATCCGCCCGACAGAAGCTTCTGATATTACAGGACGACACACAACTCCACAGAAACATCTCACAAGGACATTCAAGAAATACTGACAGGAACAAAAAGAACTTCGCAACAGACCAGCACAGCCTCAAATAAAACTCGCTCCGGAAGAATGTTTGCCGAGGAATGCCAATCCTCTGCCCAGATGAGCTCCCATCAGAGTTTTTTAGTCTTCTGGAATCCAGTTGGACCACTTCTCAAAATGCTGCGAGAGGATGGGTTTCTACAATCGGTAGCGCCCCTGATGCCGAAGTAGGAAGACCACACACGCCTTCAAAACCGACATCCGATCTCACCACGATCAATCAGACTGAAAAACATATCGAAGGCAATTGCTAACTGGCTGAAGCCCACGCTGCCTGACGTTTTTGGTCACTAGCAAGCTTACCGTGTTTGGTGCATGATAACCTACTTCTAATCAGAGACCTCATCCAATCAGTGGAAAGGAGAACGCAGCACTCATCAGCCTTGCCGCGGAAAAAGCCGCTGAGAGAGTGTGGTGCATTTGGAAATGCCATTATGGAAACATTCAAACTATTATGCAGAGAAGAACTTTTCTGTCAAATACATAACCGGCGCACCTCTCTGTCTTCTATTTTTATCCTTCCCTTTTCATTGTTTTTTTCCCCTCCTTTTCCTTTTCCCCTCGAAAACAAATGAATCCAATCGACAATAATTTCTGTTGTCATTTCGAAGAGCTCCCCTTGGATTTGAATCACATGATCTTCATCTCTTCTTCATCGGCGCCAAGGCCGTTGGTTATCTCTTGTAGAAGCTGAACATGATCGCTTGGTCGGAGCATCATCACGTGTGGAATTTACTCAGGAAGTACAACGCGGGCCTCCCTTGAATAAGAAGAATTGTTGCCAAATTCGTCGAAGACCGAGTGGTGTCATTTTCAGATTGGCGATGATAACATACTTCGTGTAGCAGTCAACGGTAATCATGACCTATAACGGTCCCGTCGGTGTCATTCCGATAGCATCATTTGCCTCTGTCCTTCTGTACGGCTTAAAAATCCTTTTATCTTTGTAATATGCGTTCAGTTGTATGTAAAAGTCGATTTTTTCAGTTGAGTATTTTGCCAAGTGTGATCGAAAGAAATATTTTAATCCACACGGCACCATGAAGGCTTCCGAAACCATCATTCCCGTAGCTTGTTATGTCTGCACGTGCTCCGATGATCGGTTCCCTGCTCCTGCTTGATGAAAAACTGGACTTTAAGGGAGGAAATACACGCTCCAGGAGACTGGCTAACTCACCTTCAAGTAAAAAGCTCCGATGAAGGTATCTTCACATCCTAGACGGGATTGGAACCCAGATCTTTCCAGCGTCGTCGAAACTGCCTGGGCCACAGAGGCTGTTTTGTCTTATAGTGCAATTTTTCTTTTACGACTGCGGTCATAAAAGAAAATCAGCGCTTATTATTCTCGTGCTGTGAACCATCGTTATCTGAAATCATTTCGCCAAATGCGGCTCCAGATTCAACTGCTGACGAACCCACGACTTCGCAACACGGCAACGAGATGACCAAACGCACTTTTAGGGCTGTCGGTAATCAGATTTTTCTATACTTGCTTAAATATTCTTTAAATTCGAATGAATTTCTTTTATGGGCATTTCTAAAGAATTACCAACAACACTGCCAATGAAATTTTTCAGGTTCTGGTGTCATCTTCAATGTTCTTTGTTCCAGACTTCGTATTATAGCGGGCAATACTGTATGCATATCGTAACCTGGTTGCACCCACGGTGCAACCAGGTTACGATATGCATACAGTGATGATGCACATATGTACGCATCTTATTTAACATACTTTTGCCTCTATAGGCTGCACTTTATACATACATACATACATACAAAATTGCTTTACGTTTTTTGTATGTAAAAACTCTTTTAGAGAACAGGTTTAAAAACTACATTCGTTTAGGCTTCTGCTTTTTTTTTTTTTTTTTTTTTAAAAAAAATAAATATTCAGAAAGTTGGGACATTGACGAAGGATGAATTTTCATTTCTCCTTCGTTCTGTTAAAACTTGATTAGTACTCACTTTGATATTTCTTACCGAAAAAAAAAAAAAAATAGAAGAAAAAAAAAACACGATGGTAGACAAGACCGTTCACTTTTTGCATTTTAACGTATAAAAAAAAATTTTCCCCTTATTGTAATGGAATACAAAGACAAGAACGGGGATCATTTCTCCCGTCCCTCTAATTTATTTCCCTCTTTCGTATTAACGCAAACGATGACTTTACTCGCAGATGTGGCAGGACAGAAACATCAACAAACAGCAATTTTGTTTTCGTGCGATTAATAAAAATCAGGAATTGTGGTACATGTCGAAATAGCAATAATAATAATAATAATAATAATAATAATAATAATAATAATAATAATAATAATAACCAGATAAAAAGGAGGTTTTAATTGAGATTAAAACGAGATTGCGAGGCGATGTCTTTGGCAGAACTCCAATGGATATGAACTGAAGGCAATACAATGAATTCCACACAAGAAAATGCAATTAGTAAGAGCCAATAAATAAGTAAATAAATAAATAAATAAATAAAACGAAATCATATTTGAAAAATATCAACACGCATGCAAGAATTAGGAATTGTCGCAAATCTCTTACAAGAGCTCAAAGAGTTGCTTCTAAATTTCCTGAATGTGAGATTGTTTCAATTTCGTTGCGATAATGGGGGATGAAGAAGAAGATACGAGAACTAATGTGCGGGGGATAAACGGCTTATTGTTGCTAAATAAGAAACGTAAGAAAAACTAAACTCGTAAGAAAGGAGAATTCCCCGGAGAATGCAAATTACAATGCAATTAAGAAATAACACCCACGAGGAAAAATTAAAATGATGGGGGGAGGGACGATTTTTGTTTTATTTTTAATGAGAATTGGAACGACGACAGTTGTTTGTAAACCTCAGAAGAACACCTTCGGGCTGTCAAGAGTGAACGAAGACTTTTATAAGAGCACTTCCGTGTTCGGATAGGTCACTGGGGGTTATGCGGAAAAGGTGAGCGCCCAAGCGGCATTTCGAAGTTGACTAAACAGAAAAAAAAAAAAAAATAGTAAATGGATTTTACGGGATTGCACGCGCAGTTGATTTTTCAGAATATGACGTGGGGGGGGGGGAGGAGAAGTTAACGAGTGCACTGTCGTCAATATTGCGAGAAGCGACTGCCTCCCTTGACGAGCGGTAATTACGATGGGCGGCCTGTTAGTGGTGGAACTTGCTTCCTCGTGGTGTCTTGCGATGAGCACTGGCATTCTCTCCCCAGTGCGATTTCCAAATTGTAACACACCCCTGAAGCCCTTTCTATCCTATCCTATCCTATTCCCTCGGCCATACGGCTGGTGGAGGTAGCTATACCAGGGAAGTGACTATGAGCAAGGTGGTTTCCCGTTGCCTTCCTTGTCGTGCTATGTCCTATGACTAGAGATCCGTGTGTACACGGGTCCGGTTTGCCTGCTTGCGGGATGAAAAACCCCAGATAAACTGTGGAGAAAAACCCTGTTGTCCACGCCCAAGACCAAGACCGGCTAACTTGGCTATTGCTGAGGAAGATTCTTGAACTCCTCACTTCGTCGACGGGAATCGAACCCAAGACACTCCTTCCCCAGGCATAGGGTTGCGAAGAGCAAAGCCACTGGGCTAACCGCGGGGATCCAAAGCCTTGTATGTACTAAATATTCGAGTTAGGACTTCGTTAAAAGGATTGCACGGCAGAAGTGAATCGGACTAAATTAGAACTATTCATAATGTGAAAAATGTTTACATCATCATCAGTTGCATCAGTCTTGGGATTGGAAGCTCAGCAGCAATTTCCTCCATTCCGCTCTGTCATTGGCTTTCTTCTTAATCTCCTGGTAACTCTGAAACACGTGCTTTCTTTGACTTGGTCAACAAAGCTTTTCCTTGGTTTGCCTCTTCTTTTTTCCCCCCTCTATTTTGCCTTCAGTTATTCATTCTAAAAGTCCATCATGTCGAAGTATATGTCCAAACCACCTATCCCTTCTAATTTTGATCGATTTAATTGGAGTTCTTATTTCGCTTATGTTTCTCAGGACTTGTTCGTTTGAGGGTTTTTTCTGTCCATCTTATTTTGTTCATGCGACGCCAGCACCATATTTAAAGCCTCCAATCTTCTCTGCCTCGAATCCAGGTTTCACATCCATACAGTGCAATGCTCCATATCAATGTCTTTACTAATTTTTTTTTCAATTGTACGTTGAGGTTTCCTGTTAAAATGCTTTTCATCTCAGAGAATTGGGCTTTTGCATTGTTTATTCTTGAGCTTATGTCTTCTCTTGTTCTGCCATCTTCTGTTATTTAATCTTTACAAGTGTACCAATATAACACACACACACAGAGAAAACCTTTCAGCTGGAATTAATGGTCAAAAGCCAAAAGAAAAGTTTGTAACTAAAATTTGAATCACGTGATCTCTTGTGGTTGCAAACGAAATTCGTTTTTTCCCTGTTAAGAGGCGCAGTTTTAATCGACGAAGCAATCCTCGCTGGGAAGAACTCCTCTCGTTCGCACTTCCCACTCGTTGGCCTGAATCCTTCCACTTTCCCACTTTTCGGGGAGGGGGAGGAGAATCTCCTCTTCCTCCTGCCAAAAAAAATAATTGTAACGACAGCAGCCCTCATTACTTTAACGGCATATTATTTTTCTTTCACTCACTTCGCTGTCTTCTGAAGGCTTTTTCTTTCGTTCACTCGCTTTAAATGGCGGAAATGAATAATTTCACGTGAGTGGAAACGTCGAGTGCTTCTTCCCGAGCTAAGTGCGTTATCGTATCGTATCGTAGAAAAGACAACGTGGTGCGAAGAAAGATCAACGCGATGCTTTTGTCGTCTTCTCTCCGAGTTGGAACGAAGAAACAAAAAGTAAACGTGCGGCGCTCAAAGCTGAAGAGAAATCAACGCGTTCGACTCCACAAGGAAGATTTCGTTTTCCCGTAAACCTGGTTTGGTTTCGAAGTTGCGGCTAATCTGCGTTTCCATTCGGCTACTGAGGAGAACCAAGCAGTTCGAAACGGCACTCGACAGCAGCTTCTTTTTCGAAACCAATCATAAAATCCAGACGGAATTTCGAATTCTTTTGTACATTTTTTTTTTTTTCGAAAGCTGTAAGCACGTTTCTACTTCTCATCGTCGCCAAGGTGGAGTGCATTCCTACGGCGTGCTAGGGACGAGGTTCGCAGCTCGTATTTATATCTGTACGCTCAGTTTTATTTTAAAAAAGCCCACTCGTCTGCGCTACTCGTATTGTTGAATCGGTTGAGGGAAAAAAGCCTTTTTAGTGGGCGGTGAGTGGGATCCACCAACGTCTTCCTTTCAGAGAGCGAGCGTCGAGGAAGTCGCCCACGAGAATAAGAATTGAAAAATAAGAAATGAACTTCCATTCAGTAAGCGTATTTCGGTATTCTTTATTTTCTCGACCCGACCCGAATTGTCTCCACTTCTTCCTTCCCTCGACTGGACTTTCCTCAACTCAACGCCCAAGGACCTCGATGATGACCGAATTCCCCTCATTTGCTCCCGAGGACTTCTTAATTGCTGTCGCAACTGCATTAAGTAATGAGTCTTACGTCAGAGCGAGTCATCAGCGAATGAAATGTCGCCGTCTGTTTCGCCGCTTGTTACACAACTCGTCGAGTAATTAAAACGGGAGAAAAAGAATCTTAATTGGCGACGTTTCTCTTCCGGGTGCTTTCTCTGTTTGCTTGCGCCGTCATGCTGTTCTGAGGTCGGCTTCTTGGCAAAAGCGAAGAAAGCAACACTCATTCGTCCACCCTTTTTCGCGTTTTTCTCCTCCTCAGCATCGCGAAACTGGCTTCTTTATCCTAAAAGGCTGCACCGAAAGTATCCCTCTGAATGCTCCTCTCTCTCTAGGAAGACTCGCCGCGAATAACATTCCGAAGCCCAAACAACCATTTTTCTAGGAGAACTTGACTCACTCGAGGTCGAAATACGAGTTTCTGATTTTCATTTTTTCCTCTTTCGCCATCGTGGATGGACACGCGCATCATGTTGTTTTTCAAACGACGTTATTCATTTTTTTTTTTTTTTTCAACGTTCACGGAATGGGGTGGTCTCATGAAGAGATCCCACCGTATTTCATCCTGCTAAGCACGCAAACTCACCGCGGACACGCTTAACTCATTGAGAAGACGTATTCCTCGCCTCCGTTAAGATGGCCCTCAACGAAAGGATCTTCTCCTCCAAGCATTTGGATTTACAATGAAGATGGAATATAAATGAAGATGTTTTAATTCGCTTGTGATGTCCTTTCTTACCCTTAGGACGCATCCCGCTCGGTCTTGTTCCACAATAACAACTAACGACATGCGATCAAAGTGTGCTCCGATTTGAAGCGAATTACGACTGGAAGAAAAAATAAAAATAAAATAAAAATAAAAATAAACAAGAATTTGCTAGTGAATGAAAGGGACGATTAAAACAAAACCGAGTTTAAAATCGCGGCATTTACGGGAATAATTTTCAAATGTTTGCATTCGGAAAACGAAAATCCCACTGAGGAATGTCTGGGGGCGGGGGGGGGCACACGCATTGGCAAAGCACCTTCGTGAAACACGAAATCAGCGAACCTGACCTAATCCTCGCCTTACGAAAGCACAAAAACATGCTTACTTACTGCCGTTTGCGACTCTCGGTGCAGATAACCTTCCACGGTGACCTCTCCGACGAGGAGAAAGACGCGACTCCGTTCGCACTCTCCTCTTGTGGTCGATGGCGAGTCCGAAGCTGTTTATCGCGCCGAACGCAGCTCGTCCGTCGTCCCCGGCCAATCAGAAGAACGCAGTGGCGGCAGACACCGAAGGTATCACGCGACTGTTGCCCCGCCGTGAAAAGTCCCCTGTCGGCACGTTATTTAAGGCATCCCGTCGTCTCCGCAATGCAGACATCTGCCGTGTCGCCCTTGGCTTAAACGCCACCCCTAATGAGCCAAAACGGACAACAGGACATCGCGGGAATTGAAACCCGCAGCAGCAGCATTTAAATCACGTGAATGGAAGGGCTGTCCGTCAGCAGTTACTGGAGGACTTCCGATCTGGTTGTTTAGGGAAGCACCCTCTGCTCTGGCACATCGAATTTGGATGAAGGAACTTGTCCGGGCGGGAGAAGGCCATCACAAAGCTGTGATCAGTCCGTCCAGCTGCATCTCATCATCTTGATGTGTCTTCCCGGTTGTCATCCTTTTGCTTGCAAAAGATCCGGGTTCTAATCCCGTGTAAGAAGCAGAGAATCTTCGCACTTGCCGCTTGAGGGACACGCGTCCGTGATATTCCGTTAAGATTCAAAGCCGCCATTCCGGCTGAATGAACGGCAAAAATTAAAGGGGGAAAAAAAGTGTGAACAGCCTCTAAGAATCACTTATCTCCCGCTTCCCAACCCCTCCAGGGATTAAAATAAATTCGCTCCAATAATTTCTTTACAATAAAAGAAAATAAAGGTCGGTAATAATTTAGACATTTTTCTACTTCCAAACTAGCTCGCGGAAGGATTCAACATAACCCGTCCGTGGGGAACGGAGCATCCAAATCGAAGCAGCAACGCAGTAAGCGATTATGCGAATGATCTGAGCCATCCCATAACAGCGCGATATTCCCTAAAAGGGCTTCCTCCTGTTATGCCGATGAACCGACATATTTGGCCGTCGCGTGCATTCGGTTCGCTCATTTCCATTCACCGTAAAAAGAGAAGCTTCAGTCTGTCTGAGGAGGCGAGAACTGCAACAAGACACTTCCTCGGATGGATTCGAAAAGCCTCACACGCCCATTACAAATACGACTCGGCAATAGAGTTAAAAAAAGGGATCTGCAGTTCTCAACTAGGGGATTTCCGTATCCCGGATGGTAGTTTGGATCCACTTGGCCACAAAATACGCTCCGAAGGAAACCTGAAGCATCGGAAAGAACCCTCAGCGTCTTGTAGAGATGCTCGTGATTGCTAAAAGTGTGGTATACGCTGAAACCCATGCTCTCCCCTTCCATATCCCCTTGAGTGATATCGCAGTTCAGATCTTTTCGAGTTTACCCACCGGAGATCCTCCAAACCCCGGAGAGTATGTGAAGCAAGAGGACGTCGTCACGTGGACACATTCCTTCTACAAATACAACTTTTTGTCTGTCTTTCAAGGATGCAAATCGCTTCGTCCCTCTACTCGATCATCTTGCCGATCGTGTTTATGCTAAAAATAAAAGCAATTCAAGGAAACGAACAAACGCAGATCTCTAAGTTTTACAGCAAACCCACTTCTTTAAAAACGCAATCCTCTGAAATATCAAAATGGACTTTTAAGACGAACTAGCTTCAGTTGATTTCATTTATAATACTTCAGTGAGGCAATCTCTCTCTCTAATCCATTCGTGTATGGTTGTAACTGACATTATTATTCATAAATCTTTCCATTTTGTTTTGTGAACTATTTTTCTTAACGTTTTCGTTTCGCATGCTGTTTTTGTGTCGTTTCTATTCTTGTTTTCACGTGCATAAGTTAATAAAAACAAAAACTCCCTTCATAATCCTTGGGAAGTTGCTGTAAAAGTGAAAAATGGCACGAAAAAATAAAGCACACCACGCTAAAAAGAACGAAGTTGTCGAAACAGATAACCTAGTTTAGAGTTTACAGTTTTGCCAGTGAAATATGATTGAAGACTGTCATATTAGTCGCCAATCGATTCGCTGCAGTTGCACGTTCTGCAAAAACGAAAGAAGAAACAAAAAAGGCGAAGGACACATCTGAGAAGCAGGCACAAACAGTAAGATAGGAACTGGAAAAAAACTGCGCCCATCAATGCGCTTTCTTAGCAGGAGTTCCAGATGCCCACATTAGCAGCAGGTATGCCGCAGAGCAACACCGTCAAAATTCCAGGGCTTCGGTTCTGAAGGAGGCTCAGGGCGTACAAACCGAATCTCACTCTAAGCCATGGGTCGGCAAACTTTTTAGACCATCGACCCCTTCATGGAATCCTTGATCCCTCATCGATCCCCATCGTGTTAAATAAATGATATCAATAATAAAATTTCTCAATTCGAAAATAATTCCTTCACTCTTTTCATTGGTAAATGATGGTATAAATCCAAATTTTAAATACTCTTGCGAATATTGTTCGGCACTCCTTCTTACTATCTGGGGCCGCCATTACGGGCATTATAACTTTAAAAAATTACACAGTAAATTCAAAGTTATCAGACCACCGAACACCACTCTGATAGCTATGGGCGATAAATGCGCACTAGCCGTGATTGTCTCTGTTCTGGATGTCTTCATCGGGAGAGAGAGAGAGAGTGTGTGTGTGTGTGTGTGTGTGTGTGTGCGTGTGTGTGTGCGCGCGTGTGTGCGCGCGCGCTTCTCCCTCGTTGGCTGAGCCGATTAGCCAGTTGGCGTGGCATGTTTAAATCGTTTTAGGTGTTTATTTGACCCATAGACATTTATCGACCCCCTTGGTTTCGACTTGGTGCTTGGTTTCGAATGGTGTGGTGCAGAGCTCGCCGTGACTGGACACCAGATCGCGGGTAAGCAGGTAAAATTCAAAATACGCTTCGTCAAATAGGCGTGTTGAGGTATGGAAGCCTGCAGAGAAGTAATTTTACGGGCATATCGGTCCAATATGCGTTTCTTGTTTTGGACCCCTTCGTGGCGCTTGAAAAAAGCGAATGTTGTGCTAGCATTTGTTTATTCCCCCCCCCCACACACACACACTGCGGCCCTTCTATGGACAGCACTCGCTTGTATATCACAAGGTAACAGGAGATGAAATGCTTGTCTGTGGTTGGCGGTGAATTTCTTTGAGAAAATGGGAGGGCAAAGTCACGTGTCATTCTGAATCCTACAGAGAGCACCTCTGGAAAGAATTAGCAAACCCTTTTTATTGAGCATTCTGCGAAAGGAAAGTGAACCGCGGGTCAGCCAGACCCGCGGTGGTCACCCGAAGGCTTGTTAAAATATAATTTTCGCCAACTGCCAACCCCTGTTGGTGCGTGTCATTTTTAACGGGGGTGCATCGAGGCAGCTGCTACTTCGCGTGAGTTACCATAACGAGATTATCCACACCTTATCTGGTTTCGCACAATTAATTCTGAACAAAACCGAGTTGCAAGAATGAAGCTCATTCTTCGCATTCCGTGCATGAAGAACCAACTTTTGTGATCGTTCATTCAAATACCGAGGTTTTTTTTTTTTTTTTTTTGTTTGCTAATAAACTAAAACTGCTTCAAAATCTTCTGGTTTCACTCGCACGAAACAAAGAAAGGAGACAGCCTTTTGCATCACCATGGCAACCGTCTCTCGAAAGAAACTTGGCTGCTGGTCCGATCTAAAATTAGTAAAGGTAAACATCGCGGTATCGATTTTGAAATTGGTTTCACAGAGTGAGAGAGAGACGGGGGAAGGGGAGAGAGAGATTGTGCCACGGGGATGCAAAGACGCCGCACGACTTCGTCTTAATTTATGAAACTCCACAAGTGCACGCGAAATATGCTCCGAAGAGTCATCGCAACAGACGATCAATCGCGAAATGTCGTTCGCGGTGATTTTTGCGGGGTTCAGAGGGCAGAAAGAGGATTATTCCGTTCTTTTGATCGTGGATCAGATTCGCGGGGCTCGTAGTACCACTGGGGTGATGAGGAGTCGTGCACGATTCCAACAACCCAAGATTGATTTTTTTATGAATCGGGGGAAAACTTGCATTTAATTGGGGATTGTAAAAATTGCATTTCTTTTCGAGTTGTAGCGGAGAGTCTTTGGCCTCCTCGGAGGTGTCTCGCGATAATAAGAGAATTTTTCTTAGGTTCATACTGAACACCGCCTAATTGCAACGAGTCCCGCTGTTATTAACGAACGCCTATCGTCATTTTTAATGCGAAAAATCTGCGCTGACAGCGGCGATGCCCATCACAAAGGCAGGAATCTTTCCGCTCGAGTGCTTCCAGCGATGAATGATTAAAGGAGGCTAATACGAATCTCTGTTTGCGAAAATATATTTTTTAAGAAGCCTTTTCTCATTCTGCAAATGATATTCAAAGCCCGAGTTTCGCGGGGTAAAAACCCGTTTGATTGCATTTACAAAAAATAAAAATGTTTTCTGCTTGAAATGTAATCGATTGCTAATCGAAATGCCTTCACTGGCATCGATTGAAGTTGATTTTTATTATTATTTTAAAAACCTCCATTTTTCACATTCCATTTCCAGACTACATCACGAGGGCTTTGATCGGAAGTCAACACCGACTGGCAAATTCGGTTTTTTAAAAGTGTTTTTCCCTCACGATCCCGCTTACGCTAGAGGCTTCAGAACCTAAAACGGATTAGTATGGTGTGCATGGGAGTGTTCGGAGGAGAAGAAATCTGGTGACCTTTTTCTTGAAGAAGGTGGAGATTTCGGTGGTTGGTTGGGGAACAAATATCGAGGAACGAGGAATGAGAATGAGAAAACGAGGAATGAGGAGAAGCAGTTCAGTGAGTTTGCAGTTGTGCTCTAAAAGGATGTGGGGTGGCCAAGTTTCGATCCTACAAGACGGCGTTTATTTGCGCATCATAAAAAGGCAACGTAAGGTTAATTGAGATCGATTTTGTGCAAAAAGGACCATCTCGTGTTTGCGATGATTAAATGGGACCAGATTATCATCGCACTATTGAAAAATGTCGTGTTGAAGGCACTGATCATTGAAGACATCGAACCTCGGGATGTCTGAGCACCGCGTGGTTCACTTGATGAGCAGGACGAACGATTCTCACCAACAAAGCTGAGAAGGGGATTTAGACAGGTTCGTCTAAAAGAGGGGAAATGAGAGAACAGGGCCACGAGGCACTCCTACATCGGTGGCGAAGCTCGAGAGAGGAGGCGATGCATCAGTAGTGAACGACCAGAAAAAAAAAATGGCTACCCAATTACACAGAGCAGGAGGTGCACCAGAAGATGGCAATTTACCAAACAGACCTCGATGCCGAACAGGGTCAAAAGCCCTGGAAATATCAAGAGCGATAGCACATGCTTTCCAGGCCCTTTCCTTGTCACGTGTCCAGGGGTGGGTAACGCGGGTTAAGAGATCAACCGTGGTTCGAGATTGCCGAAATAATATTGGTGGTCATAGATTAACTGGTGCATGTCCAAGTATTGAAAACGTTTTGTTGATCTTCTCCATTATGTTGGAGAGGAAAGTGGATCGTAGTTTGATAGCGGTTCCCGTTTGCTTCTTCATGTAGGGTGCATGCAAGCAGAATATGCACAGATGACAGAAAGGGTATCCAATTGAGGCAGAGCAGGTGAGATGCTAAAAGTCGTCTGGTCCTGATAATATGTACTTGTGATTCTTCTGATATCACGAAAGAGACCACAGAAGGCTTTGCGATTTCTTGTATGGTGAGAAACGACGTACCTTTGATCATTGCCGGAATCGGAGAATAATAATGAGGCCAAGGAGGTTAATTTCGTCTTAAATGTGCTAACAATGGTGCCATTGAAGGTGGAAGTGCAGATCCGATGGCCTTTGCAAGGGGCCCAAAAGCACCATTTGGACAGGAGGCAAGTTTTCTGCAGTTCGGGATTTTTTTTTTGGCCATTTTGCATTTTTGGATTCTTGACTTTAAACTGAGAATGAGGGAGGCGGAGTTGTTGTCTCAAATCACTTCCGATATGTTGAGTTCTTTTTTCTTGGTCTACCTTGCCACAGTTATTAAGCACAACTTTGATTTCATCTGAATTTTTAAAAAAAATATTTTGTTGTTTTAATAGTTGAATGATCAGATGTAGAAAGGACAAGGAGCGTTATCAATTTTCATTGTTTTGATTATTTCCTCATGACTCAAGCAGGATTGAATTACGACGTCGAACTCCAAGCTTATAAATTTCAACAAAATAAGCAAGTTTTCCAAATGTCTTTTATTATAAATTTTAGCACGAAAAAACTTGAAGCTTTGCATATAACAACAAGAAAGAAAAACCTACTACTTTGTTCATATAAAACTGCTATTTTGAATTAATTTAATGTGAAAATTGAAACGAGCCGATTACAGAAAACTGATCAAATCTGATCAGTTTGAGTCCGCTGCTCAGAATGCAAAGTGTCTGTCAAAACACTTCCCTGTCAGTGTTGGTTTCACGCAGTTCTGTTTCTTTTATCTTCATCAATTGCCTGATATGCACCCCAAGGGGTGTTCGGGTTATAAGTATTGCATGATTAAGTTTTCATTATTATTAATCTCCTATCAACAATTTCCGTCCAAATTAGTCTCTTACTTGTGAGCACTCCAATATTGTCATATCCAACATGCCGCGCTTCTAAAGCACTTCAGACTGAATTAATCCACCCAGACCTTGGTTTTCCTCTGGATCTCTTACCTGACATTTTGGTATCAACACCTGTTTTGCAAACCTTTCTTATCCCAATCTACTTAAGTGGCCAAACCACCACCTTAGATTAGCTCTGCTCACACATTCTTGAATGCTAATAATATCAACTTCCTTACTAATTATCCTCATTTTTAATATGATTCTGCCATTGATCACTCCTCTAATTTTTCTGAGAACCCTCATATCTATGGTCTTTGATCAAGTGATTTCTTTCTTTATTTCTCATATTCATTACTTAAAACTGGTTTGAACACGGTCTGTTTAGAATACTGCTAGTTTACTGTTTTGGCTAATTTCTCTTTTATTCCGTATAAATTTCTTCAGCTGGCTACTCACCATACCAGCTTAGTTTATTCTGTTGTCTATTTCCAGATTTAATTTACTATCTTCGCTAAAAATCGTGCCTAAGTAGCTGAAATGTTTTACCTGTTCCATGGGTTCTTCGTTCACAATGCAGTCGATGTGGTCGATGTTTCTGCCTATTTTCATAGTTTTGGTCAAATGTTTCATCATTTCATATCAAATTTGTTACAGCCATTATTCAGTTTAGTTAGAGAACCCTGGAGACTTGCACCAGATGTGTTTAGAAGGCCAACATCATCTGCATAAAGCAAAGAGCTAACTTTGACATCTACAATTCTAATATCACGCTTGATTCTACTTTCTTTCTTAATGTGGGATCCATATAGATGATGAATACGAATGGAGATAATGTACATCCTTGTCCCACACCAGATTTAACATTAAACCATCTTCCTGTACTTCCTTCAATTCTAATTGCTGACTTACAACTCAAATTCAGACTAAGTATTGCTTGATATAATATAATGTCCCATTGACACCATATAACTGAAGCGTATTGAATAACTTCTCTCTTGGCACCTTCTCATATGCCTTTTCCAGATCGACAAAACTCAAGTAAAGATCCTTGTCATACTCCCAAGGGTTCTCAGTTATTTTTCTTAAATCTGATCTTAACTTGTATTTGGGATGAAGCAAGCTTGTTCTTCTCCAGGTTTCTCTTCCGCAATCTTTCACAACCTCTTTTCAAGTATACTTGCATAGATCTTACCAGGAACACTCAGCAGGGAAATACCTCTGTAATTCTCACATTCAAGTTTTATTTCCCTTTTTATATATGGGTACTATGAGAGCTCTACTCCAATCATCAGGAATTAGTCCCTCTGTCCAGGCTTTCTGAACTATGCAGTGCAGCCACTGTAAGACTTTTATACCACCATACGTCAGTATTTCTGGTCAAATGTCATCTACTCCTGCTGCCTTTCCACATTTCAAGTTTTTGATGGCTTTTTCGACCTCAAGTATCAATATGAGTTCCTCTTTGCATTCCTCTTGAAAATTTTCTAACACAGTTCTGTCATTGTTTTGGTCGTTTAACAGTCTTTCAAAGTAAGTACTCTAGACATCTAGAATATCCTTATCTTCAGTTTTCAAGTCACCTTTATCATCTTTGATTCCTTTTACAGCACTCTTTCCTCGATTTCTAAGCTTCTTCAATAACCTCCAAAACATTTTGCCACTTTCCTGATATTTATTTTCCATACTCTTACCAAAGTCTTCCCATGACTCTTACATTTTTCTCTGTATTCTTTTAGTGCATATGCCGACTTATTTGTTAGGAAATTTTGGTATGCTTTCCTCTTTTCCAGGACTGCTACTTTAACTTCTTGTATCCGCCATGGTGTTCTTATTTTTCTACCCTTGCAGACAACTTCACCACATACCTCTCTAGCTGAATTAATCAATGTCTTCTTCAGAGTTTACTACTGTCTCGAAGGTTATGTCCTTGTTTTCAAAGTGCTGCAAATTTTCTTCAATAATGTTTGCAAATTTGAGTCTACAGTGTCTTTTCAGTGTGATATCCACTTTTATCCTGTTTAGAACTAAGTAATGGTCACTTCCAATTTCAAATTATTCTGGTATCCTGAACCAGCATGTAGATATCACTATCAACAATGATGTAGTCAATAAGGCTTTTTTTTTTTAATTTCTTGCATCTTCCCCCCATGTGAACTTGTGCACATCGTTACGTATGTCGAAACACGGTGTTAGCCAATTGTCCTGAGCAGAAATCCACCAAATGCCTGCCATAATTATTGCCCTTTCTCCAAATTTTCCCCAAATGTTCCTATATGCCTGGTGAGATTCATTTCCCACTCTACTGTTCAGATCTTCAAGAAAGACCACATTTTCCATTTTCTTTATGTCAGCTGCCTGTTCTAATGATTCAAAAAATTCCTCAACTTATCCCTCAGAAGAACCTTCTCTGGGATCAAAGGCACAAATAAGTCTCATTGTCCACTTCCTCATTTTTAAGTTTGCCCACATAACTACTTGAAACTGCTTTCCAATCAAGAAGTTTATCTCCATGTTCAGTGTTGAATACTATTGCTTCTCCTTCCTTTCCTTGATCATCATTGCCTGAAAATAGCCTCCTGTACTCATTATTTATTAATATCTCACCTGTTTTTGTCTTCTTTGTCTTAGTAATGCCAATTATGTCCACGTGGTTCTTTTCCAATTCTTCTGCAAGTCCGATTTCCTTTCCATTAATACCCCTTATACTGATGGCTCCTATCTTCGGTTATTCTTCTTCTTCAAGATGTTGAGTTGGAGTTTGTTTCTTTTATTCTCGGAATAATCTCTATGAAATCTTTGGAAAGGGTTTCGGACAGATGGCATCAGATAGTTTCCCGTTTGTGGGAACTTTATCTGGTCTTATGGCAGTGATGTAGCTAGAGCATTTGCTTCCCGGGACGGTCCCTGAGTTTGCCGCCCCTCTCAATACACCAAAAATACTACAAAAAGTCAAAACGACGCGTAGGGAAATAAATTAAAACACTATGTTCAGTTTTGAAGTAAAACTTTAATTTCAACGTTCTAAAATGTTATTTTTCTTGCTTTTCTGCTAGCAAAATCATCGATGACATTGGCGAAGTCTTTTTCATAGTAATGTGGGTAATTCTTAATCAAATTTTATTTAGAAAAGCTCCTCACAACCAGCAATTGTGAGGAAAATTCGCTGTGGTATTAGAATAGTTGGAACTAAGTTCTCGCGACTGTATTTTAGAATTAACTGCAAAAGTTCAAACAGGTTCAAAGTGCAATCCGGGGCGGACCGCCCCCCTCTAGCTACGCCTCTGTCTTATGGTCTGTTGGTTGAATTTGTAATTACCATTATACCAGCAGACTGTGGGTTCGTATTCGGCCTTGGGTATCGGTGTTTGCCAATGTCGTTAGGTGGTGGATGAATTTCATCACCCCATGTTATGTCTCTATTAGCAGACGTTAATTGGAGCTGAAGCTCACAGGTCGGCGTTCTGGTATTTATTTTTTTTTTTGGGGGGGGGGGGGGAATAACCGATAAATTTCGAAATATTAACATTGCGAGAATGTTTAAAATCGTTCTATATTATTATGCTACAAAAATTTATTCATTGTTATACAATTTATATGTAATTATATAGAAATTTTATAAATCTAAAATAATTTGTAAGTCTCCAAGATGGGGAGAGAGATTATCCAGGTGCTAAGAAGAATAAACCCTCAGCTATCCGGCGCTATTCATTTAGCGCTACACCGTTGCTCGCCAACTATGCTTACTGGAGGCCTGAAGCGACTTGAGAAGGTGGGGGGGGGACTCTATGTTGGGAACTTTGGATTCCAGTTTGAGGGCTGTCTCGCGTTTAGTCGATCCACGCTAATAATTATGCCGCAGATTCACAACTTTCTGTTGCTGGGATTAATCGGGAATCCCAGCAACAGAAAGTTGTGAATCTGCGGCATAATTATTAGCGTGGATCGACTGAAGTGCAACCCCCTGAATAACAAGTTCGTTTTCCATTGGGATGAGTGGAAATTTGGCTGATAACGAATCCGTTTGCGGAGAATTCTGCAAGCAGATTTCAAATTAGTTTCAAGCGGGATCCAAATTTTTGCTTAATCTGTGTTTTCCAGGACGGTCTTTGGACTGCTCGAAGTTTTCCTTTGTTTGCACTCTTCTGCGATACTTCAAGACTGACTACAAAAGGGACCTCCAGGGGGGGGGGAGGGCCTCGTCTGCCTACCTAAGTAATGCATCCTATTTTCAACTCTAATTTTTTGATAAAAGAAGCCCAACGCGCATATTCTGCTTGTAAACACCTCGGAATTTCTCCGTGAGTGCTAAAACAGAAAAGCTATCAACAGAGCTTCTATTTCTTCTGCAGGAACAGCAAACACGGTCGAGTTAATGCTCGATAAGTTCCTTGAGTTTTTTTTTTTTTTTTTTTTTTTTTTTTTGTACGTGCGTACAAACACTACTGGAAGTGCAATAGCATGGAACAGGCATTTCGTCCCCAGGTGATTATTATTATTGTTGACGTTTCCATAGAATAGAACCCCCCCCGCGTCTATAACTCTCAGAAAAATGAAACGCTTCGTGTCTTAAGCGAGTGAGTGGCCATTTGTCTAAAAGGCGTCACAGTGCGTACGGGAAATGTCGCTTTCAGGTCGTCAACTGTCACGAACCATTAAGAGCCACTCTTCGATGTTGTGGTGAATCATCTGTCAATGTGGAAACTTGATTGCTGCGAAACTTCCCTCAGCTTGATGTGATAGCAGTTTTTAAAACCGCTAATTCAGTGCGAGTAGAATGCTGATTGTTGCTTCTTTCGTGTTTTTTTAATTAAAAATAATTAAATTCGCTCTGGTTCAGTGTATTACCAATTACTGTTTCTCTGATCATCGCTGTTGCGATGCGATCACCTCCTTGAGTTTGCATATTCGTCATTTAACTTGTAGGAGTAAGGGCGAGCATGTAACCACTGGGATACGATAACTCGCTTATTTCGTTTTGACCACGTAAGTTATACATGCGTGAACTCGAGAAATACATCTGCTTGGCAACTCATAACCGTTCATAATCTGCACATGCGTGGGGAAAATAAAATACCACTCCCTCCCAAAAAAATTCCCTAATTTCCGTTCGTATCACTATATAATGGATACTTGATTAGTGAACCCGAAGACAAATTAGTGCAATATCGAACAAATCTCTAAATAAGCGCAGTTTGGTTATTTGCATATCAGCGTACTTATTTCTGTAGTGACATCAAAGTATCTTGAAATTTAGATAAACATTTGTCAGTTTCGTAAATTCATATTAAACAGAATGAAGACTACTTTTTTTTTTTATGTACGTGGCGAAGAGTCACATCCTTCCAGAGGTGCCCCCGTTTTCACAGAACAGTGCGGATCTAGATTGGAAAGTCGAAAAATATTCCAGAGGAAGACAATGGCAAACCACCTCTGTACCTTGCCAAGAACATTCTACGAACAAGCCAAAAATGAGAAAGTACGATATGGTGCTGGATGGTATGGTCTGAAGGCATCCAATATGCAACTGGGGAAGAACAGAGGGCTTCCACAAGTAGAACTAGTTTTTATGATGTGTCAAGGTCAAACCCGGAAGGAAGCTTGGTCACAGATGTTGCTGGTTGGAAAAGGGAGGCTCCCTGTTTCACCAAAAACCACAAGATTGGAACTTGGAATGTTCGAAGTGTGAACCAAGGTAAGCTGGAAATAATAAAGATGGAAATGGAGCGTAAGAAGCTGGATGTATTGGGAATAAGTGAACTTAGATGGACAAGAATGGGCCATTTTTAGTCAGGGGACTATGTGGTGTATTACTCAGGACGAGACAAGTCGTAAAAATGGAGTATCTTTCTTACTCAGGAAAAAGATGGCCAGGTATGTATTGGGTTATAATCCAGTGAGTGATAGAATCATTTCTCCCAGAGTGAGTGGACATCCAATGAATATGACATCATTCAGGTTTATGCACCCACTACAGAGGCACCAGTAGAAAACACTGAAGAAGTTTATGGCAAGTTACAAGAAGTGCGAGAATTATGGTGGCTACTTATCGGAGATTGGAATGCGATCGTGGGAGAGACTGAGGAACAAGGAATAACAGGTCGTTTTGGTTTAGGTATTCGTAACACTACAGGGAAAAGACTAGTTGAGTTTTGTGCAGAGAATTCTTTGTTTGTTGATGAACCTGATGAACAATACAGAAATCAAATTGACTATATACTTGGACAAAGAAGAGGAAGAAGTGCAATTCAGTCTGTCGAGACTTTTCCAGGTACAGACTGTGGAACAGACCATGAGTTATTAGTGGCTACGATACTTGTGAAACTACGGAAACTGAAAACAACACAAATGTCGATCAGATATGATCTTGGAAACATACCAGATGAATACAATATTAGCATACAGAACAGATTCAACAATTTGTGTGAAAGAGAACCAAATGAACTACGGGAAGAGATTAAAGATATAATTAAAACAGAAGCAAAGAAGAATATTCCAACAGTTTGTAACAAGAAGACCAAATGGCTGTCAGAAGATGCCACCAAAACTACTCAGGAAATTTGCAGGAAGTACAGTATTTGAATGCAGATTTGAATGACGAGCCAGAAGAGACAAGGAAAAATGCTTTAACCAGGAATGCCAACAAATAGAAGACCAAAACAAGAAAGGAAAAACGAAATCTTTTCAAAAAGATCAGAGAACTGACAGGGAAGTTTAGTGCCACGGTGACAATATTGAAAAGTAAACACAAAGGATATCTTACAGAAGCTGCAGACATCAAAGTAAGATGGAAAGAGTATACATAAGACTTTAACAGAAAGGACTGCAAAATTACTGAGAAATTTGAAGAGCAGAATTATACACGGGAGCCTGTACCATTGGAGAGTGAAGTGAGGTGCAACAGATATCCAGTAAGAAGGCACCAGGAGGAGATGGAATACCCATTGAGCTGCTCAAAGCCTTGGGAGAAGAGGCAGTTAAAATTTTAACAGCTCGGGAGAAGAGGCAGTTAAAATTTTAACAGCTCTATGTCAGCAAATTTGGATAACAACTACATGGCCTAGGGCACTTCTGGCACACGTACCATAGGTGGCGAACCTATGGTACGTGTGCCAGAAGTGGCACGCCTGAGAATTTTGCTGGCACGTCAACGATTTACATATGGTATCCTTTTATACGCTTATAAATTATTCCACCTTTTTTTTTAATTGTTACAATACGTACAAATTAAATTTTGTTTTACACGAGAGAGCAGCTATGAAGACATGAATTTGATTGGAGCGGTATTAACAAAAGATCACGCGACCCAAAGACAAATGGAATCGACAATTTTTGAGTTGAAATGCTAATTCTCTTCAACCGAATTCCATAACGTTTAGTTCCACATTTATTTATGTTATGGAATAAATACTTATGTTAGTTTAATGTATGAACTTTAAAAAAATGGTGTCGGTATTTACGAGTAAGTTTGTTGGGACTGATCTGGACTGGTCCGCTCTCCAGTCAAAAGGCTGCGGGTTCGAATCCCGCCGTGGACATGGATGTTTGTGATTATCTGTGGAAATACCAGTGGTGGTCGGCGGTAGATGGCGTTGGTGTAGTTACGGTCAGTTGGTGATTTGGTGGAGATAGAGTTGTAGAGCAGGTGCCCTCCCTCGATGAGTCTTTGGACTCCCTGGAGGTGTCAAATAATAATAATAATAATAATAATAATAATAATAAATAAAAATACACTCTACAGAAAAACAATTGAGAACGACTGATCCTTAGGATTCCTGGCTTTTCCCTTTTCTAATCGCACGTGCGTTCATTGTGCATTTCGCACCGCGCATCCGCCAGTAGGCAGAAAAGAGCAGCGGCAAGTGCATTATTGTTGCGTATGTGCACTGTTTTGTTTTTGCTACTGTAAATGGGAATTATAAAGATAATTTAATTTAGGCATATAATAAAATGTTGATTTTTTTGAAACAATAAAAAATGCATTTGATTTCAGTTGTGAATTATTTTGTTACAGTTCTATCGAACATGGCTGGGGAAAATAGAAAACGAAAATTATCACAGTCAAGCAGTAGAGAGTTCCAAAGCTGGTGGACTGAAGAGTATGGCATGATTAATAAAGACAATAAAGCAATATGCGTTTTATGTTCCAGGACAGTTGTGTGCAGAACGTCGTCAGTAAAACGGAATTATGAGACAAACCATAAATCGCTCCTTGAGAAAAGCAAGGACGAACAGAAAGAATTTTTTGCTCCGGCAATTAAAAATAGGAATATCCAGTCAACAATCCTAATGAAATTTATCGGCAGTCGTTCAAATATAACTGCTGTTAGTTTCTTTGCCTCAAATGTAATTGCTAAACACGGGAAACCTTTTAGTGATGGGGAAATATATAAAAGAAGAATGGTCAAAATGCGCACCAGTTCTCTTTGAAGATTTTGAAAACAAGGAAAAAATTATTCAAAGAATAAAAGATATGCCTTTGGCTAGAAACACGGTGAAAGATAGAATCATAGAAATGCTAAAAATATAACTCATCAGCAAAAAAACAGATATAAAATCTTCTGGTTTAATTTCTCTTTGTCTTGATGGGAGTACTGAGATAACTGGATCCGCTCGTTTAGCAAATTTTATTCGTTATTCTATTGGGAATAATATCAAAGAAGAATTGATAACATTAGCAACAACAAAAGGAATAGATATTTGCAACGTAGTTGTAAATGCACTTGCTGAAAGAGATATAGATCCCTCAAAATTGTATCAGTAACTACTGATGGTGCTCGCAGTATGGCTGGAGAGGAAAATGGTTTTGTCAGTTTATTTGCCGAACGTATTGAACATTCAGTTATGGATTTTCATTGTATTATACGTCAGCAGGTTTTATGCGCAAAGGCTAGTTTCAAGCCACTGGAAGATATTATGAGCATCGTAACAAAATTGGTCAATTTTATATCAGCACGCACTTTAAATAAATTTATAGAAAAATTTATTCAATTATTAAGTGAGGTAAACTCGGTGTACAATGGTTTACTTATGTACAACAACGTCCGATGGTTAAGTCGTGGGAAAGTTCTTCAAAGATTTGTTGAGTGTTTAGATGAAGTCAGACTGTTTTTTACATTATGAGAAAATCATTGAAAAATACAATCAATTAATGAACGTCGAATGGCTTTCGAAATTAATGTTTTTTACCGATTCGTGTTTACATTTAAATGAATTAAATGTTAACCTGTAAGGTGTTAACAAGACAATTATTGTCATGTTTGATTTAATCAAAGCATTCGAATCTAAATTACCAATTTTTAATCGTGATTATTTTCAATACCTTCCGATATTTTCCAAATACGAAAAAATTCTTTGCAGATCTAGAATCCCATGAAAAAACAGATCAAGTTAAATTGACAAAAGAGTTTTCCACAGTTATTCAGTCGATAATCAACGAATTTTCTTTAAGATTTAAGCAGTTCAGGCAATTTGCAGAGACATCAAAATTCAATCAACAGATAAACTCAATTCGGAGATTTTCGAGTGGCTGAATTTGGAAGATATAGAAATGCAACTGATCGATTTTCAATCTAGTTCTATATGGAAACAAAAGTTTGTCGATTTGAGAAATGACTGGAAATAATGGAAAATGATCGATTATTGAGGGCAATTAAAAAGAATGCAGAAGAGGAAATATTGAGAACTTGGAATGCCCTTCCTGAAACCTTTTGTTGTTTATAAAAACTAGCGATGGCTATATTATCAATTTTCTCCTTTACATATGCTTGAGTCATTATTTTTTTTAAATGAATTTTATAAAAGACAGTTTAAGAAATAGAATGACTGATGAATCTCGTTCTGCGTGTGTATTACTAACAGGGACAAAATATGATCCTGATATAAAGCATTTGGCATCTACTGTACAACAGCAAAAATCTCATTAATAACACAGTCTAACACAATTTTTGCTGAACTTTTATATGAGACTTGTTTTTTACTAATTTGGGTGCGCTGATTTCAAATATCAAACCCAGTTTTCTCTATCACGTCAGGTTTTTCCTCTATGGCATTTTCTTTTTGCTAATTTGTAAGTTTTTGATAGTTTTAAGGAGGCAGTACTATTTAGAGGATCAAAAACATCGATTTTTTAATATTATTTTCTGAAAGTATGTACTTTTAAAAATCTGTTCCTAACTTTTTATCAAGACATTCGAAAAATTCCCGAAGATATAGCCTATTATTCAAAGCGGTGCGCAGATCAGAATCGGAGCACTCACCGCTCTCGCTTGTTAGTAAACGAATAAATGCGGAAGAACCTGCAACAGCACGTACTGGCGCTTTGAATGCGAGAGAGGCCGATAATTAGATACATAACTACTTAACAATATTCATTAAAAATTACAAGAATATTTATAAAAAAATAACAATTTTACTTACACATGAGTTTCAGGGAATAAATTTCTTTCTTGTATCTTGCTCCAGTAAGTTTTTTTCATTTAATCTTGAAGTTAACAATTCCGATGATTCCTTTGATAGGCCCAAATCTCTTACTAAGTCATTCAATTCCGCTTGAGTAAAACGTTGCGGTCCAGAACTAGAAATTAAATTTTCATTGTCTAAATCAACATCCGGGTCTTGCTCCTCAAGAACATCTGGCATATCCCGATCATGCTCGTTCTCAAGTAAAGGAAGTCCTTTATAAATTGGCACGGCTATTTCATTGGAATGAGCAACTGGCCGAATTGCTGAGTCGAGATTTGGATACACAATTGTTTTCTTATTCTTCTTATTATAACCAGAAGTCTGAACTAAACAAAAATAGCAATCGTCTACGTGATTTTTCGGTTCACGCCAAATCATTGGAATGCCAAAAGCTAATTTTTGGAGTTTTCCCTTGCTCCACTGTCGTAAATTTTCTACACATGACTTACACACTTTATTTGGAGCCCACGAATTGTCCTGATCTGCAAGTTTTACATCAAAGTATGCAAAGTACACTTTCTTAATGAAATCAGTGATATTTGTCCTTTGACTGGGAACAGTAAAGCTGCCGCAAATGTAGCAGAAGGAATCTACACTATTGACACAGTTTCGAGTAGTAGACATGATGGATTTTCTTCACTGCCGACTAACATGCAATTAACAAGACAAAAAAAACCAGAGAATTTATTGAAACGTTATAAGCGCTCATCATACTTTCACGATCGATTATCGATTGACTGATTTCGATCGTTCTTTGTCCGCTATGACGCATATAGCATTCATTTGTTTTAGGCAGTTGTCATCGCCTACTTTTCATCACCTAAATGTATTAGGTCGGTTATCGGCCTCTCTCGCATTCAAAGCGCCAGTACGTGCCGTTGCAGGTTCTTACGCATTTATTCGTTTACTAACAAGCGAGAGCGGTGAGCGCTCCGATTCTGATCTGCGCACTGCTTTGAATAATAGGCTATATCTTCGGAAATTTTTCGAATTTCTTGATAAAAAGTTAGAAACAGATTTTTAAATGTACATACTTTTAGAAAATAATATTAAAAAATCGAATTTTTTTGATCCTCTAAATAGTACTGCCTCCTTAAAACTATCAAAAACTTACAAATTAGCAAAAAGAAAATGCCATAGAGGAAAAACCTGACGTGATAGAGAAAAATGGGTTTGATATTTGAAATCAGCGCACCTAATTAGTAAAAAACAAGTGTCAAATCATAATCAACAGAAATTTTTTTTTTTGTTGGCCAGTGTAATTGATATTGATAAATTAATAAAAGGTTGATATTGATTTGTATACGCAATGTGTATGTCAAATTATGAGTTCATTTTTATGAAATTCTATGTTAAATTTTAAACCTGTCTCAATAAAATTCTGCAATTAATTAATGTTAATTTATTAATTAGTGTTGTATTAATTAGTTGCTGACGTGCCCGACACGTCAACAACTCGATTTGTAAACGTTTGGCACGCGGACCTAAAAAGGTTCGCCACCACTGGGAATGGAAAAAATCAGTTTATATACCTTTATTGAAGAAAAGATGCAAGAGAGTGCGAAAAGTACAGAACTATAGCACTGATTTCTCATGCAAGTTAAGTATTACTTATGATCATTCAGAAAAGACTGGAACCATTGATGAAGAGAGAAATGCCAGATAAACAGGCAGGATTTCGAAAAGGCAGAGGAACAAGAGATCAAATCGCCAATGTGAGATGGATAATAGAAAGAGCACAGGAATATCAAAAGAATGCCTGTTTTTGTTTCCTTGACTATATTAAAGCTTTTGACTCTGTGGATCATGTGAAACTGTGGAATGTGTTAAGAACAATGGGAGTCCCAGAGCATTTCATTATCCTTCTGAGGAATCTTTATTATGATCAAGAAGCTACTGTCCGAACAGATCTTGGAGAAACTGAATATTCCACAATAGGTAAAGGGGTGCGACAAGGATGTCTTTTATCTCCGTACCTGTTTAACTTGTACAGCGAATACATTTTAAGAATGGCAGGGCTGGAGGAGTCTTCAGTTGGAATTAAAATTGGTGGAAAAAATAATAATTTGAAGTATGCAGATGGTACCACCTTGCGAGCAGAATGCAAAGAAGATTTGAAGGAACTTATTGTGAAAGTTAAAGAAGAAAGCGTTAAATATGGTCTTAAACTTAACCTCAAAAATACAAAAGTTATGGCAACATGTGAACTTAATGATTTTGAAGTAGATGGGCAGAAAATGGAAGCAGTTAACAATTTTGTGCTCCTAGGATCCCGAATTGATAAAGATGGTTATTGTACTGAAGAAGTTAGAAGAAGATTATTACTCGGGAAGAAAGCGATGACAAATTTAAGCAAGATCTTTAAAGATAAAGATATTAAGCCTCGCAACAAAAATCAGAATCGTGAAAGCAACGGTATTCCCTGTGGTACTGTATGGATGCGAAAGTTGGACCCTGAGAAAGAGTGAAAGAAGGAAGATAGATGCATTTGAATTATGGGTTTGGAGACGCTTACTAAGAATACCATGGACTGCAAAGCAAACCAATAAATCCGTGATAGACAGAATAAAGCCAGATTGCTCCCTAGAAGTTACCATCATCAAGCAAAATTGTCATACTTCGGACATATTATGCGAGCAAATGACAATCTGGAGAAGATGATGATGCTTGCTAAAGTTGATGGAAGCAGGAGAAGAGGAACACCAAGAATTAGATGGGTGGATGGAGTTAAAGAAGGAAATGGAATGCGCTTGGAAATTCTGAAAGATATGGCCAGAGACAGATCTAAATGGAGAATGTATGTTCATAGAATCACCAGGAGTCGAAAATGACTCGATGGAAAAAAACAACAACAAACACATTTGATTCTCCGCATGTGATTTGATGTTTCCTCCTACACAAACTCAATTAGAGAAAAAAATTACTGAGCAAAATTGTCAGTAAATAAATAACCCTAATGAATGAAGTCATTCAAAATTTGTGCACTTCTTAAAATAAAAGAGAAAATTGCAATCCTGTTGATTTCACAGTATCCATAATGTCACATCTTCCGGCAGATGACGTCACGGTGTCCTATGTCACATCTAAATTGAATGGGTGTTTGTTCTTCCAGGCTGAGGACGGTTCCATGTTGGATTCTATTCAGTTCTATCTAATGCACTTGAAACAATTCACATTACGCAAGAATTTCTGCATCATTCTCTCAGCTCTGCGGCATCCATCAGATAATACACGCAGCAATTTCTTTTTAAATTAATACCATATCATTATTACTATTATTAAGAGAGACCTCCAGGGAGTCAGAGACTCACTGAGGGAGGGCACCTACTACACGCACCAGCTATCTTACTTATTCTTGAATGTATTCACACTGCTTGCACTCACTACATCCAAAGGCAATCCATTCCAATCAAGCACCATCCTCTGAGAGAAAAATCTAGTCCTCACCCCCCCCCTTCTTAGTGGCATTCATTCTCAGCTTCCAAGGATGCCCTCTTGTCCTTTCTCCACTCTCCATAAATTGAAAAATCCCATCAATTGACATCCTGTATGACCCTTTTAGAAGTTTGTAAGTCTCAATCATATCACCCCCTCCTTTTCCTGTTTGCTAGTGTCTGCAGCCTACAAATTCTCAACCTGTCTTCGTGATCAGTATTCCACAATCCTGATATCATTTTTAACACTCTCCTTTGTAATCTATCCAATATATCAGAATCACAACGGAGACCAGACCTGCGCACAATAGTCCAAGTGAGGTCTTATCAAGACCTTGTAAAGAGGCAAAAGAACATCCTTATCTTTACATGTCAAGTTTCGTTTCAGCATTGCAATTACCTTTTGACTTATCTTTGCAATATTTGCCACATGAAATACTTGAAACCTGCATCGATCTCAAAGATTACTTTTTCTTTTCTTTTTTTTTTTTAAAAAAAATCAGTTCGTGACTTGGGAGGTTTTCACGCATGTAAAATTTTCTGTTAAGAAGACCTCGTATATGCGAAATTTCAAAACAGGCAATGACAAACATTTCGGCTTAGGGCAGTGCCAGGGTATAAGGATTTGGAGGGGTGAGAGAGGTTAGCAATGCATGGGAGATGGTCGAGGAGTTTGAAGAAAACATTCCTAGACTGTGGGTGTGCGCTCAAGTAGGAGTTAGATGGATGAAGAGCATCATGAAGCATGAGGTGATCGGCAATCGCGTGCTAACGAAGGCCGAAGTCAGTTATGAGAGGAAGCTAAGGGCAAAGGAATCCCCTGTGGCAGGTTAAAGGAAGAACCACCCTGGAAGAATGAGTGCTGATCGTAGCGAGGTGACAGAAGCGAACAAAATGATTGAGTTCAGCTTGTTTGGATTTACGGCTCACGGGCTATGAGGCCAGTGCATAATGCAGGAGTTACTGAGCGACCTCTTTGCAACATTCGAGTAAGGATATTGCCGTAACAGAGGTGTCACCAATTGAAAGAGGTCAATGAACTCAAGGACATTAAGCGATCTCAATGTGAATACAGCCACGGAGGTTGACGAGATATCAACCCTCGCGTTGTGAGAGAGTGCGAGGGAAATGTTGGTGTAAGTTTTATTAAATCTCAGCTCCGGCAGGTTCACAAAGGAGTAGAAGGAGCGCAAAACTTGTCTTTATTAAGGGAGAGTTTTCCCTTAACAGTTTATTATTATTATTTTACAAATAACGTGATTTGACAGCCGGTTTGGATTAAAAGAAATGGCAAAACATCACGACACTGGTGGGCTTACAAACTCATTTGACAGGATGTCCATTGCAGCAAATGGATGAACATGAAGCTTGTGGAATGGATAGGAGAATGAATGAATGATGGAGAGACCTCAGGGAGGAGTGAAGTGGAATCAGATGACTAGTGGAGTGCTTTATGCCACAGCACTTGAGCTCTAACTGTCTTTGTACTTCAATTATATTGGGAAAGACCTAAAAGAAAATAGCCAATAAACTGGGGGAGGGTGCCCAGTTTATTTATGTTGCCCAGAGGGAACTTCATTGCAGGACACCACTCAGGCCGAGGCTGAGCTCAGAATCGCATCGAGCAAAACACTCCAATGATCGCTTGATGTTAAGAAACGCACTGACGAACAAATTTGGTCGCCTAAGTGGGTGGAGGACATAAGGGGGGGGGGGATTCAGAGGCAAAAAAACTGGTGATTGGTTTGTGGAGTGCCCCTCTAACGACAGAGTGAGGGGTTGAGACTTTCAAAATTTAGCAGGAAAGAAAGGAATATACAGGAACGTAAGTTGGTAGAAAGGATGTACGGAAAAGACGAAGGGGAAAGTTTTCTTTGCATGAGGGGAGAAGAAAGAACAAGAAGACGCCATTGGAAGATAAGTAAAAGTGTGGGAAGATTACTTTTTGAGAAAGGATAGATGGAGGGATTGCCAGAGATGCTCTGGTTGGTGTGCTTAGTCAGTGATTACATTTAAGAAGAGGAGCGAAAGCCATTAGGTCAGAAATGGTCAGTGTTGGCCTACCGCAATGAATCGACAGACTCCATGAAGATGTTTATGTAATGCTACTACTAATAATAAACTAGAACTACGTGTAGAACTACGTTCCACTACAGGACCTTTCTACAGTCCTGTTTTCCTGAGTCGGTCGATCTCTCAGCTTTTTCAACCCAGAATAATCAACTGCAGAACTCTTACTATTTCAGACAACAACAAGTACCTGCTAGGTGTTTAAGACCATGAGATGATCACAATCTGCCGTCGAAGTTCTTTCTCCGACGTCTTCGCCGGTGGTCATGCGTTGAATTGCAAACGACGACTGAAGGTGTAGAACGACTTCCCACCGATTTCCAAAAGTTGGTTTGTACTAAGAGCTCATTCTATGGAGAATAAAACAAGGATCTCCAAGATCTATTAGAGGATCCAGAGTTGGAATGATTTCCCATATAACCAGCGCATAATAAGAAGGAATACGATCCATGTGGACTTTGTTGGACCTGTCAGAAAACGACCTTCGGGAACACAAGTGAATGCAATGTGTGAGTGCCCATAAAACTGCACCACAGACCGTCTGTGAACTTCGTTGTAGTTCGCTACCTATTCTCTCTCTCTCTCTCCGGAATTCATACTGTTTGCCAACAGACCCGTAAATCGGGGGTTCTTAAACAAATAAATAAAAAGTTAAGCACCTCACAGAAGATCGGATTAAAATCGCATAAACGTAAATCTCCTCGAATTTCTTTTCACAGGAGGACATCTCCCTAATTTATGACGTCTCTCGATGGTTTTTACTTCCGACGGAGCGTTTTTATCGCTCGTAATGCAGTCATAAGGTCTTTCCCTCGAGATCTGCAACACTGTCCGCCGTCGCACTGACTTTAATACGCGCGAGCCAGCAGAAGACGAACTGCAGGTGCTGCCAGCTAATGGAAACGTGCAGTTAACGGATGGAAGACTGCGCGGGAATGGACGGGCGATGCAACCTTCTCTTTGCTTAAGGAGATCTTCCAGCGCTTGACCTCGGTTATGGATAAATTTATATCGGATTAGTTGACTGCCACACGGCTGACAACGACCCGCGATAGACTGCCGATATATATACTCGTGTATTAAGGGGGGAACAGGGATCTAAATAATCAAGAGATCCTTCTCACAGGCAGATAAGCACGCATGAGTCGACTTCTTGTCGGTGTTTTTAACCCCTCAGGGGGTGGGGGAATTTTTGCTGTGCGCATTGAATATGTGGAAGTAATAAATGCTGCGCATTTGTCTACTGGAATTGCGTTTGTTATATTAATATGCAAATATTCGTAAAAGTAAATAATATTATTGCGAACAAATGCTCAAACTTACTGTGTATTTTCATAAGGATTCTGTGTTTCTTTCAAGAGACCGACAAAATTACCTTTAAATTCATTACAATCGCTAATTCGTTATTATAATTCTGTAGCGTGTTCATATTGCGAGTGTGAACAACTTCCAACATGCTAATAAGAAGCAGACGATTGAGGTTTTAAATTCTTAACGTAAGAGGCGCTTGCTGCTGTAGTAACAGTTGCTAAGAGAAACGTAAAAAATACCAGGTATTTATTTTATAAATGGACGGTTTTTCTAAAAGCTGCTCTGTCTAAATAATGATGCATTTAATTACAGTATTGAAACGAGTCCTAAATTTATTCATTTAATTATGACTTTAATAGTCTATAATTCTGAAGTCGAATTCGAAATAAAAATCTCGCTTATCACTCGCGTAAAAATACTCAACACGTATTCGCAATGAAGTGCGGAGAAACTTATGATTGACTCACCTGCAGGAGTGTCAGTACCAGGTCTTCGATTACTTATTTCATATTTGATGCGAATAAGACTCCCTCACGTGCGACATTAGCCTCCCGCTCTCACAATCACGCTGGCATCGACAGACGCTGCCAGACAGCAATAATATTATTCCTTTCTCCCCTCTGCGAGTCCTTTGGTCACGGAAGTCTCGTATCTTCTCGCGAGGTTCGAGATGCTTCTAAAATCAATGGAGTCGATCGAAGGAGTTGTCCTCAAGCAACTAATCGGATTCGTGGCGTATTTACGGAGGTCGTTACCGGCGAAATAGGCAGAAAGTGTGCCGACCGAGGGATTCTTTGCTTGGACATATTTTTACGCGATATTATTTCGGGAGAAAAAAAAAATCACCGAAAAACTGGAGGGGTGGTGTGATGGCTTCATTTTGGCCATTAAAAGGATGGCTAAAATTACTGCTTTCACAAGGAAGTCGGGGTTCCCTTCCCCTCAGGAAAAAGACAAACTAGCCGAAGATCACATAGAGAATGAGACGAGTTCTTACTCGTCTCATTCATGGCTTTAACCTTTCTCGGTAATTATGTTTTATTTATTTATTTTTATGCTGTCCCAAACAGTAATTACAATTACGTCACACCACCAACGACTCATCGAGAGAGGGCGTTCCACATTCAAATCCCTTAACACTGTTTGAATGGGTCAATTCCCCGCTTAGCGCTGTTCAGTTCGATTAGCGCGTTAAGTCAATTACCAGAAATTTTCTGTTGGAAGTTGCTTCAATTCTTCCATTGTTTACAGGAGAAATGAAATTAGAAATTTCAGAACCGATTTCAATGCGATGTATAGTCTCAAAGGTTATTTGAAATCTTTGAATATAAATAAATAATAAAGAAAAGTTCATAGTTGGGATACATCAAGGAATGTATTGCGAAGCAGCCGTTTTTCTTGTATCTCTAAGGCGTTCGTGCATCATGACCAACTGCTACCGAAAATGTCCAAATACGGCATCAGAGGAATTACTAAGGATGGTTCGAATCATATTTAAATAACAGGAAACAATATAAGTTATGGAACCTTCAATAGTTCAACAAAAATAATAAAATCCCGTAAGGTCCGGTGCTAGGACCCATCCTATTTTTAATATACGTCTGTGTGAGTACAAACTTTTTGGCAAAATGATATCGTTCGCTGATGACGCGGGATTAATATACACCGAAACGACCCTTGAGAATTTAGAGAAAAACAAACAGTTATTTTAATTTCTGTATCGCCTACCTTGTGTTTTTACAGCGACCAGCATGGCTACAGCTCTTGGTTGCACCCACCGCACTGTTCCTTCTTCTAATCCATTTCCTTTTCCGTGCTTTATTTCTTTTATTCTATTTCATTCATTTTCATTTGTACCACTTCAGTGTTAATAAATTTCAATAGCTCAGCTCGTTTCAAACGAGCCCTTTTGGCTGCTGAGACCCTGGTTCGAGCCCCCGTTTATGACGCGAACTTTTTTCAGGGCTTGTTGATTAAAGGTGAGTTAACCGGTCTAACAGAAGCGGAGGGATTTTCGTCCTTTAAAACAGGCAAACCGGCCCCGTTAACAGATAGTTCCATCCGTCCAGGACGGGTTGAGTTCCCTGAGTGGGACTTCCGACAATTTAATGCAGCGCGCTTGCCATTCCTTACTGCATCCACTCTGGGGGAAAGTATTTTAAGTGCGTAGAACTGTGTGTTTAAGGGATCATCCGTTTGCCTGTTCTGAGGAGAGAAAAATCCGAGTTTCCCGAAGGGAAAAAAACCCAACTTCCGTATGAGATCGGCAAACTCACCATTTGATTGAAAAGACCAGATAAAAGCTTCCTCATGTCGTAAACCGGATTCGAACCCGCGTGTTTTCAACCAAAGGGCTCGTCTTTCCCAACTGAGCTACGGAGGCACATATGTAGAGATATAAAAACACTTGCCCTTGAGGGAAGCAGCAGACGAATGGCAAGCCTTAAATGTCTACAATCCCTATTCAGAGGTTAAAAATTCATCCCGTTTTGGACGCACGAGAATTGGATGGATGAAAAACAAATCTAATCAGTATATTCGAATTTTTCATAGGCAAACAATATTTGTCTTAAAAAAAAAAGAAAGAAATCGAAAATGCGCTTTCGGATATAAAGATCTTTGAGTTGTGTTTGTATTGCCCTACTTAAACGGTACGAACTCTTCCCAGTAAAGTACACATTAACAGTTTCAATTTCCCTTTGAGTTTCACTGTCAGACTGCTGTTCTGATCGCTTTTTTCTCACAAAGGCGGTCAGAAATGACCCAGAATACCTCACTAACTCAGGTTTGAAAGGTTGGTTTTTCTGAAGTGAACTTTCTATTGGGATTAACGAAGAAAGAAGAGTAAAAGTCCTCATCTTCAGAGGTCAAAGGTTTGTGTCATCGGAGGAGTATTTTCCCAAGTCCTGTAATTTACGGGCTCACAGATACCCCTTCTTCGAACATGCCCTCGGGATCCTCAATTGTTTTGTTTGAAGTAGACAAACCGTATTAATCCAGGGTTACTTTTTCCCTCATTAATTTTGAAACTTGATATGACACACACGCTAAGGAACACTGTCTCTTGGCTGACACTGTTGTCTTGTAGCATCCCCTCCCCACACATCCCACTATTAGCCCCAGTGTTTGTCGTAGTGGCTTTTTTTTTCTTTTCGTGTTCGGCTGTCTCTTTCATAGAGAAAGGGTTTTAACTCGCTGTCAGATCAAGTTCGAAAAGGATCCCTTTGAATATCCATAGCCATGCCAAGAGCAGCGAAGAGTGTGTACCTTATGATTCGTGCATTCTAATCCTCAAGGAATCGATACGCGGGCGCCCTTCGTTTGGATCAGGTTATTGACCAACGTCTGCCGTAGAGTCCAAGCTGTAACAAGAAAACCAACTGATTATTTTTCTCTTTCTAACAAAATTAGGTTCGTAAACAGGTTAAGCTTCTGAAGTTCATGTTTCTGACATTTGTAGGTCTGACGAATGCTTACATGTCTTCCGTATCCATTAACGGATTAAAACCAATGAAATAAAAATTCAGAGCTCTCATAATGTGCTATTTCAAATCTTTCTGCATATTATTGTTTTTTTTTTCTTCTCCATCATTAAAGTTATTTCAGCTTTTTTTCCCTTTCCATTTTTGAACAAAGGAAACTTTGCTGTAGAACATCACAAAATTAATTTCACTGTTTTTAATTCACGCTACAGAAAAAAGAAGGGGAAAAAAACCCCCGAATTCACTGCCTATTCTATCATTCCACTCTTGTGATCCAATGCACGTGAAGGTAATTGACGATAATCCCTGTTTATTTGGGAATGTAAACAATTGAACGAGGAGGAAAAAGCATCGAAAGTCGCCCATTAATTGCATATCGTTTGGTTTTCAGCAAACAATGAAAGCGCCCTCTCACAAGTATTACTAGCTAAAAAATAAGTCCAAATTATTTATTATTAAGAAATATTACGCGATAAAGCTGTGATTCAGTAAGAATTATCAGATTAACATAAATATAATTAGACAACTATGACAAATGGGAACGTGAGAGAGTCGGCCACTGGCGTTTCTGTAAACTTACAATAAATTAAATAAGTTCGAAATAAAATAAAAAAGGACAAAACTTTTGTCCTTTTTTATTTTGTAACAGCAGAGAATAATCGATGAAAGACAAATCGGAAACAGGCACGCACAGGCGACATCTTACGGAAGAATCTTGAATCTTTCTTAATCCCTTTAAATATGCTCGAACAGCCAAGCTGCTTTGTCTTATTCAAAAACAGAAAAGTGCTTTGATTGGTTCGTTTCGCGTCAGCGGTGTTTGAGCGTTCATCTGCTGTTTTTCTTCGATTTTGCACTTTCGTGGCGACATTACGAAGACTCGAAGCGTCCTTCTTCGTTCGTTCTTTCTCCTCGGCACCGTTTTTAAGATTCGGCGGCCACGCTGAGACAAAAGCGCTGGCTACCTCCATCTGTTGCCTGGAGACTGATGACGTCATCGCCGAAAGAGATCGATGAGCAGAAATTCACGTCGGCGAAATCGGCAGGTTCGAAGCCTTTTCACGGGAATGTGGCGAAGGTCGAAATGCACCATCACGAGCTACGCACAAGATGACCTTCAGGTCGGCGAAGGAGTGAATTAAATTGCTTCGTCATGACCTGCAATTAACAAAAAAAAAAAAGAAAAGAAGAAGCGTTCCGACGGAAATGCGCAATAAACTCGGTTTCGGTCACCCGACATTGACACAGAAAAGCATGGCAGTGGGGGGGGGGGGGCGTTAATTTTCAATGCTTTAAGATGAAAGTGCTCAGAGAGAATTTCCGAGTTTTTCTGTTTATTTACGAGCTTTATTTTTATTCAGTTCTGTTTATGTATTTAAACAATTAAATGGGGCGCGCGCAGCTTTAACGAGGTAACGAGGCTATTCTGATTTCGTCTCTCTCGTTCAAATTGGCGCAACTAAAAACAAAACTTTCGATTTGGGTTGCCCCGTACAACTTTTAAGATATAAAATGAATGTTCTTTCATCCCAACAGGGAGTAGGCAGAGCTCCTGCAGCCATTTCTAGCTTTTCAACATCGACAGGCAGCCGGTCTCCCCTTCAGCCTTCACTGATAGTGAGCTCATGCTAGCAATGAATCTAGACTTTTAGGGGAAGGATTCTGGCAACAACTCGTGCCCATAAATTCCATAGGGAATTATGTCGATTTTATGAGGAACTTTTTTTCCAAGTCTTTTTTTAGCCATTCCCCCCCCCCGTTATTCTCTCTTTGATTTCTGCTATTGATTAAATTTCCGTTTTTATCCACAATTCAGAAAAATAGACCGTAAAATCCATACAGTATACATGTGCAGATATTATATGTGTACAATACTAGTTAGGATGAAGAACGCAGCATTTATTCTTGTCTTTCATTTGGTATGTGAGCAAATATCATTATTATCATGGAGTCTTGTAGACTCATCAGGGGAGGTCCACTACCATTCCGGAAACCAAACCCGATCATTTGCACATACTTCGCTTTGAACTCATTCGCTGACGCAACAGTCATCGCTGACTCTGACAACCCATTCACCACCCTCAAAGCAAAAAATGTAGCCCACACTCTCTTGCTGACCAAGCTCGATTTCCAAGGATGACCCCTAGTTCCTTCCCCACTTAGTCATGCACTGAAACATTTTGTCTGTATCAATCCTATAACAACGCTTAAATAACGAATGCCTCTATAATATCCTTCCTCTTTCTTCCTGTCACCTAATCTCTATAATAACCCACAAATCTTCCGTTTTTCTTCATAAGGAGCACCCCTTGGTCACTCGCCTCTGGATCCTTTCGACTCTTCGGCATCTCCAAGGAACCCAAGTTGCCACATCTGTGCATAGCAGTCCATGTGGGCCTTATAAGGAGATATTTTGGCGTTCTTCAATAGCCAAGTAATCTTCTGAGCTATTTTAGTCAACTTCTGCAGTATGGCCTCTGTAACCAAGAGTCCACTAGCCCTCCCACCTCCCCAAATTCCGTTGTCCATAATTTCTTGCAGTTCAGTCCCATCTGTATTAGCAGTAATCTCTTCAACCCCTAATGCATCGCCTTACACTTGTCCGCGTTCGAGTGGTAGCCCTTCTTTGCCCATCCTGTTAGTGTATGAAAATCGTCCTACAAAGATCTTCAGATTAATTTTGTCCGATTTTGTATTCGACTCAATATTTCCTTTGAATCAATTTCCCGTATCATTGAAGTACAAATTAAACAACAGCGATACAAGCACAGAGCCTTGCTGCACAGCTCCGCTAGTCACGTGCCTTCTGGAATCAAATCCTCCTTAAACAAAAACGATGTCTGTCAGGTGCATACACAATCTCTCTCTCTTTGTAGTGTTAAAACTTTCAGACTATCATCACTATTAAGAAAAGGTTTTATATCTTTGGTGTTGTTGAGTTGGTCACTCCAACTTTTCTTGGCTTTCTCCAGACAAGCATTCCACTCACTGGAGAAAGGCACGTGCACGCCGAGGTCACTACTTCGATACGCTAGTAGTGTGAACGGATGAGATAATCGGATTTGTTTAAGCTTCGATCGGACAGCCTTGCGTTTGCCAGTTGGAGTCGCTACTTAAGCTGTTCTGTGGCTCCGCAAGAGTTATTTTGACGCCCCCGCGGGATGGTTGGAAGTTGCTGAGCGTGAAGAAGGGCAGAGAGCTCCTCTGCCACCAAGCGTGGCTTTCACATTAAACCATTGCCAAACGCTGGCGTGCGTGGTTTTTGATTCTTTTACTTTCGTGCCGACTTGATTCCGACATTCATTCTGTAATTTTCTTTCATAAATTCCAATCGTAGAAACGTGCTTTGGCACCACAGGAAGAAATTGTTGAAATGCAAAACAAATAATTCTTAAAAACATTCGAGGAAGTAATAACACAGAGCAATTCAAAGATAAAAGCAAATTAGTTTTTTTTTTTTTTCCCAGTTAATACTTTTGCGAAATTTGATGTTGAAAATTCCAATGATGCCCGCAATCTTCAGACCCCTCTTCAGATTCACTCTGGCATCGATGCTGTCGGCTAAACCCCTCCTCTCATCGCGTTGAAAGAAGTTCTGTCCCCGTAAAGGGCAATGGAAGCAGAAGCTCACTCGTATCCTCGGGTTCAATGGTTTCGAAATGCAGGTCACGACCAGTTGGTGGCCCGTGAAATCAGTTTGCACCAACATCTTTCTTTAAGTGAAAAATAATGGTAGCGTATCTATCTATCTCTCATACTTCTAGCATTAACGCGTGCATACCGGGAATTGTCACATCCCGCGTTTCTTCCAAGAGGGAACTCGCTTGACGACATGCAACGTCCTTCGGCGTTCAGCGGAGCATTTTTAGAAACACACCCCTCGTGCAAGTTGGAATGTTTTCCATTTAATTTTCAGTTGTTTATTATCGTGCACATTAAGGACGTTTTCATTCCAGATGTCTCCAATTGACACTAACAGTTGCTACATACACTACGTTGACAAACGTATTTGGACGTCTCCTGCGGATCCTACCACATGCAAATATTCAGAGTAATAAAAGGCGGGATGCGCTGCATGTTTTGCGATGTACTCGATGTCACGTTCAGCTGAACAGACAGGCTTCCAACGTGGGACGGTAGTCGAGTGTCACATCAGTGGTCTTTCTGTCCGTGACGTTGCCACCCGTCTCGGTGTACCACAATCCACCGTTGCTTGTGTCATTCGTAGATGGAAAGTTGAGGTGCTACCACAGCCGGAAAGCGCTCTGGGAGACCATTGACACTCACTGACGAGCTTTGTCTCGCATCCCGTCAAAGAATAGTGAGCAAAACTATTGATTTGTACGAGCAGAAATGAATCCATCTATGTATTTTAAGGCATTAAATATTCCCTTAGTTCTGTTTAACTTGTTTTTCAATGTTCTTGTATTTAAATGTTGCTGTATGTAAGCAAAGGCACGCAAATGCATCCAACTGCTGCGATGGGTGGGGACGAGAAGTCCACTGATTTTCCAACCAGTAGAGATGAAATTATCTGTCTGCTATTTGAAGAACTACTAACATACCAATTTACTATTTCGGGGGGCCGATGGGGCCAGTATCAGATATCAAACTGATAGGACTAGATAGTATACTTTTCGTTCCTCAGAGGTTTGGCAAAGTTAAGAATTTAGACTGATTTTTGGAAGGCCTTCCAAATTCGGGCTTACTGCATCTTTTCCATGAGTTGCCTGATATTGTACAACCCATCCCCACCCCCTTCTCTGACTGTGAAATGGATTTTTAATTCTGGGTCACGATCAGAAATGTTTGAAACACACTGCTGTACTTTCATCCCTCGTATGCATGTGATGGGAGTCCTTGGACATTTGGGCATGCGCGTCAGCTGGTAGTAGCCATCAGGTACAAGGCTTTTTGAGAGTGAACGTGGAGGAAGTGCACAAAATTTTTACGTGGGATTTCGTCAAGTAGGTCAACTGGAAAAAAATTTAAGGGAATCCATGCGGTTTAAAAAATGAAATAAAATAAATTAAAAATAAAGAAAAAGCACGCATCCGACTTGATTAAAGTTACCAATCACATCCACACGTTCATGTTTTCATTGGTTCTTCCAGCAGCAGTGACACCCAGTTGGAGTCTGATTCGTCGGAGTTGGCAGATCTTTGAGGAACCTTTCGTTTACTCGCTGTATGGAGTGTGTTTTTACGTCAACAGCAGACGTCTCCAGCTTGTTCGAATGAGGTGCACATCAACCTGAATGAGGTGCACTACTGCATGCACACATTCAAACTCGTGCAGGAGCAGTTTGCCTGATTTTCCTTGCCAGATGTCGATTCTTGAGTGTCATCTTTTTGACCTCCTTTGGCTTAAAATGTTCTTGCCTCCTCATGTATCATCCATCTGCCATCTCTGTCATTCTCTCCGAAGTTTAAAAGTTATTCTCACCTCTTTCAATCTCCTTCATCTCCCAATCAGAATTCCTGACGAAATTCAAATTCTTCCCGCAGCGACGTGACCGCTCCTCCTGGAATTCAGATCCCAATCGAAATTAAGTTCCATCTCTAGCGGAGCCTTCCTCTGCCATCTCAACCTCACGTGCTCTGACACCACAATTGTGCCAAGCGAGACTTTTGCGCCCTCTTTCCTTCGTCGGGGGTGCCGTCTCCAGATGCAGGCTCGTCGTGATCTGAAGCTCGAAAGCATTTATTTCCCACTCTGTTCCAAGTTCTCTATTTAAGCCAAGGTTTTCCCATTCTGCAGGTGTTCCTCGGAGCTCTGTTATTTCGCCCACCCTCTTCCAAGTACGCAAACCTTCTCTGGCAGACCTCAATTCCCACCGCAGTTTTGCTGACGATAGCATTCTCCCCTCGTCCTATTTTTACGACAAACCTCGCCGCGATCAAATATTTCGAGCTTCGTCTTATCGCAGATGAGTCCTAAACGATGATCGCCACAATAACAAATTCTGGACTTCCAAAACATTTTTTTTTTTCGCGCAGAAGATTGCATCGCATCACTTTTATAGGATGTTCCGATTTTTGAGAATTTGGCACATTCTTTCACTCAAGACGCTATTTTTGCGTCTGATCAGGTACCTACTTTTAGAAATCCTAAACCGGTTCCAAAGAGAGCGTTCAGTCGGTTTACGCCTCTTCTCTCACCGGATTCCTCGGCGCTGTTCAGCAGAACGGCATCCACTTCCACAGCGGCAACACGAGCGAGCTTCTCACCATCCTTCCTCAGTTGAATTGCTGATTCGTGGATCTTGTTATTCCCATCGATGTCTGTGGAACAGCCTTGCCCACGAGGTGTTCCCCAGGGGCCCCACCTTCCACCTTTTTAAGAGGAATATCGAGAGATTACTTTTGCACTTGACGGCCATTTTTTTATTTATTTTATTTTTGTTTTTGTCATTGGCCTCTCAGGTGTCAATGACATTTGACAGCATAACGCTGGTCGCATCTCTAGATTTGGAGGTCGCAATCCTACCACATTCGCAATCGTCGTTCAAAAATACCCCAAATTTTGACTGGCGTTGACGTCTTTTACGCCTTGTGAAACTACGGCATTGGAAATTTGACGGGGTTCACAATATCGTCTTGTCCTGCACCGTTCTATTTTGTTCGTAATAAGACGTTTGCACGCGTGGTCGGATGAAGAGGATTGAGATGTGTGGATTCGAAACGGGTGGAGATTTACTGTGAGCTTGAAATAGCCTTACTTTTAGCGGAGAAAGGAGAAAAGGCCGTAAATAGAAAACGTAATGAATGAGGGGGGTACCGAATGAGAAGTGGGGGGCAAAGTGGAGGGGAGCGAAGGCCCCTGCAAAAATAAGGGCGGAAACAAGAACCCGCTTTATTGTGAAGCATCTTTTCCTTCTCCGCGGGTGAAGGGGGATAACAGTCTTGCGCGTGGAGTTTGGTGCGGGGTTGCCGATCTCATTGAACCCCCTCTCCGAAGAGGAAATCAGATAACTCGAATTATTTTAATTCAACCAGACTTTGAACGAAATTAAATTAAATAGTTCGAAGACCCCCTTAAATTGAAGCGTTTAATTGGGGGGGGGGGGATGTCTGTAGAGTTCGGCAACTATCGCTAACGAGCGTTAACTTGCGGAAAAGTATTTTTGTTACTATCACGTGACACCTCCAGGAAGTCCAAAGACTCATCCAGGGAGGACACCACTCTACAACTCTGTTTCCACCACTCCATCCACCAACGAACCGCGACTACACTAACGCCATCTACCGCCCACGACCGCCACTACTATTCTCACAATCACAAACATCTATGCCCACGTCGGGATTCGAGCCCTCAGCCTTTTGGCTGGAGAGCGGATACGCCAACCAGGCGGGCCCATTTCGCACCCAAATTCATTTTATTTTTTTAGACCCTCCGTTCGACGTATTTCCGTCTATTATCGCCATCTTAAGGATGCTTTATGCATTTGTTCGCATAGAATTCGCCTCTCTTTCATCCGTTCCGCTTAGATGATTGGCTACTCCGCTCAAGTTCACGGCATCAGCGAATAACGCATTTCCACCCTTGACATTCGAACCGTCCGTAACAGCGAAGGTTCTAACCCCGTAGCATCTTCGAAAGACCCTACCCAACCACGTGACATCATCTATCAGCCAACCGATTTCGAACTCGTTTGGCCCGTTTTAATCTGCAACCGAAGGCTTTGCTGAGATTCAAATCAACCTCACCGCAGCCAATTGCACGGCGTCGTTTTCCTCGTAGCTTCGCCGTAAAAAGGGCTTTTGTGAACACCGAGTTCGCTTTTCTTTCTATTAAGGCAAAATCAGAATTTTTCGTTTCTCGAGCTCATTTGATCCCCTAGCAACCAGCATGGCAACGCATCACTAACTTACTTTAAACGTTTTATTAAAAGTATTCGCTTGTATTATAAGAAAATATAACAAAATAAATCGCCGAAAAATAAATGTTAAACAACAGAAAATACGATTGTGATACTTGAATTGCTTTGCGTAATAATTGGACAACTGGAAACGTGGAATATAAATCTTATGTAGAAGGGATGGGAATTATAATAAACGTAATCTTATATTAACACCCCTTTCGATGCACTGCAGTGTCGTATGCAGGGCGGAGTGCCGTTCATAAATTTGCTTCCACTAATTAAGAAGGAAAGGCCGCCTTCTGCGATGTACTTTGACGGTGATGTCGGGGTCATCGAGTTCCTGTTAATCTGCTAAGCGATCCTTCTTCTTCTGCCGCTGAAACTGGCTTCGTTTCGCTTCTTCGTTTCGAACTCCTCTCCTGCACGAGTTCCTCCGAATCTTCGGGCGAATTAGTGACCTTCATCCGATGAATCCACAAATAGGTCGAATCTGAATCGTCCAGTTCATCCCCTGAAGTTTGCATCGAAATCCACGCAACTCAATCGACGCGATTGAGTTGCGTGGAAGAGCTGAGGAGGATCCTGCAACAGCCAGGACGCAACATTCGCGTTAAGAATTTTCAAATGAACTCAACGAGCGACTTCGGAGAATCTTCATTTTGAGGATGAATCCCTCTTTTGCCAATACGCCACCATGGAGGAAATGGAATGTTCGAAAGCGTCTTTCCGTTGAATAGAGCGGGAGAGACGCATTTTCGAAATACGCATTCTAAAAACCCTCCCGAAATACTTAACCCGAAAAAAAAAGTTCAAATGTAATTAGCGACATTATAATGTTGCTGTGTGTATACGCAACAATTCTATTGGAGGCATTGCGTCCATGCTCCCATGGCAACAGTAAGTGGGCGTCGTCAAGAACGAAATAGGCGAGTCCTCTGTGAATCCATTTGTGTCGGAAACGTGTTGATTCCGCTTGTCAATGGAATGAGCGGGGAAATGAAAGTTGGAAGGATTCTTAAGAAATTACAATTCTTTCTGAATAATAATAATTATACTAAAACCCCTCGAGCACGGGCTGAATCCCCTAAGAAATTTGCACTCATTTAGCGCCAATGTGAGGAGGAAATGCGGTTTAACGTTCTGCTTTTTCTGAATCGACGATTTCCATTAATTACGCATGCTCCACTCTCACCCACTTCCGATTTCACAACACCGGAAGTTGCGATTGTTCCACTGATAAGAATGACGACACGCGAGGTGTGAAGATGAAAAAGTCGGTTAAAGCTTCCTGTTTGTGTTGTTCAGTTAAAAAAATAATTAAAATAAAATATTAAACTTTTATTTACAATTCGGTGAAATATCGTTTGGTTTCGTTGAAATTCGTGATGCGCAGGCGTGTTGGGTTGGACGTCCAATTGCTTTTATTCAATTGTTTGAGTGCAGCATAGCATCGTATCAATCGGCCTTGCAAGACAATGATTTTTTTTTTTTTTTTACTTATTTTAAAATATTGCGCAGAAGACAATTCTGTAGGGAAGTTCTGAAAAATGGATTAAAGATGTAAGGAGGGGGAGAGGTCGTGTTTACATTTTCGTGTAAAATAATTACTGGGTTTTACCTTGAACTGTCGTATTTCACGTTAGTGGCTCCATCTAGTAGGTCATATAGAAACTACAATTTATGTTATGAGCCACGTGTTTTTCTAAAATAGGTCTTTTTTCCCCCTATTAATTCGTTCAATGAAAAACACGATCTTACGAGTTAAATTTGATACTTCGCTCCTCAGGAAGGCTATCCTAATAGAGGAAGTTTGTCTTTTGATTTCTATTGTGTTCGACTTACTTTTCCCCCTTAATGAAGTCAGTTTCTATGGAGGCATCGCTCGCGTATCTCAATATCGAAAGGTCCTCCTTCACTTTCCCAGAAAGATCCGCTTGCAACAACCACCCTTGTTACGCCCTCGTTATACTTATACTGCCGAGCAGCACAGTAACGAGGGTACGAAGCGCCTGTGGCCAGTGTCTAAATTGCGCCCCCCCAACCCAAAAATGACAAAAATTTTGAAAAATTTAAATGTAACGAGTTAAATTTTACTAAACGCAATACGTTCAATGCTTCCTATTTTAACCCCGTCAAAGTGAGTTGCAGAATTTGTGTGTCTAAAGCGGCGTATTGCCGGAATTTAAAAATACAATTTAAAATAGCGGACTTTTATATCTATTTATTTATTTATTTTTACGTTTTGCGCCCCAAACCTAGTTGCGCCTCTTTCGCCACGCCCTCGTTACGGCACCGGTACTGAGGCTTATAACTAATTGTTTTCCATCCTTCGGGAAAAGCCGAGAAGGATGAGGACGACCTCGGTGAGTGCGAGAATTCAAAAGTGAAAAGAAGAGTTTTTTTATTTTTGAATCATTTCCAAAGACGTCTTGAGGAGAGCAACATCCACAAAGCACGTCTGGACTGAAGAGGCAAATGGCTGACACTCCACTGCTCGTATTTTCCAGGAACAATCGAGATGAATCATCGGAGATTATTGGCTTGTTAACTGCGCCCTCGTCAAGTATTCTTTATTTTGACCTCGAAAATTAGAACCGCTTTTGACATCTGCGTACTGTCGGTTAACGCCGATAACCACAATTGTTCGCAGTATAAGTAACGCGAGGTCAAACAGCGAGGGCTCGGAACAGGCTTATACAGACTTGACCTGCCGTCTCTGTTGTACACTTTTTCTGCGATTCTCTCTCTTCTGTAAAGTATCCCCTTTCCACTCGTACAATGCATCCCTGTGTGTTACTCCCTCCCCCTACCCCCCTTATGTGTTTGCGTTCCGTCAAGGAAGTATTTTAACTTAAGCAGTTCTGCGATTCAACGGGCGCTCTTGTTTGCGGCCCATTCGACACACGCGTTCACTTTCCAAACACAGAACGCCCTCTCTCTGCCGCACGAGTACTTAAAATCTTTTATTTCAGAACTTCCTCGTGCGAGGCCACGTCACTGCCATATTTGTTCATTAAGTACGCATTAAAAGCATTTCGCGACTCACCGGACGATTCCAAATAAGTCCGCACTGCGGTGCTCCGAAATAACCCGAATGAAGCTTGATTCAATCCACTTATTGAAGTTCTTCATCCTTCCTCTTCTGTGGAAAAAAAAAAAAAATAAAAATAAAATGTAAATAAATAAAAAGAAAAAATTCCCAAAGCAAATTTAACTTCAATCCCCCCAACTGCGTTTTTCACATTTTGAGTTTGTTTCGATGAAAAGCGAGTGTCGGTGCTTAAACAATCTCGCTCACTGACTCACCGTGGTGGTCTTATACTGTCACGTGACTTTGGATTGCCTCGTGTTCCTACATCGGACGCATTTTCTACAGTTAGTGACAACTCGTGTCGCAGTCTTTTCAAAATAAACTCCGCAAGCCGAGTGGTCAGCGTGTCGCTCTCCAGCCAAGAAGCTACGGGTTCGAATCCCGCCGTGGGCATGGAAGTTTATCCTACAAACTTTGTGCGGAAAAGGAATCTGCGACCCTACCAGCAGAAGACATCGTCATTGCCAAAGCCATGTGAGGTACGACAGTAATCACACAGCGTCTACGGAACGTCAAATGTGAAATAATTTTTTTAAAAAAACTTGTCAAACACTCGACTTTTTTATTTTTTTATGTTGGGCCCATAGACGGCAGGTTGGCTGGTCAACCATAGACGGGAAAGGAGGACCTTGTTAACATTCCATTTCAATGGTATTCTTCGGGAAATGCATCAGGGGAAAGACTGTTCCACAGTAGCGGGGATGAAGGAGGAGGACTATAAACTTGTGGGTTTCAAGGTGTACTGCGAAGGGATGTTGGGAGGTGGCTGTACGTGTTCCGATGGGCTTGGTACAAGGTGGGGGAATTATTGATGCTGTTTCAGATGAACCATTCCCGTGAAAGTATTTATAGAATATACAGATTGCAGAGACTAAAAGTCTGTGTGAAAGTGGGGGAGCGAGTTGGTGAGAGATGGATCGTTTATCAGTCTAATTGCTCTCCTATTGAGCCAAGCATTTTGAGGGAGCTTTTAGGACCCCCTACTGCAAATGTGAGAACAGTATTCGATAGTTGCGGGGATTTCTGACTCGAGTGTTAACAGCTGTTTAGAGGTGAAGTAGCGAAAGAGAAAACCTAGTTTCTTGGAAGCTGAGGATGCAGGGGTTGTGATGTGTTTATGCCAGGAGAGGCTTGATGTCGTGGGAAATCCGAAAGAGAAATTTCGTCTTGTCTGAGAATTTGAGTGTTATCGAAAACAATGCTGGGGGAAAAGGTTCTTTGTTGCGTGAAATAAGACAGAACTGGGTTTTACTAGCGTTGAAGTTGACGAGGTTATCTGAGCCCCCATCGGAGGATGTTTTGGAGGTCTGCGTTAAGGGAAGTTGTGGTTGATGTTCTGTGGGCTGAAGTGAGTTGTGTGGGGTAAGGTTTATCAAATGAAAGGGAGGAGTGCAATGCGTTGGCATCTGCAAAACTGTGTATTGAGTTAGAGTCAACTGGAGTAGGTCATTGATGTACAGATGGAAGAGGGTGGGTGAGAGAACTGAACCTTGAGGGACCCCGGCATTAGTTGGATGGTGAGAGAATAGGGAGCCATCTACCACCACACACACATAGTGTGCGTCCAGACAGGAAGCTGGCAATCCATCTGTAGAAGTCCTGAGACAGTCCAAATGATGGAAATTTGCTTAGTTTGACCGAGTCTGGCCTTTGCGCCAGAGACTCGGTCAAAGGCTTTGGAGATATCAAGTGCAACTACTTGGGATTCGCCGAATTTCTCCATGGCATGTGTCCAGAGATGAGTGATATATGAGAGCAGGTCACCTGTTGATCGGCATCAATGGAATCCGTACTGGTGGTCGCTTAATAGCTGGGTACCTTCAAGGAAGAGTAGCAGTTGAGAATTGATGGTTTTCTCCATCACTTTAGATAGGACTGAAGTGTGTGAGATAGGGTGGTAGTTAGATGGAGTTAGAGTCAACGAACTCCATCTAATTTGTCTCCCTTTTGGGGAATGGGTTGAATATAGGCCAATTTCCAGGCTTTGGGATATATACCGGTGGAGTAGGAGAGTGTGTACAGACGGCATAGGATAGGAGTCAGTTCTGGTGCACAGACTTTCAGGACAATTGGAGGAATGCCATCAGGGCCAGGGGGTTTCTTGGGTCTAATTTAGACAACAGGTTTATGATCTCTTTCTGACAAAAGGATATAGGGGGCATTGTATGTTGAGAAGTTCGGATGACTGGGGGGCATTTGCCATTGTCAGTTATGCGTGCATTGCACGCAAAGTGTGAACCCAGGAGATTGGCTTTTTCTGTGAGTGACGTTGCAATTGAGCCATCTGGGTATGATAGGGGTGGGACTAGTGTAGGGAAAAAGTTGCGACCAATTGCTTTGGCAAGAGACCAGAAGGCTGCCGCTAGGACAGGCTGCAAATTTCCTGCTTTTTGCACGTTCAAATTCTGTTTTGGAATCATTGATAATTTTTTTTTTGCATCTGTTTCGGGCTTCAGTATAAGTACTGAAGGAGGATGGAGTTCCTAATTTGAGCCAGTTGTGATATGCCTGGTTTTTCATTAGTGCAGCCTTTGCACATCTTTTGGAGAACCAGGGTTTGGATAGGGAACGGCAGTTCACAGTGATGTGGGCAATGTATGTTGTCATGCCAGTGAGGATTATTTTGGTGATGTGTTCGGTGCATATGTTAGGATTGGAGGACCTGCAAACAGTAGTCCAACCATGGGAATGAATCATAGTAGCCTCGGAGGCTGTCCCATTTAGCACTGTTATAATGCCAAACTACTCTTGTGTGGGTGTGACTATGTAAATGTTATTGCAAGGGGGGGAAGAATGTGCACTAAGTTGTGGTTAGAATTACCCAGGGGGCTCACTACATTCACTGCGTATTTCGATGGGTCATTGGTAAGGAAGAGATCTAGGGTACTTGGGGAGCTATCTGGTATTCTAGTCGGCTTGTGAACAATTTGTGTAAGGTCATTGGTGATGGCAAATGTTTCAGCATCTCTGCCTGCAGGATCTGTACAACTGGAAGAGGAAACCCAGTTGGTGTTGTGGACATTAAAATCACCTAGGAGGACGATTTCACTATTAGGAGAGCTCGGAGTGGTTGGTGGTATTGGGAGCGACAGAGACAGAGACTTTTTTAGCCAAAGATGGTCAAAGTTGGGCAATTCTAGGTTTGGTGCTCTCTGGAAGGGTAAGTCAGAGCGGATATATGCGACTTAAGACAATACTATCCGACGTTTAGCTAACGCAAACTGATATTATCAAGGTATACACACAAAAGCAATCACTAACAAACAAAGCAAACAATAGTTTCCGAAGGAAACTATTCTTTGCTTTGTTTGTTAGTGATTGCTTTTGTTTGAAGTGCGGAGAGTTTACGATGAGGATGAAAGAAATAAATTGAAGTGGTCAATTCTGACGCTGTCCACTTTTTTAACATTTGACAAAGATAAAAGAAGGGATCACACAAAATCCGACGGAGAGTGATGAGTATTGGTTGTGTTTCATTTGTTGTGGATGAACAGCAAATAATCTGTCAAGTGGTTTGTCAACTGCTGTCACGATGTTTGGGACCACCTGAAATACCTACTCCGAGGCTTCTGATCGTGCAATAGCCTTTTATTTATAGTAAAATAAATTCACACTCGCTTTATGGAATTTAATCAAATTGGGAGTTTGGGACCCCTCTTATAAAATGTTTCAATTTTCGTTTCAGTCGGACCATTTGAATTAGAAGGAAATTGTGTTTACAGCACGCATGTAATGTGAAATATTTCAGAAGAGCTTCCTAACATGCAACAGGCCGCGCAGATTTTTATGAAAGGCTCCAACACTCGAGAGAATTCCTTTTAATGACGTGACCTTGCCTCATCGACAGATCTCGCGCAGAGGACACGCATTTTGGTTGTTGTCTGCAATTATTTCTTCACTCGCTTTAAATTCATTTCGATGATTTAATGTTCTGAAACCTCAACATAGAAAAATCTAGAAGAGACATTTTTTCTTATGGGTTCGCATCATCCACCTCGTTTGGAGTCCAGATGAGGGTGGTTCTAAATGGGACTCGAACAATGAATTGGTGAAAAGAAGAGCAAGAATGCAATTAAGTACTTTTGCATTGATGACTGCGCCTTGGAGACGTCGTTTGTGCTTCAGATGGAGCAAGACAAGAAGATGGCTCCACCGCTTGGATTTTTGTGCGCAGATTTGGTCACCTGACTGCGTTGGTGATGAGGCCGCTGGAGAGAGTGCGGTGGCGGCTAATCGAGACCGTCTCGGGAATGTTGAGTATGAGGACGGATTGAGGGAATGGTCTTCGGAGGTGGGTGGATAAGTTGAGGAGGATGGGCGATATGATTGACACGTCGGGGAGAGGAGCAGATGAAATTGATGCAGGGGAATTGTCGAAGATAATAGGCGATGTGAGAACGAGAGATTACCTGGAAACTGTACGAAGGTCATGCAAGAAAGTGAAAAGATCTTTTGCTTGGCGACTAGTGAACGCGTTGCTGGAGTAGGTGGGGGGTGCTCCAACACTGAATGCCGTCAAGGCAAGGTACGATAGTCATTGTGGTCTGTGACTGTTCGGAAGACCTTCTGCCATGAGGCTCCGACTCCACCGATATTTTTTTATTGTGAAACGGTTGTGTGAGGTCATCAAAGACATTCTTGGATGTCGGAGTATTTTCTTGGTGTTACGCTTCTGCGGTATTCTGACACGAACGAATCCTCGCACCAAAGGGGAAGAAAGAAATTCCTGGCAAATCATACGGAGAGGGGTCGTTCATCATTAGAGGCTGATGGACGAAAGTCGAAGTGCCCAAAGGATCGTGCACAGGGGTGGACGCAAGTATCGCAGTTTCCCCTTCGGAAGGATGAGGAGTCTGTTCACAGAAATCCAATTTCACTTAAGACGATGAGAGAGAAAAGTCTTTTTGCGAAAAGAATGAAAAAGAAATGCGCGGAGGGGCACACCGTTCTCCCCCGTATATCGCATGACAGGAGTGTAACACCCGCTCGCAGTAGTGGAACCGACACAATGTTACTTACCAGCGGCAACATTCTCCCCCCCCCCTCCCACGACACATCTCGCCCATTCAGTCGAAGATTTTTCCCCCAATTCGTCACGCCCACGACGGACCTGCGAAGGTTTCTTCCTCGTTCGGATTGCGCAACTCGAACACGCCTTACATGGGAACGCGAGAAGGCAGGAAGTGAGTGCGTCAATTCTCACGAGGTCATTTCCGTTCAGGGAACACTTCGTGCACTTTTATTCATCTCTTTTCCAGCGTCTTTTTTTTTTTTTTTTTTTTTCCGGGGGTGCTTTCAATTGGAAAATTAGTTCGATGCTCGGACACCCAAAGTTCTTTTTTTCCCACGAACGAATTCAAACTGTGAGACACACGCAGACAAACCAACTCCCCCTCCCGATCTTCTAAATTAATCGGTGTGCAAGGGAGGGGGGGATGTGTGTGTACGAAAGCTGAAAGACCTTTGTTAATTAGGAATGGCTTAAGACGCGCAACTCGTTGATGTCGCTTAGTGAGGTTCGACTGACATTTAAAGCGATGAAAGTAAAAGAAATGTCACATCGACCCCCGACATTAAAATTAAAATGAAATTTCTTGAGAAGCACTCAAATCCGGGCCCGAATTTCCATCAACCCCCCCCCCCCGCCTTTGCTCTCAAGTGATGTTCTTCATTCGTTCCATCCTTATTCCCAACCGAATTGAACGAATGCACCCCGGTTTGTCACACTCCCGTCCTGCACGAGCCATCCGACACGCGTTTCCCTAATATGTCGTGCATCGGAGCTTTCGTTCTGTTTCCGACAGCTTTCCTCGGAGGAAGCCGTGTTCTCCCCCCCCCCGTTCCTTGAGAGTGCCGTAAGTGACCTTGATTTAGGGTGGGACTTTCACTCAACGTGGGTGTTCTCGAGGCCTCGATACGAACGACGAGATTTCGTCGTTCCGATTCGTCTTTGAGCACTTTCTTGTGAGCGGAACCGCCACCTGTTGGTGCATCGAACAGCGACCTGAACGTGGTGAGGGTTCGCGATCGCTTAAGGGTGGTCGCCAACATTTAATTTGCGCATTCCGAAGTCGTTTTCGATACGGTCGAGATTGACCTTCCCACGGACGTCTCGCGTAAACATCGCGAAAGGTAACGACCCCACGTATCCCAAGGAATTCCATGCGTGGTGGGTAGCCGTACGTCATCGGCGACCTTTCCGCCTACGCATGCAGCGGCCACCAAATTTCCTCCCCCCCTCCACCGTGTGTAATACACCCCGTGACCCACGAAACGGCAAATCGGGTGACCTTCTACAGCGAAATATGCGAATGATGGCGGAAATGTCTGCGGTCAGTCTGGAGCAGCGCAGAATCTGAACTGTTTCCGCTGCTTTGGCTTGCGCAGAATGTTTGCACGCGCCGCTGACGTCATCAGTCGAAGGAAGGTCTGAAGTCCTCTCGCTGCCACCGCACTTCGGACTTTTATTGCGAGTGATCACTTCGGAGACGACGTGCGGATCTCGTCAGAGGCGATGGGGTGGTCGTGATTGAGGTAAGCAAATTAAACGATTTTTTTATTCTTTCTTTCTTTCGCCTGCAGAATGTTGTGATTTTAAGGTTTCGATGCGAATTTCTCAAACTTTCGTAGTTGGTTTCGAGGGGGACGTCTTCAGTTCAAGTCGAGGCATCCGAAACAAATCTTCGAAGCGCTGAATAAACTTCGTGCGTGTTCCACTCGAGATTAAGGCGTGGAGGGAGGAGACATCCGCGCGTTTTTTATGGCTATGTCGCAGTGAGCAACTCGTCGGGTGCGAGTTGAGTTTTTTGAAGTGAGGTCAGACCGGATTCGCGCTCCTTTTCTTCTGCCTCCGTTGACGGGAGTTCAGTTGAATGCCCTGCTGTGTTGAAACTTCGCACTATTTTTTTTCTCGCTAATCGTTGAAGTTTGGACAAAGTTGACGAGTGTTGGGTTAATATTTCCGACCTTTGGCGGTGCCGTGCTTTGTGTTTCCACCACCGTCGCGAAGCATTCGTCTTATTTTCCAGAATTATTTACGGAATGGCTTTCAGGGAACTTTTCGATATCCGCCAGGAGTTTAGACTGCGTCCGTCCATTGAATAAAACGGCAATTCGAAGGATTCTCCTTCAAATTCCCGAAGGAAATGAACGACTTTTTTTTTTAATTCTCGAAAACAAAATTGTCAATTGAAAAGAGGGCATAAACGAATCTCGCGATCGCGAGTTTTGTTGAAGCCGTTGCCTCAACTGAGCAATTCCTAAACCGCCGATAACCAATGAGGAGCATGCTGCAACGCAAACCACAGACTCGAGTCAGATCCGAGTGATTTTAACGCTTCCACCCCTTGCTGGTGGAAGCGTTAAAAGGTAGGAATTTCATCGTACAGTACAGCGAACTCTCGTGAGCCGATAAACACACGACCACACTCGCGATGATTGTTCAAAGCGTGGGGCTCTTAACTCCGTTTCCCCTCCCTGGGGGTTTCCTTCAGTCCCCTCCTAAAATCGGCGGGTTTTGTAGTACTTGCTCGCCGAGAGCAACGAAGTATTCTTTGGGCCAAACTGCTTGGCATTCTTTGTAGTAAGAAACGTTGTTTTCTTAATAGCATGCGAGTTGGGTTCCGTAGATTTGTGTAATCACCGACAAACAAACACGTAAGCATCGTCCATTCCTGGTGGTTAATTTTTTTTTTTTTTTTTTTTTTACGACTAAAGAGTGACTGGCGCACTCTAAGCGGAAAATCGGGGCCAACGGAATCAACTAATTTGATAAGCACTTGCCTTAAGATCGCTCCCTTCCCCCACCGGGCTTCAAGAGAACTTTGCGATGTTTGTTTTCGTCTTATCTTCGTCCACCCAATTTCCGCTTTCGGAAACATTCATGGAGTGTAAAGAAAATGCTCTTCTTTACACGAAGGTCTCCACAAAACAATAAAAACGGAGTTAATTTTTTTTTTTTTTTTTTTTTTTTTTTTTTTTTTATTCGATACACGAGAGGTCGCAAAAGTCGTAACATTAGCGCCGTGGGTTAACCCACTTAACGGAGGAGGAACCCCAAATGATACGCTGCTCGAAGAAATGTGGGCTACAGCGGGGGGGGGGGGGGCAACACGTGAGGAAAGCTGATGTACGCGGCTTCGTTCCATCTGGCTCGACCGTCTAGAATCGGACGGAACGAAAGAAGAGACGAATTTAGTTCGTTGGGCTGTGGTTTGGCACGTGCTCTGGTGGAAAGTGGAGGAACGACCCACTTCTGCGAGTGGAGTGGAGCAGGGACCCTGGAAGTAGCTGGAGGAAGGACGCACCCGAAGGTCTGCGGAATAGTTGGGCGTCGTGGGGAGGAACCGAACCCGCGTCTTCTGTTGAGTGCGTCGAGAATTTTGAGGAAGCCTCGATGTGTTCGGACGTGTCGTCAGTAGTGTAAGGACGAGGGGATGTGCGGAACTAAAGTGAAGACATAAAAAAAAAAAAAAAAAAAAAAAAAAAGACGAAGTGCGATTTATTAGTTAGTTGCCTCCCCTCTGAGTTCTCCCCCCCCGTTCTCTCAACGATTGGCCAACTCCCTTCGTGCACGAACTGTCCACAGTTCGACTGCATTGTGGAACTTAATATCAGCATTTGCCGTAGAGGGAGCTTCGGTCGGTATCGCTTGGGATTTTTTCGACTGGAAGTGCGTGCTAATCAGTCTCTTACGAGGGTGGACATTTCCCTCAAGGAAACTAAATTCGGATTTTTTCCTGCCCGCAAACGCAAGTAGCAGACCCAAGAGGGTGAGGAGCCTTCACTCGTGGCAATTCAATAATAAAATCGAACTTTTCGTGTCTGATTGCGTAGAAAAGTTTTAAGAGATGACACATCGTCCAACTTATTTTCTTTTCCTGATCGCCGAACTGAGCCGTTTGTGTTTCTGACTCAGAATGACGTCACTGACTGATTCTGAGAAGACCGCCTTCGTGAAACCCAACGAAGACATCCTGCAGTTCATTTCATGTTCCAAGAACGTGTTACGGTGTAGCTGTAGGGATTGACACCCAAATTCCTTCTTTGTGTGTGTGTGTGTGTGTGTGTGTGTGTGAGAGAGAGAGAGAGAGAGAGAAAGAGCAACGCTCAAGATGAGTGAAAGACATTCGCATCGAAAAAATACTCGAATTTGCAGGCATTTTCCATAAGAATGCAAATGCACTGTTCTTTAAGTATGCCAAACTGCGTGGATTTTTCACGTTTCATTGATGATATTAGAATTAATATTAATAAATAAATTCTAATTAATATTAGAATTAATTCGGCTTTTTTTCCCGTAATGATGCAAGCTTGCTTAATTTTTTTCCCCATCGCAGATCCCTGAGTTCATCGTGCGTGTACTTTGGCCCACTTACTCGTGATCCGGAAGCGCCCTCTGGTGTTACAAGATGGTCTTCGAAAGAATCTCGTCCGACGAAGAGGAGGCAATCGACTGCGCAACCAACGGAGGAGCCGACACGAAGAGGAAATGCTTCGTGGCCCACTCGTACAGCGACGGGGTGTGTGTTCGGCCCATGGGTCCGCTGCATGCGCGCCACTACGTCTCCCAGTGTCGCTACGAAGAGCAAAGGTCGTTCGTTTCGTCGGTGGAACTGACTTCGCATTTAATTCTCGACGACGCCGAGGAACCCGAGCTCACCCGCCCCCTGCCGATGAAGTTGGTCCCTCATGCGTTCTCGGAAACGGTTTCGGTGTTTCCCAAAATCTCGCGCAAGCACTTCGTGTCCACCGTGGTCCACTGCCCCGACGAAAAGCAACACCGCTTCGCCGTGGCAGTTCACTTCGAACCCCTTCTTCCAGTTGCGACCCCTCTGCGGAGCGAGTGCGAGTTGAACGTGGTAGAGGAAAGTCACGTGGATGTGGACATTAACTGTGCCGACTGCTGAAGACGCCTCGGGACAATAAAACATGAAAAGTGCGCATTGAATTGTAAGATTTTTTTTAATAATAAATTCTCTTGTCATAATCGCTTGTGGGATTTCTTGTTCCTCTGATAGCAACTAAAACTGACTCGTCACTCGATAAATACTTCTACACGGTAACAGGATATCGTTTGAAAGAAACTTCCTAACACGAAAACCCCATAAACAACGAGGCTGATGTGGCGCGCCTGTCATCACCCACATTCCATTAAACAGCAGAGTAATCAAGCGAAATCGTCTGCTGTTGCAGGCAGCGCCTTGGCTAGCTGGTGGTCGACATGCGAACTGCATTAACCTTTGAACAGTTCGCTATTAATTCATGCGAAGTATTACTTATTGAAAGCGGGCATTTCTTCCCATGTAAATATTTGGCATTAAAAACAGAAATAGACTCGAGTAAATAGTTCATAAAAAATGAACTATTTACTCGCGTCCATTTTTCGACTTTACTGAGTTCGTTTTCATGAAATCTGTCCATAAATTAACATTTACTGCTACTTATGTAGAAAAATGCAAACAATAGGTGGCGCTGAACTTTTGTTTAGTGAAATGCGAACACCGAGATTATTAGTGTAATCTGTTGCTATGTTGATGTTCATACAAAATTAATGGTCGCTTTACTTTAAAAATGAATTCATTAATCGACAAAGACGTGAATAATAATCGCGGAGAGTTTTTTTCCTTCGCTCACTGAATGATGATTTAGCATTTTAAAGTTCTGATTATTTCACGTCTAAAACAGACCAACTTCGAGCATGCGTTTTAAAGTCTGGCGATGACGTCATTGCTTGTTATGACCATTTCCTGTGACGTCTTTTGTTTCTCAGGTGAAAAACTGCAGTTCTCTGCGCATGAATATTTATTGTTAATTTTTCTCTATTATTGCAGAAGTACATGGATGGAAGAAAGAAAAACAGCAAATGCTAACATGTTAAGACACGACTCGAATTTAGTTCTTACTGCTCTTCAATAGTCAACACCTGAGGATGGTCGGATTTGATTTTATTGACAAAGGCCATGGCGTTGGCACAGTCGAGGATGCTCCGTCCCCATTTGACGAGCAGGTCCCTCTCTTCAGAAGGGGTTTCTTCCACGGTCAACAGAAGATTTTCCACGAGGTACTTCAGCCAGAAAACGTTGGTCTTCGGATGGAATGTTTCCCAGTCTTCGCTGGAAGGAAAGAAAGTTGAAATCACACAGCTGATACGATGAGCTACGTCTATGGCCCAGTTGGGGGGGGAGCAGTCTGGGGGGGGGGTTTCCGACTGAAGGCTTCAAATTATCGAGTTTTGATTGCCTGTTGGGTATTCATCGGAACAGTGAAGAAAAGTGGGTGGGGGACTGTCCTCGACAGATAGAAAGTACACAGAGAAGCTGGGGGTGTGTGTGTGGGGGGGGGTAATAACTTGGAAAAAGGGTTGGCCAAACAATAAGTATCCGCTGGATTTTTTCTACGCATTCTAACCACCAATTATTAATGTGGTTAACATTAAATTTGGACAGAAAAAAAAATTTACATTTTGGACCGCCGTAGAAGTGGGTTGATTGGTCGTTTAGTATTTACGGTCTAAGCAACTGAAGTCACTGTCTGCTAACTGCGTGTGTTCTGATGGCCGATTTGCTTGCTTTTGCTGATGAAAAACCAGAGTTTCCGAGAGAAAAAAAACCTTTCACTTTCGCCCAAGACTGGTTATCTCAACCTTCAGTTGAAAAGTCTTTTTTAACGAAGGTTCTTTGCTTCCCACACGGGATTCGAATCTCCATCTTTCTACGAGGAGGAGATACCGACAGTGGGGCTCGTGAAGTGGGGCAGCACTCGCCGTATTACTAGATTTAATAAAAAGAAACACTTTTAGAAAAATGCGTCGAAAAGATTGAGTTGTTTTTTTTTGTGTGTGTGTGTGGGGGGGGGGGGGAGTGAATACTTCGACTTAACGAAATAAGTAAGGGAAAAACGTGGAAAACTGAAGAAAGCCTCCGTCAAGAAAACTGAAACGAAGTTGTTGAACTCGGGGGGGGGGGGGTATTCATTTACTTCGTGCGTAATATCCCCTTCAATTCATTACACTTGCTTTAAGAAATTCAATTAAATCAGAATTATGAAGAACAACTTCGGGGTGCGCGAGAGAACTCGCGCTGCGTTCTCTTCAAAGCCCGTAAAAAGTTTTGACACAAAACGAAGCGATCGAGTGTTCGCTTTTTAAGACTGCTGCCAGCCAGGATGCACCGCGAGTGCCTTCCGCTGAAAACAGAATTCCCCTTCGGTGCCAACGGACCTCATCTTCATTCGCGGGGTAAATACGATGCAAATTCAAAGCGCGTTCGTTGGTTGAAAAATTCCCTGGCGGGCGATTTATGTGGGAAATGTTTTTAAGCGGGGGGAAACCAAAACCATCCCTCCTACCTCTGAAGCCCCCTCTCCTTTCGGATTTCTAAAATCGAATCCGGATTGCGGCAGACTCCTTCCAGGATCGCATAATAATGAGGAAAAAAAAAAAAAAAAAGTGGTGTCCTGGTACTTGGGTTAGAACGCAATGCGAGGAACTTTTTTTTTTTTTTATGTTCTTTGCGTGGATTCACAACTCGAGTACTTTTCAGGATTTTTGATGTTTTTATTGCCAATCCGAATGCTTCAAAAGATGATTTGAATTTTTTTTTTTCTTTTTTGAGGGTCGGGTGTGAAAAAACCAGCGACAGTTTCTGAGATCGCTTATAATCCACACCTTTCTTAATTACTTCGCCAAGACAGATCCCCTTTCCCGTATATTCAGGACCATCCCCGGTGTGTTCTTCCTTCGAGCTTTTTCTCACTAGCGAAACGAGACGTTTACCAAAAGCGGTCCGAAAGACACATCTCGCGCTATCCTGTTTATCGCGTCTGCTCTCAAACAGGAGTCTGCGGGTTCGGAACCCTGGGGACGGGAATGTTTTCGGAATGGGGCTGAATTTATTCGGTGGGCCTACGGTCACCGAAGTCGTTTTAAAAATCGCACGTGAGGTCGCCAGAGCTTGGCCCACTCAAACTACTCACTTGCTATTTGGCGCATAAAAATATAAAGAAATGAACCGATGGTGGGCGGCAGAATAAGACCCATCGACCCTTGCTACATCTGCTTCCCCCCCTTATCCCACCTTCATAAGGGTGGTGCATGTCGTCTGTTCGACGATTATTAATCGGTCTAGAAGATGTCGAAATCGCAGCCTTCACCTTCGTTAATTTCCCAGCGTATTTCATCGCCGTTTACTCGCGCAAGCACAGCGCTGGAAGAAAATCTCTTCAGTGTCCCCCCCCCCCCCCCACGAAATACAGAAAATGAAACTTCGCTTTCGTGCGTCATTGGATTTGCGCTTTACTTTAAAAATCGAGAGGAGTCTTCTCGCGAAATCTTCAGTCAACGAGGTCGAAATGCCTCCCCGAAGGAGAATTCTTTCCCAACTGCGAAAGGGTTCTTTGCGAGAGAGCGACTGCGCGAATCTCTAATGAAACTCTCCCCAATCGTGTTTCGCACATCTCGAAGGTGGTCCCAGCGGACAGCGTTCGTTCAAAGAGAGCACGTCGACTCTTACGATCGCCGAAATCTTATTTGGAAGAAAATCAACGCGCAAACAGGAGATGACGCAACTGCTTCCTGTCCAAAATGGAACCGTGGGTTCGGAAATGTTTTGAGTCTCCATTCCTGTTCTTCGTCGAGGTCATGACCTCAAGTAGGACGGATTCAGGAACTAAAACTACTCGTCGTTTCTGGTCCGCCGAATTACAGGTTTCAAGACTTCTGTGCCGCGACTGAAATTAGAAGGTGAACTTACCCGTTCAGCGTTCTTATTTTGCGATAGATTGCGATGTGTTGCGTCCAACCGTCCTGGCCCTCCTCCTCCTCCTCCTCTTCGTCGTCGTACAGCTCCAGGAGCTCTTCTGCGGGGGAAGGATCGGTGAGAGGGGTGCAGTGCACTTTGTTCCCTGCAATGAAATACATCGCATTACGACACTCAAACTGGAGAAGAAAAAGTTCGAATCGGCTCTGTGTGTGTGTGGGGGGGGGGATGTAGAAGAGACACGTTTTAGACGGAGAGGACACGATCCGCTCCCTCTTATTCTGTTTACTATTAACATGTTCTGAGTGATGATGTGCGGTGGATGAAAATAAGATTGGCTTTAAAACATCCCCCTGGAGAGGGGTCGAATGTTTCAAAAACCGATTGAGCAAGGGGGGGGGTATACATTTTGAAGCAGCCCTCTTTAAAAGTTGAGCCATTTTGTCTGCCATTCAATTTTATGGATTTCCACGCCAAAACACGCTCGACCTTTGTAAGAAGGGCTATTTCCAAGTTGGCCTTTTTTGGGGATATCCGCTGGCAAAACAGTACAAGGCACACAGCGGGACTGCGAGTGGGGGAAGGGCCAACTTATTAATTCACTGCTCAGAGCAATTAGGGATAATTTAGTTTCTGTCGGATAATAAACTTCTGCAAATCATTATAACTGTTGGGTGCACGAATCAACATTTCTTCCTCGTGGGTGGGATGCGATTGGTGTTTAAATATTTATTACGAATTGAGTTACGTTTGTAAATTGTTTTTGACTTGACACGAAAACCAAAATATCCCCTAATTGTTTTGAGCAGTATACATTTCAGGTAAGCAAATTCTTGATCACGTGTGAATGTTCAATGACAAGGAAGTGGATACTGGAAATTTTCGGTAGAGGAATAAAAAAAACCCAAAGTCAAGGGAGGACTTCGCTATGTAAAGCTTTCTTAGTCATCAGAGAAATTCGTTTCGTTAGGAACCTATTTAGGTCCTATTTCGAATACTTCTTTCGATTCTTAGTTCTTCGCTTGTAAACAAATCCTCTGACGCCATTTATTCCCCACGGAGCTCCCTTGAACGAGATGTGCAGCCCCGGGCTTCCTCCTCCTTCGGTAATGAGATCAAACTATAAATGAACCAACGCTTTCAGGGAAGAGAAAGTAGCGGACAAGTGTTGCCATCTCGTGGTCTCCAACACGATTATTATATGCAATAATGAGCGTTCCTGAGATGCGAAGTTGAAAATCACTTGCGTGTGCTGAAGATCAGCTGACTCTGGAACCAGGAAAAGAAAGGGTTAGAAAATGTCTCGGTGAGCGGTAGAATCGAAGTCACAACAGCTTTCTTCGAGCGGCATAGCACTATGGATGCAAACACCATTTTCACAGGACTGCACAAGCATCTTTCATAATTTCTTTTGCAGTGTTTTGACTTGTATAAATAAAAGGAACCACGCGAATATTTGAATAATTTATTTTCATTTTAGAAATGAAATCTATTGATAAGTACGCTTGTGCTCACACACTCGCGTACTTTATACCCATCTGCAGGTTCGCAACGGCGTTTTACCATCTGAGAAGGAGATGTGGGGACAGGAAGATCCATTGGCGCAATTGATTAAAGACTGAATCGCCCAAAATTAACTGCAGGAAAGTTTAGGGGCCGATGGAAATGGAGGGACCACCTCGGCCAACAGAAGAATGGGTGCCCGAAGTGTAATATGGAAATTTCGGCCAATCCGATAAAGGAATCGAAGAAGGATGCCATTGAAGCGTGTGCAAGTCGGGTTTCTCTGACGCGTGCTTTGCACGTGCATAAAGTACCGTAAGAATAGCGATCGATTATTTAAGAATTAGGCCTTCGTGCTACTGACAATTTGTCGCACAGAATCAGGTGTGACGTAAGTGCGAGCACTCGATCATAAATGTACCTTTCTGCGATGACAGTGAATCAACGAAACAATCCTGCGTTGTTCTCTCTCTCATTACCTATCGAAATCCTGGAGAAATTGAAGTCGATGATGGTGGCCAATACTCCGTGAGCGGGGATTCCGAATTTGACCTTGTCCAGTCTGTAGCGCACGTATTCCTCTTCGATTTCTTTGATGAGCACGTTGGCCAGATGGAGATCGCGGTGCTCGAAGTGGAAGTGGCGTTCGGCCACAGCTAATCCGCAGGCGACCTGCTCCAAAACGCTGAGGCAGTGGCGTGCACTTGATATCTGCAAGTTAAGAAAGAAAGAGCTCATCTTAGACATTTTCTACGCTTAAACGACAGAAGGAAAAAAAAAAAATGAGTATTACGATTAGGACAAACTCTACAACTCCCCATCTCTACCATCAACTACAGTCCACCACTAGTATTTTCAGAGACCAACAAAAACATCCGTGCTGACGCCGGGATTCGAACCCGCAGCCTTTCCTGGAGAGCGAATACGCTAACTATTTAGTATAATATAATTATTAACATTATTTTTGTGCGTATGGGCGTGTATCGGCTTAAATTTCATCCACTTGATGTCTGTTGTTTATTTTCCTTGTTTGCAGTAATTTCTGTAAGCAGAAGCGTAAAGGGCGTTCTCACCTGGTGTTCACTCAAGGAAATCCCCGCGTAGTCGGACTCGATACAAAGATACAACTGCTCTGGAGGGAAGGCATCTGAAAAAGAGAAACGAGAATTGAAAAAAAAAAAAAAAAAAATGCCTTGTTTGAAAGGTCGTCGAAGACTTCCGTAATTGTACAGCGCAACTAACTACCTCGATCCTCAAAGCTTTCTAATTATTCTTAATTTAAATGAGCAAACATTAACGAACAGTATTATTTTTACGGCTATTTTGCCTGCTTTTGTTTAGGAGTGCCCATTTTTTTAATGTCGTTGGCTTTTTACTCGAGAATTATTTTTAGAGACAAACATACGTAGCATGATAGAAGAAATTCGCGCAAACCTTTTCTTGGATGTTGTTGCCTGTCTTCTTTCTGCGGTGTGCATACTTCTGGTGTTGAAAGGGGGAGTGTGTGTGTGGGGGGGGGGGGAGGGTTTAGGCAATGTGGAAGAATTAATCTAAAAAACCCGGTTTTTTAATATATAATTTTTAAGGGTGGGCGGAGCGCTTTTATTGTAGGGTGGGAAAGGATTAAAAAAGGGAGGGGGGCTGAAAATAGCAACTGCTTCTTAGAGGAAGGGGAAGTGTTTATGAAAAAAGGGGGCCGGGGAGAGGGTTGCAAAAGCAGGCAAAATAATAGTTTTGAAGAGGAGTTAAAGATGGGAGTTTGCCCAGAAATATTAATTTTCTGCTTCATTAACATAGGAATTCCATTTGATGAGCATTTCTATTATTCGTATGTAACATTCTTATTTCCCCAACTTAATTATTTTAACTATAAATTTATTTCATTGATAAATAGCGGATTCTATGTTATTTATTATTTTTATTTTCTTCTTTGATTTAAGAATTATTTATTCTTATTCTGTTACGTATAACAATATCTTTTAGTGAAAGATCTGTCGGTAGATGGCGCCACCAATATCCAACAATACTGTAATTTAATCTCGCTTAGATTCGCTAGATAGTGATACATTTTCGAAGCTGTTAAAATGCCTCAGGCATGTTCTGAAACATGCACAATTTTAATTTTGTGTCCACTGAGCAGAGGCGTAGCTAGGGAGGAGCAAAATCTTACTTGAGGTATGCTCACCTGCAGTGAGCATACCTCAAGTAAGCGACTAACATATAGCACAGCTAATTGTAACCGATAGTTCCTTGGACGCAAAAGACTTGGTTGATGGAATGAATAGATTCCGTTTAGGTTATTACAAGCAACATTATATTTTACACGGAAAAATGTCTCCACTATAATTTTAATGGCGGAATAAATTTCAACATGTATTTATTTAACTCAGTGGTTCCCACCCTTTTTCCACTTGCGTACCCCTTTTAAACCCACTTCTATCAACTGTTTCTAAAATCGCTGTTTTAAACACTTCAAAAGATGCGAGACAGTCTTAAATTCGTTTTTCCTCCATCACTGATTATGTTTCGTGCACCTCTGAACGGCCCAGCGCGTACCCGCGCTTGGGAACCGATGATTTAAATGAAAACACGCGGCTGTTTTGAACACCGTCTCGATGTGTCAAGCGCCAGTTCGAAACAGATGCGCCATTTTGACGTTTTTATTCCATTTACAGGCGAATGTTCAGTTCGCGCTTACCTGGCCTCAGGCGATCCGACCCAAAAATATCCTGATAATTGTCCCACGTAGTCATCAGTTGCTCCGGAAAGGATCCTCGAATACACGTGATGCTGAAAGGGGAAATGACTTTAAAGTAAATGGCAAAAATCCGCAAACTTTTTTTTTTTTAAAGAACTTCTGCTTGTGAGAGTTGCTTCCACTTTCAAGAACAACGAAGGAGGCGTTTTAATTTTTGAGAGGTATAAACACGATGGGAAGTAGAGGAAAAGAAAGATCAACCTGTTCTCTGGGGGGGGGGGACAGGTTAGAGGCATTTCATTTGGGAATTTAGAAATGTTGGTGAAACGGAAGGCGTTGCTGAAGAAGCAGTTCAATTGTTTGTAGGCCGTAATGAACTCTACGAATAATAATAATAAAAACGGATAAATTTGATAACTTAAAGCGAATTGCGCCGAACAAGAAACTGACTTTTTCCATCTCGCGCTTAAATTTCTACATAAAATATCGCAGATATTTGAATAAAATGGGGAAAGAACAACTTCAATAAATATATAGACTTAATGAAACGTTTTAACGATAGATGGCAGGAGTATCACTAGTATCACTATTATTGCTGAATGGTGTCATTTAGAAGCTCGTGTAATCGACCGTGAGATGCGGCGATTAATACCCTTGGAGAGCAATGGATGGCAATGCTGTAGCCAATGAAGTTCTAACTGAGGCTTGGCTATTGCTGTTACCCTCCTGTAATGATCAGAGCTTTAATAGCTCAATAACACCTTATCCCAACACTGTCCTCTACAGATAACGGGGAAGATGAAAAGCATTCTTGCTTCGCCCCTTTAAGCCAGTCCTTATAAGGACTATAAGGACCGTGAGATGCGGTGATTGATTCATTCAATCCAATACCCTTGGAGGGTAATGGATGGCAATGCTGTAGCCAATGAAGTTCTAACTGAGGCTCGGCTATTGCTGTTACCCTCCTGTAATGATCAGAGCTTTAATAGCTCAATAACACCTTATCCCTACACTGTCCTCTACAAGTAATAACAGGGAAGATGAAAAGCATTCTTGCTTCGTCCCTTTAAGCCAGTCCTTAGGACTATAAGAAGCTCGTGGAAGTCGTCCACACATCATTCTGTTTTATCGGCGGGACTTTTGCAGAAAACACGAGTCAGAAATTGTCGAATGGCTTACGACTTTCAGATGCGGACAAAGCAAAGATCCTGAGGAAATGGCTTCGAGGGAGCAACAGTCTCCTCCTTCCTTTTCCGAAGCCGGGGGGGGGGGGGGGGTTGAACTCTAAAAACCACTGAGAAAATTCTTTTTGGCCAACCAACGCTCAAGATAGTAGCATCAGAAATAATTTTAGTTTGTGCAGTTATGTCAAGAAATCTTTCGCCGTCTTTAAGATGCATTCCTCGCAAGGATATTTAATGACCAAGATTTTGTGCTAAGAAAAGTATTTTGATTTTAATTCGTTTTTTTTTTTGATAATTTCATAAAAGAATGTGTCCGCTCATTTTTAAATGCAGAAACACCTCTGATATTTTTTATCGGCGGAAAATCCCCCCTCCCCCCCCAACCCCAGATGTCAGTTTCAACCGTAATACCCCACCATTCCTAGTCACTCAGACCACGACTTCGTCCATTACTCCGACACATGAATGCACTACCGTATTCCGCAGAAAATTCCACATCATTGAGGCCTGCCACGTGGAGTTAGTTGCAAGTTACAGGGAGTGTCGTTGAGCACGAGAAGGTCCCTAAATTTGGGTGTGGAACCCGAGTGAAAAGGGACTGCCTGGTAGATGTGAGTCAGGCAAGTAAGATGACGGAGATCGGAGGGATAGGTTCCGATCATACGAAAATGAGACGGAAGCTGTGGAGTTAAGGGGGTGCACGCAGTGGTGAGCTAAGGAAATTTTAATAAAGGGCAAAAAAAGCCGTATTTCACACAGAAACGTTTATTAATCCAGCTTGTGTAGAAATGCCAATCCAAAAGTATGAGAGGACAATCAACCTGTGAATGCCACCATTTTTAAACCAATATTTCACGAAATATTTGCATACAATCATCTGTGTTACGTAAGATCTTACATAAGAGAAACATTTTTTTACTATCAAAATGTAATAAGAATAAAAGATTTTTAATCGCGTATATATATGAAATTGTCCTCATTTTTTATAAACGAAATAAATTTCTTTTGTTTGCGATCGAAGTTTTTATGACAATCAATCTATAAATAATAAATAAAGATTATCGAAACGCAATCATATTGAAGTCCTGTTATATTTCTCTTTTGTTTTTAGACTTCAAGTGATAATCAACGGTACCGATCGAGGGGCATTATTTTTATTGATTTATATCAGATTACCAAAAGTGAATTCTCATTTGTCAAATGGAAGTAACAGTAAATAAATATAACATTTTATTCAATAAAATCGCTTTGTTAGGTTACCGTGCGAGTTTGTCGCTTAATATATTTCAAAAAATGTTTTTTGGAGGTTTTTTTTTTTGAAAAATAAAGTAACAAGAAGAACAAGGGGCTCGCAAGTTTGAGAAAAATTTAACAAAGGGTTCGGGCGAGCGCCTTACAGCTCACCACTGGGTGCACGTCCCTTAGGGTAAACCGATCCCTTCTTAAAACGAAGCCAACAGGAGTCACGATCGACTCCGACCAGGATTTAAAAACGGATTCAGGGGCTTATCCGCAGCCATTCTGGAAATTCAAACACTTGCGAGAGCGGCGAAATATTTTCGGATGTGAGTTCTCCGCGTAAATTATTGTATTCTGATGACATCGCGCGCTCTGAACCTCCCACCTGCTAAGTCGACGCTCCGCTGCTGCAGGAGTATTCAAGTTAACAGCGGGAAATAAGAACCTCGTCGAGGAGGGAAGACTCGCTTCGATGTCCGACCCTCCCGCCCGAGTGTATTTTAAGTGAAAGGCGCATGCGCAAACTGCTCGCGCTAAGGAAGAGAAATATCTGCGTACCTTCTGACCTTCGGAAAATTTGGAGCTCTGAACAGCGGGCCGTCGCTCAGGGTACTGAGATTCCTGAAAAGAAGAAGAAATTAATATCGGGAGGATTTTTCTGAAAAGAAATTTCTACGAAATCACCAACTTTTTATTTTGAGTTTCCTGATGCGAAATGCGTTCTTAAACGTGTTATGTAAGACCGAAGAACATCCTTACAATTACGCGGGGGGGGGGAGGTTCAGGATTGAGACCAAGAGAAAAAGCATCGGGGATCGAATCGGTCACGTGATTGCCAAATCGCAAACGGGCCTTCAAGTAGCTCGAGCTTTTAAGGAAAAAGACGAACCGTTTCAGCGCTAATAAAAAACGAAGAAATCTTCACGAACTTCTCGCCACGTGCGTTCAAGAAGTGCACGGGAAACGACGGTTGGGTTGGTTTATTGATATCCGGGGAAGAGAAACAGGAAATGGATAAATACGTCCTCGCCAACCCCCTGCTAAGCGCGAACCTCATCAGACCTCGGCGACGATTTGCTGCTCTTCTGAACGAGGTCGATCGGAGGTCACCAGACCTCCGTTGAGCTGCGATGTGGCGAAAAACACATCGCGTCCCTTCATTTAAAGATTGCGGCTGTTTTGTGGCATAAAAAGTCTCTTCGTGTTTGTCGACCTTCTTGTCGCGTAGCTTCAACCTGACCTCCTCCTGCTACACGCAGGTCAGCCATTCTTAATTTTTTGTGAAGTCCGTCGCTCATCTTAACAGCTCATCTTTACACGCGACGTTTTCGGATGTCTTTCACGATGCTTCCCGTTTTGCTGGTCCATCAGAATGTCCTCTTCAAACTGTCGCCCTGCCTCGCTAACGCTTTCGTAATCCAGAGGTCAACCTTTTTTACTTTCTGGTTTCGTGATTCTGCCCACGACCCTGTCGTCAAGTAGGCCCGACTCGAGTCCTTTTATCCCGAACCATTTCAACGTGCAACAAAACACTTTTACTCTCTTCGCTTCATCATTCCCGCACATTTATCAGCAACCCCACAGTTAATAATCCCTGTTCACAGCATCCCCGATGTTGTGGAATCTCGCATATCCACAATTTTGATCTCATTAATTTTTTTTCACAACTCATCGATGAGCTTGTAAAAAAAAATTCCAAGTTCGCTCAGAGGGGCGAAGAATTTCCGAAGCGAAACAGAACCAAAAAGTTCTTTTTCCAGCGACAAAATAATTAAAAAAATCAAGCTAATTCTGAGTGGTGGCAATTAATATAACGATAAACGGAAGATAAGGATTAAAATTTGTGATCGGTGTCCTAAGTGGATGCTTTAAGGCTGTTTGCGAATTCCGGAAGGCGAGTTGGACCAGATTCTTTTTAATTTATTTTATTTTATTTTTATTATTATTTTTTTTTTTTTTACTCGCGTAAGATAACTTGATTGAACTCAGAATGAAGCCAGTTTGCCAATTAATGTCATTCACGATAATTCAATTAAAAAAAAATCGCAATTCAGCTTCCCAAAAAAGGCTTTTCGTCGCTCGCGCCGTTTTCCGATGTCGCAGTTTTTCTGATTGGATTATTTTTGAACCACGTGAATGACCAGCTTTGTTGGGATGAATTCGGGGTCAGAAAATACTTCGACTGTGAGTAACCCGTTTCTAAAATCTATGCTTCGTTTCAATACGGATTAAAATAAGTAGGAAAAGTATCAAAAGGCGTTCCTGACCGAAAGCCTTTTTTTTTTCAGTGGAAATTTAACGAACTCGGCTTACGCTGATGCGGTGACTGCCGAATCGATGTCGTTAAAGGTGACTCGCCCTCGATTAGGGCCCCTTCCGCAGTCCAAGGTGAAGATCTTGTACATCCTGATCGAGCCGTCAGCGTGCTTCTTGAAGTATATTTCTCCGTAAGACCCTTCGTAAACCTTATGCAGAGAGGACCTCAGCCTAGAGAGACAGACAAGAAAAAAAGGATTAAACAAGTCCGTATTTTCAGCGGAGGGTTTTCGAGGTCAGATAAGAAGCAGCGAAGTCAAAGCGTTCAACGGATCGCGAAGATTTGCTTTTCGTAAATGGTAAGCAAGCGACGGAAGGGAGCCAATCGGAAAAGCGGGCGATGCTTCGTTTTTCCAAGCTTACTTCCCTTTGAAAGGTTCGGTTGCTTTCCAGCGAAAGAACACCCGGAAAAGAGGTCGACACATCGGGAACAGCGCGAGAAAAAGCAGGTGGTCTGTGCTCGTCTGGAATGCGGGGTTTGACCATCTTGGAAGTGAGCGAAGATTCGTTTCTAGGAGCGTGAGAAGGAAATAATAAAAAACGTGGATTTAAGGTCGCAGCCACAAGCAAAAAAGTAAAAACTCCGAAGCGACAGCGCCGTTGAAAGGGTGTTAACGATGAAATTACAGAACCATAAACGAATGAAAAGTTTAAGAGAAAGAAAAGACGATGTTCTAACTTTTTTCGATGTTTTTCCCATAACAGAACATTTTTTCCCCCATCTGTACAAACTCCTCCTTAGTCTGTTTATGTGAAGTTTTAGTGAACGAGATTAATTCCAGAAACTCTTTTCCACTGGGCAAAATTAAGTTTGATACTTTTTTTTTTATCCTTAAAACAAGCAGAAATACTTCTAGCAATCCCACCACTGAGTCATTGGTGTATTCGTGGAGGGGGGGAGAAGCTTCTTAAATTTTATTTTTTATTTTTTTTCAGTTTACTGACATTCTGAAGTAACGGTCCACAGAATACTTAAAATGTAACCAGTTAAACTCTCCTCCCACCCAACACACACGCACTTAAAAAAAAAAAAAAAAAAAAAAAAAAAAACTCAACGAACTATCTGTTTGGATTTTCTTAAACGTAAAAATAAGAAATTTGATCAAAAGTTGAACCGCGAAACTACACAATAATAATAGCAGAGAAGCCAACCTAACCCGTCGGAGCCAAATTGAAAGGGCCAAGGAAAGATTTGCGTGGATTTGAATTCCCTTGCAGGACGCAAGAAATAATTCTATAAAAATGTGAAATTAATTGATCGGTTTCACGTGGAAGCAGCACCACCCTTCTACTTCGAACCAAAGAGACAAACCAGCCTCAGAACAAACGCATAATATAACAGCCTAGGGGTTCGGTCCATTTCCAGTCAGACAGATGCCATCGTTAGCTAAAAGGAGGGGGTTCTGTTTACGATGGTGCAGCACGTGCATTTGCAGTACTTAATTTAAAATTCGTTCTTATGAGATTAGATAGACGTGAGATTAAAACTTAACCCGGATTTAGCTTAAGAGAACCAAAATATGCATCGAACAATTGCAAAATGTGGCTTACACATGCCACACAAAATTGATAGAATTATTCAGAAACTCCAATCTATTTGACCTCAAGGCTGAAAGGCCAGTCAGTCCAAAGTAGGATGGTGGGAAGGAAGACAGTTTCTGGGCTGGTTTGAAGGAAGATTCACCTTGAATTTGCGCAGAATCCTGGCTGTTTGTTGAGTTGATTTTATTCATTTCAGCTAACGGAAGAAGAACAGATCGTAAGCGCTCTCTTTGTGTAGAAAGCTTTTGGTACAAGGCCTTTGCTAACCCCCATTTACTAGGTGGGTGGGACGATGAGTGAAAGTTTCTGCCAGTGAAGGGTGGTTCCGATAAACTGAAAATTCAACACCAACACTGCGGGATCCAAAAAGGGTAGTTGGTTATCGGATTCGCTTTCAGCGGCGAACTTGATCCGTGGGAGGAGTTTGTTTTCTCCAGGAATTGAAAGAATTCGGTGTGGGACCGGACCGCAATAAACTTGCGAATAAATACTTTAGGCCGCATGCGTGAGAGTTATTTAAATGAATTAGGAGTATTTTTTACGTTTTTATTTCCAGCGATAGCAGAGTTAGTAAAATTGGCTCACCAGAAAGGGATGGCATAAGCAAAGGGCACGGGAAATCTGGGACGACAGTACCGAAGCACGTTCATCGTGTTGTCCTTATCCTCAGGACGAGCATTCATCAGGATTTGCGATACCGGATCGTAGAACTGCAAAAGAAAGAATACACAGTGCGTGACACGCCCTCCTACTGCTTCTGTATATACAGTACTCTAAGATTCTGTTTTTTTTTTTTAATAATAAACGTAAGGGGAAAAAAATAACAGAATATTATTTATTGTTGATGTTCAAATAAAGAAAGGCATTTCCCCTCTTTTATTTGAAAAGAAAACACCAAGAAAACTTGATTTCATAAATCAATCTTAGCTATATTTTCTTCTTCATATTACGAAGGATTCTAAAACGAGACGATTTGAGAAAAGCTAAAATAAATCGCATACATATTCAGCTCCTAAGACGTGATCGTAAAAAAGAACATTTCGGTTGTCAGATTCAATTATAATTTGCCACGAGATGGCAGGATTTTTGTTTTTATTAATTGCTAATAAAATTACATATTTTTGTACTCTAAAATTTTTCCAGTGCATTGAATGGCTGGTATTAAATTCTTATAAATCGAAATGGGTATTAGAAATAAAAACATTTTTTTCTCACCAGCTATTTAAATGTATTTAAAAATATCGACATTAGAAACACTCCGTTGTGTCAACGTTTTGTGAGAATTACGTGAACAGCAACAGACGACGCTTTGGCGCGAGACTATCGAATTATTATTATCATCATCATCATCTTCTTTATACCCTCTTTTACCTTGCGGTGTCGAGGGTCCATTGATCATCGCACCTCAAGATACAGGATAAGGTGGTCGGCCCTATGTCCTGCCTGCTTTGCGGGATGAAAAACCCCAGAATAAACTGGGGGAAAAACCCTGCTGTCCAAGCCCAAGACTGGCTAACTTGGCTATGGCTGAAGAAGATCCTTAAGCTCCTCACGTCTCCGACGGGAATCGAACCTAGGACACTCCTTCCCCAGGCATAGGGTTGCAAAGCGCAAAGCCACTAGGCTAACCGCGCGGTTAGCCTAGTGGCTTTTTATTAAGAATGTTAATAAAAAAATGGTAATACAATCAAACCTATCCATGCCTGTGTCATAGATTTTTAAAAAAGTATATGATAATATTAATAGAACATTATATGGAATATGAGACCTTCAGGGAATCAAGGACTCATCTTAGGGTGGCCATACATCATCTACACCAACTGTCATACCTTCTCAAACACAGACTAGACGTTCACTACTTTTTGTGAGTACACAGTTTGCCTGTGTACTCACTACACAGGCAAAACTGCTCTGCAAGAGAAAAATCTACTTCAGCTTTTTTTTAACCATGTACAAAGTTCCAAGAATGTTCCTGTGTTCTATCCCCACCCTTTATATAAAGAAAAAAAATTTCACCAGATACCTATAAGTCATTTAGAAATTACTAAACTGTTATCATATCATCCTATTTTATCCAGTTTATCAGTGTCTGCATGATCATGATACAACCTTTCTTTGTAACTCTTCTTCTTTGTACCCTTTCTTATTTTCCCATTCTATATCCCATATGAACCCAGAAGATGAAATCTGCGAACTCTAGGTGCAGTTATATCATCATCATCATCAAATTCCTGCCCATGTACCCTCAAGGGGTGTAACAGGATATGATAGTACTACATGAAAAAAATTACATCATTACTAACTTCCTATCTACAATTTTCCTCCAAATCAGTCTGTTACTTGTCAAGACTCCAACATTATCAGATCTTATATTTATATCGTCTAAAGCACTTTGTACTATCAATCCACCTATATCTTGGTCGTTTTCCTCTGGGTCGTTTTCCTGCCAACCTGGCAGAGAACACTTGTTTTGCTAATCTTTCCTCGCCCATTCTGTTTAAGTGACCATACCACCTGAGATTAGCTCTGCTAACACATTCCTGAATGCCGACAATGTCAAGTTCTTTCCTAATATCCTCGTTTTTAATATGATATTGCCATTGATGCCATCTGTTCAAGCCTCTAATCTTTCTCAGGACTCGCGTAACTGCAGTCTCTAGTCTTTGGTCAAGTGTTTTACTTCTGACCCAGCTCTCAGATCCATAAGTTAAAACAGTATTGTACTGTATACAAGACAGTACAACACTGTCTTGTATACAGCTAATTTAGTATTTCGACTAATTTCTCTCTTATTCCATATGAATTTATTCAATTGACTTCCCACCATACCAGCTTTGCTGATTCTGTTGCTATTTCTATATTAAATTTACCATCTTCAGTAAAAATCGTGCCTGAGTAGCTGAAATGTTTTACTTGTTCCACAGGTTCTCCATTCACAACACATTTAACATTTTCAATGATTCTGCCTATTTTCATTGTCTTTGTCTTTTTACTGCTGACCTTCATACCATATCTATTACAACAGCTATTCAATTTAGTCAGAGAATCTTGCAGACTTGTAGTAGATTTATTTAGAAGTATAACATCGTCTGCATAAAGCAAAGAGCTGACATTAACATCTCCAATTTTGATATCAGGTTTAATACCACTTTCTTTCATAATGTGATCCATATAGATAATGAATAACAGAGGGGATAATGTACATCCTTGTCTCACACCAGATTTAACATTGAACCATCTTCCTGTACTTCCTTCCATTCTAACCGCTGACTTACAACTCAAATAAAGACTAAGTATTGCTTGATATAATGCCCCATTGACACCACATAACTGCAGCGTATTGAATAGCTTCTCTCTTGGCACCTTCTCATATGCCTTTTCCAAATCGACAAAACTTAAATACAGATCTTTGTTATATTCCCATGATTTCTCCACTATTTGTCGTAAAGTAAAGATCTGATCCTGACAGCCTCTGTTTGGCCTGAATCCAGCTTGTTCTTCATCCAGCTTTTCTTCCACAATTCTTCTCTACCGTTTCTCAAGTATACTTGCATAGATCTTGCCAGGAACATTCAGTAGGGAAATACCTCTGTAATTCTCACATGCAGTTTTATTTCCCTTTTTATATAAGGGTACTATGAGAGCTCTACTCCAATCATCGGGAATTCGTCCCTCTGTCCAGGCTTTCTGAACTATGCAGTGCAGCCACTGTAAGACTCTTATTCCACCATACTTCAGCATTTCTGGTCGAATATCATCTAGTCCTGCTGCTTTTCCACATTTCAAGCCTTTGATGGCTTTTTCTATTTCAAGTATGGATATGTATTCCTGACTAAATACCTGAGTGTTTTTTACCACAGTGCTATCACTGCTTGTTTCATTTAGCAGTTTTTCAAAGTAATTACTCCATACTTCAAGGATATCTTTTTCTCCTGTTTTCATTTCACCTTTATCATCTCTAATTCCTTTTACAGCATTCTTTCCTCAACTTCTTAGCTTCTTCAACAACCTCCAGAATATTTTGCCACCTTCTTGATATTTATTTTCTATATTCTTGCCAAAGTCCTCCCATGACTTTTGTTTAGCTAGTTTTACACACTGTTTAGCTTTCTTACATTTGTCTCTGTATTCTGTAAGAGTAAAAGCTGACTTATTTGCCAGGAACTTTTGATATGCTTTCTTCTTTTCCTTCACTGCCTCTTTAACTTCCTGTGTCCACCAGGGAGTTCTGATTTTTTTATCCTTGCACACAACCTCACCACATGCCTCTCTCGCAGAATCAATCAATGTTTCCTTCAGAGTTTGCCACTGAATCTCCAAGGTTTGATTCCTGTTCTCAAACTCTTTCATTTTCTTTTCAATAATATTTCTGTATTTTAGTCTACAGTTCACATCTGAGAGCTGCTCAACTTTTATTCGCTTTAAAACTTTCTTACATGTTATTCTTTTCAATATGAAATTCAATTTTATCCTGCGCAAGACTAAATAGTGATCACTTCCAATTTCAAATCCTCTGTACACTCTGGTGTCCTGCACCAGGGAGAAAACATCACTATCAACAATAACATAGTCAATGAGACTTTTCTTATTCCTTGCCTCTTCTCTCCATGTGAATTTGTGCACATTTGTATGTTGGAACATGGTGTTAGTAATAACCAGTCCATGTCCTGAGCAGAAATCCAACAGGTATTTGCCATTATGATTAGCTTTGCTCTTTTCTCCAAATTTTCCCAAAATATTTTTCTGACAATCATTTCCTACTCTGCTATTTAGATCCCCAAAGGACCAACTTTTCCTTTTTCATTGTGTCAGTTGCTTTTTCTAACGCATCAAAAAATTCCTCCACTTCTACCTTAGTAGAACCTCCTGTGGGACCATAGGCACAAATAAGTCTCATTGTCCAGTTCCCCATTCTCATATTTGCCCACATTGCTCTACTTGAGACTGTCTGCCATTCAAGAAGATTAGCCTCGTATTTTGTGTTGAATACTATGGCTACTCCTTCTTTTCCTTGATTGTCATTTCCTGAATATAACATTTTGTATTTATTGCTCAGAAAGATCTCACCAGTTTTGGTCCTGTTTGTTCCAGTCACCCCTATTATGTCGATCTGGTACTTATCTAATTCCTCAGCTAGCTCCTTTTCTTTGCCATTCAGGCTTCTTATATTGATAGTACCGATCTTTAACTCTGGTGATGTTGAGTTGGGGTTTGTTTTCAGATTTGTTATTCTTCTATCGAACTATCGAATTAAAGAGAGAAATTCACTATTGGACATTCGCAGAATAGGAAAAATACGAAACGAAACGAGTAATATTAGGAGACTTTATCATTTTAAAAAAGCGTTAAGATTTCATTATAAATAAATCTATTTAGTTCCAGTTACGTTTTAGTATGTGCAGAGTGCATGAAATGTACTCCGCCATGAAATCCGATTAATTCTCAAATTAACCAATATTTTAGCAATTACCCAACTCTCAACAGGTAATCAGGATATTAATTGAATCATCTGCAGTTAAAAAAGAGCAAAAATTCTCGTTTTTGAAGGCGGTTTATAATATTTCTTCGGGTTTCCTTTTCGTGGTCGACATTTTCCAGAATTATCGTAGCATTTAAGTTTTCTTTACACGGCTTTCATAGCACTTCACAAATTTCCTAAACAGAGTACGTCCTCTCCCCCAGTTCTAATTGAAACTTATTCCAGAAATAAATCTTTTAATTCGTAAATTTCAAACGAAATATTTGGTGTCTCTGTACCCCCCCCCCCCACTTTATTGATTAATAACTATGGCGTAAACATTTCAAAGCTTTTCCAGTTTTGAGTTATTTTTTGTTTTATTCAGTGGCGGCCCGTACATAAGCACTGCGACACTGCAGCACCCCAAGGAAAAAATGAAAAAAAAAAATAAATTTCGTTTGTCGTTATTTCTATGAGATACGAAACTTTTATTGTTAGTGTTTGTTCGTGGTGAGGGTGAAATATTTTTAATATGTAAATTTATTTATTAATAAATTGTTAGGAAAAAAGTTTTTTTTTTATTTTGTGCAGCACCCCCTACTTAAAATTTTCACCTGCCGCCACTGGTTTTATCATCATCATCGTCGATTTTCTGATATGCATCCCCCAAGTGGTGTTCAGGTTATTATCACAGCACTACATGATTAAGTTCACGTTATCATTAATCTCCCATCAACAGCTTTACTCCAAATCAATCTCTTACTTGTGAGCACTCCAATATTTTTGTATCCAACATTTCAATCTTCCAAGGCATTTCTGACCCAATCAATCCACCTAGACTTTGGTTTTCCTCTGGATCTCTTACCTGAAATTTTGGTATCAACACCTGTTTTGCAAACCTTTCTTATCCCAATCTACTTAAGTGGCCAAACCACCTTAGATTAGCTCTGCTCACACATTCTTGAATGTTAATAATGTCAACTTCCTTTTTAATATGGTTCTGACATTGATGCCATTGGGTCGCTCTCCTAATTTTCTGAGAACCCTCATATCTGTGGTTTCCAGGCTTTGATCAAGTGCTTTATTTCTAACCCAACCTCACATCCATAACTAAAAACTGGTTTAAACACGGTCTTGTATACTGTTAGTTTGGCGTTTTGGCTAATTTCTCTCTCATTCCTTGTAAATGTACTCAGCTATCTCCCCACCCACCATACCAGCTTTGCTAATTCTGTTGTCGATTTGCTATCTTCTCTAAATATTGTGAATAAAGTGCTGAAATAATTTTCAAAATGTGATCATATAGATGATGAATAGGGGTGAAGATAACGTGCATCCTCGTCTTAACCCTGATTTGCATTAACCCATCCTCTTGTATTTCCTTCAACAGCTGACTGACCACTTAAATACAGACCGTGGATTGCTCTGAATAATGTTCCATTCACTCCATAGAATTGAAGTGTTTCAGAAGAGCTTTCTCTACACACCTTGTCTTATGCCTTATCGAGATCTACAAAACTTAAGTACAGAAGTTTTTTTTTTAACAAAAAAACATGTAATTACGAATAAATAATAACGAAAGGAATTTATTAAGGCAAATTTTAGCATTTTTCAATAATGAAATTCTAGCAACTGTTTACTGGTCTGATTGAAAAATATTAAAAAAAAACAAAAAAAAAACGGACTTCGTGATTCTTCCATTTGGCTTGTGACGAGGGTACATTTCTTTTTTTTTTTTTATCCTGCAAAATAGCCAAGGGCCCGAAGAAAAGGCCCAATTAACAAACGCAATTAACTATAGCCGAAATAACTGGAGATTCTTGGGATGTTGAAAAATGTGAATGCTTTTATGGGGGATTAGATGGACTATCAGCGCGTGTGATTGCGCAAAGGAACTGGCCTCGCCTTTGACTTTTGCTGGGAAGGGTACTCCAGTCCGGCATCATTAAATTTCGAAAAGGGTTACGCTGCTAGCGAAAGCTCGAGAAACACTGAATATCGATGGGGTTCCACTTCTGTTAATTGATGAGGTCAGGGATTGGAGGATCAGGGTTGACAGGAAACGGAAGTTCAGGGACTACAAGCGACAAAACGACAAAGCCTGTTTGCATTCTTTAAATCGTGCTGACTACGAGGGACAAAGAAGTCATCGACCCTCCTTTGCATGGCTTTGATACTGCGGTGCTCAAATTTGGTTTTTGTGGGGATGTGGGAGTTGAAAAGATTCGGAAGAGGACCGAGGCAAGGAAAAGAGGGGATCATCAGTTGAGTCCTGTGTGAAGTGTGTTTTGGTGAGTCAGCTTAAAGGGGTGTTGTGTGAATAACTGTGAGAGTTCTTTGACGTTTTGGCGTTTTGGGTGAGGAACGAAAGGTACACGATGAGGGGTGTGGCCCTCCTGCCGCGACACTTGGACATCATGGAGATACCTGATTAACATTAATAGTAATAATAATTAAGGACAACTGAGTCATAAAATGAATGAAATAAATTACGTACATCCTTGACCACATGGCCCACTTTCCTCATCTGTCTCCCGATGCATCTGAAATTGAGGGCGGTCATCCAAATCTTCATCTTCTCGTACTGCCTTCTGCCTCTCTGCTGTCTTTCCTCGCGAGTCTCGCTGACCCATTTTTTAATCATTTTCATGGCTCCTGGAAAATGATAGGAGGGTGGTCAAACAAGGGAAACCAAAATCAAATATTATTCGTAGCTTTGAGAGAACGCAATCCCTTCCTCTTTTCAGCCTTGTTCCCCGTTTTATTCCCAAATGGAACATCGCTGACAAGCAGCATTTCAAAGCGAGATTCCAGAGAATTCGAAATCTCACAAAAAAGCGAGAGTCAAAAGTGCTGGAGAAGCAGAAGGAGGATTCAACTTATTCTTCTTGGCTGACGTTATTTTCCGTAATTAGCGATGAATTCCTCAGACTTGGGTGTGAATTTTATTCAAAACATTTAAAACAAAAATGTCAGCCAAGTTTATAATTTTTTTTTAAATTTTAAAATTTAGTCCACCTCCAGTACTTGGCACGTGAGATGCTTTTTATGCGACATTTCTTTCCTTATGACGGTCCAGGAATGAAATACCCAAATCCGTCAAACAAAACAATGAAATTTGTAGCAGCGGCATTTTACTTTCCCTCCACACCCACTCGAGTGCCGAAATCGTAAGCGACTTTAAACAACGTAAGAAAGAATTCCATTCCAAATTTAATCAAATCGCCTGAACGATCTCTCTTCGAAGTCTTCTCCCTTCCAAGTCCGCTTTATCTGATTCAATTGAAATTTTCCTCGTCACCTCATTCCGGCCAATCTCGGCTTCGTATGCCCCGGCAATCCGGTGATGACCTTCGGGATTTGATTCTTCTGTTCCCCAACACAAGAATGCATCCAACAGCTCGAGTTAAAAGCTTCTTGCTCAGCTTGCACTCCAACCGTAGCGACTGTCAAAATGAACTCCGGTCTCCCTAAGGACAAATGCAAAAACTTGTCTCCCGCTCAAATGGCGACGGTGCCTTCGGGCATAACTTCAGTCCTGTATTCCCGCCCACTTGAAACTATGGAAAGAGCTCCTAAAGATCCGGCAGAGCTCTTGACACGCGCCTTTTTCTCCAACTGTCGCGTAAATGGCATCCCTTTGCCTTCCTCAGCAGTCTTACTGCTAATCAGTCCGCTGGTCCAGAACGAACCACATCCTGCATCACCTTTCCAAGTTCTCGTTCTCATTTGGCATCTACTTCACGCGCTTTTGTCCAGCCTGTTCCCAATAAATGGAGATTAGAATGAGCCCATCCAAGAACGGTCCCTTTTCTCTCACCTCGCGACTAACGAACGTCATCGACAAGCAGCTTCTTCACCACCCGGACACTCCTCGCTTAATCGGCGATTCTCGTTCTGCAACAGACCCCCTTGCTGACCCTAATCGTCTTTGAGCAGAATCGTAAAAAGGTGTGGAGGAACTCACGTGGTAGTTCTTGATATTTCGTAGGCGCTGAGACTTTTTTTCCCCACCAAGAGCGACCCCACGAGTTTTTCCGGATTTGGTTTCGCTACAATCGATGCGATCTGCAGGGGGAGGGGGTTGCGGGGGAAGACAGAAAAGCGGCACTTTTGTTTGTTTGTTTAACCGAAGTTCACGGCGCAAGTTCGAGCGAACAGGACACAGCGGGACGTCCTATGGAATAACAGTGGAAGAAGCGGAGTTGCAACAGGTCGAATTTCGGTCGGGATTATCGCATCCTCCTTGGCTGGGCCATAGAGCTATTATTGACGCAGTGGAGGAGGTTGATATTCTCTTGATGAGTCGCATAAAACATTCCGCATGCAACGAAGCTAACACAAAACAAACCAAGGAAGAAGAAAAGCTGTTCTGAATCTGCTTCAAGCCCAGAAATCGAATTCGAGTAAAAGTTTCGACGTCAGTTGGGTGATGGTGCAGTGACGTCATCGTATTTACTTTTTTACTTTGAGATGATGAAAGAGTACGCGCCGACGGTTTCGGACGTGCTTCCTCGCCGTGACCTTGCAAGACCCGCTTTTATTTTTGAATCTGAAAGCCCAAAATATCCCCTTAACCTATTTTTACACGGAAACGGAACGAGCTCTTTTCTCCTCCCTTGTCGGGGGTTAATGTTCGAATTCAAGCGAAGCAATTCTTCATACGAAGACAGGGCTTTACAAAAGATTTTCAACTGAAGACGAGTTATCCTGTCTCAGACGGAGGTGGAAGGTTGCCTCCTGAATACTTCGGTTCTCCGAAGCAAGCAGAGGAGCACGCGATTAGCACGCACACCTCGGAATACGTTTTGAATGCGTTTGATTCCACATTAAGGCTTTCAGTAAACGCGATCGGGTCACACCGGACAATGAAAATCATCGCCCGGTAATGAGTTGAAGTTCTGGTAAGTAGGTTAACTGATTCCGTTCGAATGAAACTAAAGTGAATTCGGATTGAGTAATCTCGACTCACTAAAACCAAACAAACACATTTAAGTGGATTACGAGAGGGTCGGTCGGATCTCGTGATTCTTCATCGATCTCCTCGGGGCTTTGGCCACAACGTAAATGCTTCTTCTTTTCCTATCGTCGTACACTTGGTCTTATTTCTGTTGATTTTAAGTCCCCGTTTAATGCTCTCCCGATGAGCGTTCTCTTTCATTGCCGGCTGTAAGCACATCTGCGTGCTTGGGCTTGTTTAGCTTCTTACCTGCAATCGAGATTCCACCTTTCCATATTTTCTCATTGCGAATTCGCTATAGAAGTCGAGAGACACGATGCATCCCTGCCTAACCCCTTTGCTATCTTAAACCATTCTGAGATATTTTGGCCATCTTCGCTGTTGCTGCGTTCCTATCAAAGAACTGTTTCCTTAGGTTGATGAGATACAAAATTAATAACGGAAAAAACTCACGTACAAAGATTATTTAATAGTATAATTTTCGCCCGTGTGTCACAGGCATCTTCAGTACAATTAGGCACAAAAATTAAACATTAACTGACAATTCCAAAAAAGCGCCACCTAAGTAGCTGGTGTAAGATAACTAAAAAGGTCAATAACTTTCCTAAAATAAATAAATAAATAAATAAATAAATACAATAAAAAGTTAGGAAAGGTGAGCTGATTTGTAAAGTACTATCTCCCATAAAGGGGATAGACGTAAGCCGTTCGGATCTGGATAAGATCGCATAAGTTAGGAGAATGAAGTAGAGTTTCACATGTTTCTTTATAAAGGCGTTCCATGAGAAACTGACTTTTGTGAAGAACTTTTGTCTTTCTCCAATGAACTCTGTGTCTAGTGAAGATGGCATGTTCTGCAAATCCAGACTTTTCCGGTTTAAAGTATTCAATATAAGATTGGTGTTCTTCTAGCCGAATAGAGGCAGATCTTCCTGTTGGTCCGAAAGAAGATAATCCACAAGAGCATTTATTATTATTTTTTATTTTTTATTTTTTTAGGAAAGTTATTGACCTTTTTAGTTATCTTACAACAGCTACTTAGGTGGCGCTGTTTGGAATTGTCAGTTATTGTTTAATTTGAGATTAATGTACTGAAGATGCCTGACACACACGCGAAAATTATACTATTAAATAATCTTTGTACGTGAGTTTTTTCCGTTATTAATTTTGTATCGATATATCTACTCACGGTATATCTCTTTTAAAACTTATTGCTAGACTTCAGGTTGATGAGGTATTTTGGAATTTATTCAGATCGAGTACCCCCAATTGACACAGTCAAATTCCTTGGTGTAGTCCACAAAACAGAGATGCATTTTGGCATATTGAACTCGTGGTTTTTTTTTTTTTTTCTATTATCATCCTTATGTTTGCCATTTGGTCTCTGGTACCTTACAAACCAGTCTGTTTATTGGGATTTGTAGTTCCTCAATCGCATAAAGCAAAATTTTGCTGCATGTGATAGGAAAATCTTGTAATAATAATAATAATAATAATAATAAATAATAATAATACTCGCGCTTTTTTTTAATGCTAAATTTAAAAAAAAAGTGATTCGATTAAGTCAAGAGTAGTGATGTAGAAAAAGGCTTACGTGTGTGGAGATGGAAGTGCCTGCAGATGGTGGCGAGGACGGTGCCTGCGATGGCTCCCACGAGGACTGAATTTTTAGGGTTGTACTCGTTCGGCATATTCGTGTCTGAGTAAGATATAAATGAATCGGTAAATTCGGTGAAATAAAAAAAATAATAATTGTTTAAATCAAAACAGTCGCATTACTACCAACCTTTTGTTCTTCTGTTCTTAGTGATGTTGGTGTTCGGACTGGTTCATTGTTGCTGTTAAGCTAACTTTGGCTTCTGAACAACAATGAAGCACGCGCGCACACATGCCAATCAGGGCGGATTGCGATTGTTCATTTGGAGCAACAATAGAAATAAAAATATGAGGAAGAATAAATAGGAAGATATTCGTATGATGATTAGAGAATGATATCTGGTTTGAGAGTAAATATGAATAATAAAGAAAGTAAACGAAAAAAAAATAATGGGAGCAACTTGTACGGTTTTATCTTTCTGTTTCTTCTTACGTTCATTAAACTCTTCGTCAAACACTTTGCTTCGAAGACGAAAATTGTCTTGGACACGATGTTTGAATGAGGAGGTCTGTGGATTACGCAAATGCAATATTTGGTGTCACCAGGAGAGTGGGGAGCGACAGCTCCTCGCGTCATTCAAAAGTAAAGATCAATAAAATACAATTAAAAAAAACTTCGATGTTGTAAGGAAGGAGTTTGGAAAAAGTCTCTTTCACTCCAACAAGTCGTCGGATATTAAAAGCACACGTTCACGCACGCGCTAAGGCGAGAGAGTAATCGACCACTTTAGTTTCGAGAATTATTGGAGATTTCCTGCCCTTTTTAGGTGGGATTCACATAAAAATACACTCAATCGACTCTTCGGGGAATAATAAAAATAAATAAATAAAAAAGCCTTCTCCACCCTTGCCTTAACACTGGCAGCTTTTTTCTCCTCGAAAAAGACCAAATAAAATTTCTGTCTCTTCCACGCTGAATCCAAACGCGGGTGTGTTCTCGTGTCGAGTTGTGCTTAGCGAAATCGCCAGACGCTTCGTCTCTTTTTAGACGCGAATTGCATTTTGGGAAGTTAAAAAAATATAAAAAAATATAAAAATATTTTTTTATATTGGGAAGTTATAAAAATATAAAAAAATGTAAATTTTCGGGGTGTTGTTGGAACGATACACCTCGAAGGGAACGTGCAGAGTTATAGGGGAAAACTTGTTCGAAATGCATGCATTTCACTATTCACAAAATGCTAATTGGGGGAATGAAACACCCCCCCCTCCCCTCATACACACGAATGGCGACATCTAAAAATAACACGAACGAAAGTGTGCAGCCGAGTTTACCACAAAAATAAAAGTTTCGGAGAAGTCAAAGAGAGAATTTAGGGAAGAGAAAAAAAGTGCGCAAAACTGCTATCGTCGATAATTCCGAGGGATGCTCTCAGCACAGAATAATTCCTAATCGCGATCCTTGCAGTGCGCACGTTTTATTTCTAGTTTGCATTTCGCGGTTCTGTTAGCTTTCGACCGGTTAACATCATCGCTACGTTTTCTGCAAGAGAAGGTCGCGACAGACAAACTCAAATGCTTTGAGAGGTCTAAAAAACAGCTGCGTTACACCTCCCACTGGGTATTCCGATGCGTATTGATTACGTCGGAACCAACAGCGCTTTTTCCGTGTTTAGACCGAGTCTGAAACCACACTGATGGGCGAGTACCAGGATTTAGCGTTCGGATATTTTGAATGAAAATCTCAAGAGGCTTAGAGAATGTCGATAGTATAGATGGAGGTCGATATTTTTTTTTCAGTTCATTACTGCTATTCCCCGTCCGCCTAGAGGAGCCTCCGTAGTTCAGGTCAGTATACACGAAGCCCTTTGGTCGGAAAGACCTGGGTTCGATTTCCATCCAGGACGCGAGGAACTTTATCAGGTCTCTTTCGACTCAAAGTGAGTTAAACGGTCTCATACGGGGGGGGGGGTTCTCCCGGTAACTCTGGTTTTACATCCCTCAAAACAGGCAAAGTCCAGGGAACACACGACATAAATACACTGCGGCAACGGGAAACCACCATCTCCCTAGTATGGTTCCCCCCCCCCCCCCGCCAGCCATTAGGCTGAAGGGAATGAACGAAGACATCTCCCCTTTTAAAGAGTAGCGTTATGAATCCCTCGCGCATTCTCGTACTATGCTGGTGTTCCATCTAATTTCCTCCACGTCAATATCCACCTCTTGCTCCACCTTTGCGAAGTGATCGCTCAGTAATCCAACTATTTCACCTGCTTCAGTCACCTCCGTATTCGTGATGATAGGGAGGTGACCTCGCCCTACTTCTTACTTGCCACTTACGGAAAGAACTCATTTGGATTCCTTGGCTCGCTCAGCTAATTCCATCTCTTTGTTCTTTGCCTTTTTCGCCACGCCAGTTGGCCTGCTTTATAAGACTACTGGTTGATCACCTTTCTCTTTAAATGTTTTTTCTTCTTTGCTCGATGATCATCCGTTTAATTCTTACTTTATTTACCCTTCTGATTCCAGTCTGCTGTTCCTTCTTTCGATGACCTTTTCTTACTCGCTTCCCTTCCAGTGCGTCATCCCACGACACTCACCCAAGCAGTCAAATCAGAACCCGACCTCCCACCTCGAAACTACTCGATCAGTCCGACCAGGAGCCGCTTTGGCAAACCCTCTGATGCAGTCGAACCTCCCGCACTCTGAATCTCTTCCCTCACGTGCTGCCTTTAAGAAATCCTCCTCGCAGCAGCATAAACTCCGTTTCCTGCTGCCCCCATTCCGTTTTCCAGTCTTCGTCTCTTCTTAACCCATCTATTTGGGGTCGACCTTTTACATCCGCGCGCGATCCCAACCGGCTTGTCGCAGAGCCTCACGTTGTGGGGGGGGGGGGGGGGGAAAGAGGGACTTTTAAGTCTGTATGAGTGTCCGTTCACGGGACCGGTTTGCCTGTTCTGGGGTACGAAAAACCGGAGCTTCAGGAAGAAAAAACCCTCAACCTCCGTATGAGACCGGCTAACTCAGCCTTAGTCGAAAGAGACCAGATACTTTTGGTTCCTCAGGTCACTGACGGGAATCGCATCCAGGTTTTTCCGACCTACCTTTCATTCCCTGGAAGCAACGGGTTATATATTTTGACCCGTTAGCCTCTGTAGCTCACCAGATGGCGTCAAATGCGCCGCTTCTCGCCTGAACCTCCTTTTTTTGAACACCTGCGAGCCCCCTCGCTTTCCCCCTCAAAAATAATAAATAAATATAAAATATTCTGCATCCGTCAGTAATGTTGCCACATCCACAAACACCCCTTTTATTTTAATTCCGTTCATCTGCCGTGGATTCGCTTCGAACGGTTCCGTCAATGAAAATGCGCCGAGTGAAGGGAATGCTGAACCACGCGGACACGACCGCTTGAGTTCGTCTCCAATTTTTCTTAATTTTTTTCCTGCTCCAACAAAGTGACTGCAATACTTTCGAGTCCTTTGTGCCCCTGTAAGTTGGTCCCATTCAAATAAAAACTGGAATGATCAGAAATTATTCTTCAGGAGATTTACTAATTCGTAGTTTGAGTGAGTTGCGAAATGATTTGCATAAAAGAGGACAAACAAACAAACATTCTGATGAGCATCGGAAAAGAATGAAGCGAACAGGATTTCGTTGGGTTGTTTAAAGCTGCAGGCTGAGCCCGAGAACTGTTTGCCACGAAGCCTCTCATCAGATTTCAATTGAGACGAACTGTGCATCCTTCCTTCTTTCAATGTCTCAGATTGCTGCGTGCAGGAGAAGTAAGTCTTAGGGGGAGAGTATCGATGGTTAAAAAGATCTAAACCTTAAAGTGCATCGTAATGAAATACAGTGTCTTATACGATTTCTTGCCAGGAGAATCGAGTCTTAAATTAGACGCTTGGCAAGGGAACAGTTTAATGGATTAGCAGGCCTTTATTTGCTGTGGCCGAAAGGTGCAAGTCCTAGAAAAACAGAGCAAATTCCTTAATTTATTAAGGAAATAAATTAAGGAATTCATTAAGGAATAAATTAATTACCGAATTCTACAAATCAGTTCACTATTACAGCGAATGAAGGAAGGGAGGAGCCGCAGATATTAAACCAGAGAGAGAGAGAGAGACTCAACTAACATCATTTACATTCACTTCTGAGAGGAGCTTTTGCGTATAGCAGACTTTGGGGAGTTGATGATCACTTCGATGAATCCGCATTTGCGTCTCATTAATAGGGAAAGGCCGCATCCAATGGAATTTTTATCTTCGTAGAAGAGTTAACCTTTCTTTGTATCTCTCATTAACCTGGTTTGCCATCTTCAGATGGAGTCTCTTCTCGGAATGTCAGTTAACATTTGAACTTGGTAGGATGGAGACGCCTCTGATCCAGCTATGGATTCGGATTCACCCGAAAGGGAGGGTGATCTTTCGAAATATCATTTGTGGATAGCACGCGCGTCACGTTTCTTAACGATTTTATGATTTATTTCTGGCCGCATTGGACGTGTTATCCGAAAATAAAGATTGTGAGGTAAAAAAAAATTCTTCGAGGTCAGGGGATGAATAACCACGAAATCTAAACACAGCTGAACAAACGCGCAGTGCGATTTCGAACTAAATCCGTTTTTGGATTAATTATTCTCCAAAAAGTGGGTTCACTGATCACGCAATAGAAGGTGACTCTCAGCAAAGGTGGAGCAAGCGCCAATTTCCAAAAATCAGTTTAGTACGTTAAGGTCCAGATAGGACCCACGTCAGATATTAAGCTGATAAAGAACAGATCTGTTTCAGAGGGGACCTTATCCAACGAGTAGGGCGATCCCTCGTCCTCAATGAGTGACCCGAAGGATCGTTCAACTCAATGAATCTCGACCACTCAGCGATGGCTTCACCCTGTGAAAGCTCACTCGGCAGAACATCTCAGGGAGGCATCTACCGAAGCTGCCTCCCGCTAAGTGCGGACCTTCTCCAAAAGCCGCGGCGATCCCCCAACCTCGATGGGTGACCAATCTCGATCACTCAAGAGATGAAGGTGGTTCCACTCAGTGACATGCTCACCCTACCACTGAGCAGAACTCTCCGTGCTTTGATCTCAGTCAGAAAAGGCCAAAAAGCGTTTAAAATTAAAAAAAGTTAGCCATTAAAAAAAAAAAAAAAGATAGCATTTAAGATTTCATTTAGGTGCGAATTATTATGGTGTACTCTAAACTAGCAGGAAAAAATTTAAAAATCACCGAACAGCATAGCGAATTAAAATCATACACGATATGCTATACAAAGATTACATTTTATATTTGATATGAAATTTAAATTATACGTAATTTAGCGGGTATTTTTTAATCATTCAACTTTGACACAATAATGTGTGTTGCGATAGCTTCGTTGGTTCTCGTGTAATCGCTGTTGGAGGGTGGGTGGCGAATCGACTTTATTGAGTTAAGGGGAGATTATATTGAAAGTAAGTGTTTGGGGTGAAAAGAATAGCAACAGTATGTCGCATTGGTGGAACCGTACTCCAGGAGATCGATGAGGCCAGGGACTTGGGAGTGTTGGTGGATAGGGAATTGAGGTTTAGGGGGCACATTGCAAAAGTGGCCAAATCAGCTCATCAAATCACTTGGTTGCTGAAGAATACTTTGACGAGCAGAGATAAGCAAGTTATTGTTCCTCTGTATCGAGCCTTGATAAAACCTCATCTTGACTACTGTGCCCAGATCTGGCCCCTGGGTTTCTTCTTGATGGGGAGGAGGTGGAGAGGATCCAGAGGCGAGTGACCAAGATGATAGCAGGTCTGTGGAATGAACCTTATGAGAATAGGTTGAAGATTTGTGGGTTGCAGAAATTGGTCGATAGGCGAAGGAGGGGTGATATGATTGAGGCATTCAAATTGCTGAAGGGTTTCTATAAGATTAATTCAGAGGAAATTTTTCAGAACAGGACTGGTGATGGGAGAACTAGGGAACACCTATGGAAGCTGGGCAATGGTGTTATAGCTAGGTTTTTTACTTGGAGAGTGGCAAATGAGTGGAATAAGCTGCCAGAATCTGTTGTGGGTGCCAGGATGTTGAGTAGTTCTTGACATGATGCCTCCCTCGATGAGTGTAAGGACTCCTTGGAGTTGTCCGTAATAATAATAATAATAATAAAGAAGTGTGATTCATCTTCCTGTATTTACTCTTTATTTTTACCCCGATTTTGTCGTCTTACATAACACTCTGTATTTTGTCCGGAAATTGTGAACTCCCCTTTAAATGAAAAGTCCTGATGGAAATGTGTTCTTGTCCTACAAGAGATTCGAACCCAGGTCTTTTTAACCCTAAAGGGATTGTTGAAACCGAGGGGACTGCGGCCAGAGGAGGTGCAACAGCCTCGAATTAAACTCACTAAAACTATCGGCCTTGAATTCGTGGCCTGTTTTTATCACAGAAGGAATTGCGCGCTTCTTTTAGGTGCACTTTTTCTTTCTGTCTTTCACTTCAAGGACATCAGAAATTTATCTGCTTGAATCCAAAACCAAAACTGATTTTCTCTTCCTGGTTCTTAACCTTGAACAGCTGTCAGGAGAACATCGATGCAACACAAGCGATTACTTTCACGATAACGTTGAAGGTAACAGCGAAGGGGAAAAAAAAAAGAAAATCCACAGATGAGCCGTGTGTGCGTGTTCGTGGATGCTTCTGTTTTGCTTCATTTTGAGCTAGCGAGTTGAACGCGGCGCCTGCGCTGTTTTCGTGTTAAGGAAAGAAATTGCTTAGATTTAACTCTCGGGAGCTCGCAGTGGTGAAAATTGCAGCGTAGGTCGAGGTATATCTGAGAATTTACACTCATTACTAGTATGTGCTAAAATGCAAAAAAACAGAAAGAAAAAACACTGCAAATATAATACATGATGGTGCAAATCAAGTGGATATTGAACCTAACATTATTCCATAGCTGAATATAGAAACTGCAAGAGTTTCGTGTCGAATATATAGAAACTAAACGTTTCGGAGGTAGCAAGCATAAGCAACCTTATGGGCAACTCGTAGTAAAGGTGGAGTAAGCTCCAGATCACTTTCCTTAGTATTTTCCATTATGTAAAGCACATCTCCTAGAGGAGATGTATGATAAATAAGCCTTTGGCTCTCTATTTTAGTAAGTAATACACGATGGTTTGTTTATTTTCAGTTATAATCTAGAAATTATTGAACAAAGGATAAAAAATAAAAAAAACTAAACATACTATACTGACATCGGAGGTCGCGGTATCTCTCAGATACAATTTACTATGAAATGTCACACACCTTTACATAACACGTGTTAAACCAAACTGACAGCAAAAAACAGTGCGGAATATCACTCATAACATATGAATGCACAGCTACTCATGACCCCCAAGCTATACACTGAATTACGTAAGAATATTTATATTAAACATTTTGCATGTATCTGTCAGATCAGCTGCGAGCTCCGGAGGGTTAATTTCTTAGTGGCTTTCGCTGTGCGCTAAGATCTTCGAAGCGAGTGCATTGGATGCATAGAGGTTGGTTGCGAAGCCAGCTGTCGGAGTTGAAACGCTTCAGGGAGATCCTGCTAGTGTTGCGAAGATCACGTGACGAATCACTCGCTGAGTGATACTTCCGAGTAGTTTTCTGGGTTCAAGAGTACGCGCATGGCATTTCGGGAGGAGGAAGGAATTCTTGCAGAATGCGATCGGCATGTTATTCACGCATCGGAACATCACGACGGAATGAAGAAGTGCTGTCCTCATTGCGACAATCCCTCGACTACGTTGTCTTTATACCGCAGCGTTTCACAATTCGGTCTCAGGGCGGCACATCAAACCCCGACTTCCTCGGACTTCTTTTTTGTTCCTCAAGATTGAAACTGTCGCCCAAAGGAAGGAGATTTAAACCGAATCATAGCAGCAGCAACAACGATTTACAACCAAGTCACGTGTGCGTTTTTTTTTTTTTTTTTTTTTTTTTTTTCGCGGGAACGCATGCAAAATATTTGAAAAGGACAAAACACAAAGAATGGCGAAAGCTGCTTTCGGAAGATTGCACTCAAGGAATTCTCCAAACGCGATAATAAAACTAAAATGTTCGGTGTTGCGACGAAGCCGTTACGGGGATCAGGGAGGTGGAAATTGATAAGGAAACAGGAAGCTGAATTGAATACTTTCAAATAAAAGACTTGCATCGCGGAAGGGAAAAGAAAGAAAGAGGGTTGGAAGCGCTGGAGAAACAGAGTGAGCCGAATTTGGAGAGAACGCGTGATGTGGCGTGACTCCTTTGTTTCGACGAAGACCTTTGTTCAGGCAAGACCTGGGTTCGAATCCTGTCTAGGACGTGAACTTTTAAACCCTATATATATATATATATATATATACAGGGTGTTCGGGATAAATTTGACATATTTATAATTAATTATATTTTTCCGTAAGTTACATGTATTAACACACACTTCTCTTCATTTAAAAGTTTGGACCCTTCTTCATTCATATACAAGATGTCAGAAAGGATGGATAGCTGGAACCCACCTGAATCATGGAAGAGAATAACTTGTATCATGATGATTCGTGCCCGCCATCAAAATAAGGATATTACGACTGCTGCCCAATGCTCCCTGAATACAGTAAAAACAATCAGGCATGAACTAGAGACTTGCAATGGTGACTACGAGGATGTAGCAAGAAGAAAGATCCCTAGCAGACGATCTGATTGCGTTCGTACAGCAGAATTCCTCGCAAATCTGCAGGAACAGGTGTTGAAGAATCCTGGCATTGGAATTCGGGCTTTGTTTGTGGAGTTGCTAACTGTAGTCAAGCCCTGGATAACAAGGGTAGCCAATGGTAGGCCGTATGTATGGCAGCAGGATTCGGCCCCTTGCCACACCTCTGGGAAAAGTCAAAAATGGTTGTCTGAAAATTTCTACGACTTCACCAGTCCAAATGTTTGGCCTCCAAACTCCCCAGACCTTAACCCCATGGATTATTTTGTATGGGGCGCAGTTGAAAAAGACACCAATCGCACTTCCAGTAATACAAAAGCCCAGTTAATGGATAAAATTAAAACAGTTTTTGCGGCCCTTCCCAGGGAGACTGTAGCATCAGCTTGTTCGAGGTTCCGAAGCAGAATTGAAGCTGTGATCGATGCTAATGGTGGTTATTTTGAGTAAATCTTGTTGATAGTATTGTAATTAACTCTGCCAGTAATGTTTTTTTTGTCAATTCATTAAATTTAATAGATACAAAGAAGATTTTCTTTTTCCTTACGAAACTGTCAAATTTATCCCGAACACCCTGTATATATATATAGACCTCCAGTAGGGGAATAATCGTTATGTATAGAGGTTTATAGGTAAGCGTCAAAGGGATGTAAGAAATATTCTTTCATAAAAATGTCTTATAAGAAATCGTCTGTTCATAGGAGGAGTAACGAGGCGGATTCTTTTAAGGGATCCAGCGGAGCTCTTTGGGAATTGGGGACTCGAGGGAGGGAGGGCGTTATGTTTTGTTTATCACCTTGACGCAAGGTGAGCATTTCTTAGGATGAGCGTGTTGAAAAGACTTTTTGCTAGTTTTCCACACGGTTAGGTATGCTCGCTACGGAGTTCATCTGCGGCATGGTCTCACCTCGAAATGTCCCGTCATCAATCCTTATTGGTCTCCACTGCTGGACGAGATCTCCTCCACGTTTCTCCGTCTCTGGTCGAGAAGCTCCACTCGTTTCTCGTTAAGCGGAGTTCGCCTTGTAGGTTATAGACGAAGCCCTTTGGTCGGAAAGACCTGGGTGGTCTTTCCGACCAAAGGGCTTCGATTCCCGTGTGGGGAATATCTGGTTTCTTTCAACGGAAGGTGAGTTAGCCGGTCTCATACGGGGTTAGGGTTTTTCGTCCCCCAGAACAGACAAACCGGTCCCCTTGAACAAACTGGATTACAGTCATGAATTCCTTCCAGCCCTACTCTGGTCCCGAGGCAGGTTAAAATTAGTGGGTTAAGGGAAAGCAACGGTGAACGACCCTGTAAAAGTCTCACCAGGAATACTTTGTGGGAAATGCTTACAAAGACACCTACTGTGGGAAACGACTGAATAGGAAAACCAGGTAACCCCACCTTGTTGATAGTCTTCTTGAACCTCTCAAGTTGATGAAGAAGAGCTTTCGTGTGACGTCACTTGACCTCCATATGTCTCTGGTTAGAACAAACATCTGGAGGTCAAGTACTGATGGATTTCGGATACTCCATCAGTACTTGACCCTGTGTTTGAAGGGCGAAGCGTCTCCCTTTTCAGCAAGAAGAGAAATTCTATCGTTCGAAACTCGAGTGACCTTGAAGAGATTTTCAAAAGCGATTAGTCTTTTCCCGATTTGAATTCCCCTTCAGTCGAGCATTCGTATTGTGCTGCGTGCGTGAAGATGTTTCAGCATTCATTTCCCATCTTACGAACGAATCCAGTCATAAACAACGGAATATTTTTGATCTCGACTTAAAACGCAGCCGCTGAAGGGTTATTAAAACGTCTGTTGAGATACTTAAGTATAAAGAGCGAATAAGCGTATTTCAGGCTTCGTCAGCTACTCAGTGATGAAGCCTCAAAAAGAGGCTAACACCGGTCTGGGTAGTGACCTTCCACCATAATGTAATAACAGCATACATTTCCTAGAATAGCGATCAGAATTTACCGACTTTGCTGCGAGACTTCCGGTATTGCACTACGTGCTAGGGTCACTTGCATTTGCTCACGCCAGTGGTCGCCGATACTTCATAGTTTACTATATTCGGCATGAAACTCTCCGATTCCAATCTTTGAGTTTCTTATTCGGTTTTAAAACTATGTGGGATTTAATATCCCCTTAATTTAAATAAAATCTGTTGAGATGTCCGGCAATGAAAATGTGATTACTGGAAGGAAAGGGTTAACGGAAATTAGGGAAGAAATGTCCGTAATAATGAATCGCCAATTAGTGTCGGGAATGAATGTGGGTGGGGGGGAAGTAAGTTTGGGCTTTGCTGGAGAAGACTTTGAATGGTTCATTCAGTTGACTTCTGGTGCAGAAAAGAACGGGGCAGTCGTGAATTGAATCGGATCGTGGAGTACAAATCGAGTGTTCTTTCAAACATGCGACCTCTACGGTTCAAATAAGAAAGGTTAAGGAGTCTGTGAGGACAATGCTCGTGGGGAGGATTAAGAGTATATTCGATGGATTGACTGCACCAGGAGATGCGATGATCAACGAAACATTGGGCAAGCTCATTGTGCCATCTTCCTTGGATTGCATGATGAACCCTCCCAGTCTGGGATCGAGGAAGGTCACCATTCGCTCGCGAGCAGGAAATTGCGAAGCGAAAAGAAAAACTATAAAAATGCACGAGAAAAAGTAGTTCGGAGATGTCAGAAAGACGTCGTTTTTTGTGAACAGGAGAGGAAAGGACCGTTGGCGTCGCCACAGAGATCGTAGTGTTCCGAATACCTCGATGTCTGGTTCGTAAGAGGGAGCAAAAGAGAGAGAGAGAGAGAGAGAGAGAGAGAGAGACAACACATTTTTTTAGAGTCTGGGCTGATGTACTTAGAAAAATGGACGCGACAAGAAAGTCTTGGAACTGACCAGTCTTAGTTAAAAAGACGTCAGGAAAAAGCAAAAGATAAAGAAGCAGCCGAAGAACCTTTCTTTTCTTAATCCTCATCTGCCTTTTACATTCTCGTAACCATCCCGAGAATAAAGTGGTTAGCCCTTAGTTTCCCGGTGTGTCTGCATATGCGTGTGTTCACGGGACCGGTTGGCCTGTTCTGGGGGACGAAAAATCCGGGTTTCCAGAAGAAAACTCTCTACCTCCGTATGAGGCCGACTAACTCACCTTTGGTCGAAAGAGACCTGATAAAGTTCCTCACGTCCTGGATGGAAATCGAACCCAGGTTTTTCCGACCAAAGGGCTTCGTCTGTAGTAACTGAGCTACGGAGACTCCGAAGAGCTTATAACAAGGGAAATTCCGACAGAATGAATTCGTATCTCCCCGAAACTCCTTTTACCCTCCCACTGCCAACTATCGTAACCCACCTTTATTTTTCTTGTAAATCTGCTGACAGTCGCAGAATTCGCTTATCGCGACAGCCTTTCATTGCTTTATCAACTTTCTAAAGCATTTCCAAGTGAAATGGCTCCTTCGTGTTTGTTTTAACACGGAAAGATACGGGGATGCTCCTCCTCCTCACCGAAGCCCCCGTTAACCTTCGGCGATTGTGGCATTCCACTTTCGTTTTTAAACACAAAAGGCATTATCAAAGCGTCCGCTGATAGCGTTTATTTTGACACTTTCATCGGTTGGATTCGTAGAGGATTGACGGGTGTCGCGAACGAGATCAAAAGTCAACGACACGACGATAACCTTATCAAGGAGATGGTTCGGGAGTAACAAATTCGGGGACAAAATTCAATCGAAAAAAACTGATGCAGATAACCGACTAATTATGCGTGTAAAAGTCAGCGAGAACCGGATGTGAAATGCACGCGACACGTGACATTAATTGTTGCGCACGCGCCTTTCTTCAAAACGAAATCATTTGCTGAAATTGACATTTGTGGGCTTTGAATTGGGAAACCCTCCAAACCAAAAGATTTTGAACGACTATTCCGGATTCTTCCGCTCTCCGACCCCTTAAAAAATTCGCGCCCCTGTTTGGTGGATTCGAACCTTCTAAGAAATGATCCATTTTCAAATGAAGTCCTCCCAGGCTGCTTCAATCGCTTTAATTTCCACACCGTTTCCCTTTAATTCGTGCATTTAATTAATTTGCAAGTAAACTTGTTTTAAATTATACTAAACTGCGTTTCATTTAGTTTTGAAGTTGAACGGACTCTTTTTGGCATGCGCTTGAATGACCGCATTTCGAGGGTGGACACACCAAGAGGTTCTCTTCGCGTGGAACCAACTCGCAGCAATTAAACGAGGCATTTTTAGCCCATTAAAAGGTGGAAAAGGCTTTTTGGTGCAGAAGGGTTTCGGAAAAAGGTATTTTGCTTCTTTTAAAAGTCCCTTATCCTTGCTGTTGGAGGGTTCTTCTTTGTGCAGGAGTAGCTGCTCTGATCGATGCGAATAAATACTCGGCGCTTTGTCTTTCCCTCCTTCAACTAGAGAAATTACAGTAGATGTGTGTGTGTGTGTGTGTGTGTGTGTGTGTGTGTGTGTGTGTGTGTGTGTGTGTGTGTGTGTGTGTGTGTGTGTGTGTGTGTGTGTGTGCGCGTGTGTGTGTGTGTGCGTGCGTGTGTGTGTAGAGTGCAATCGGAATGGCTTAATGCCATTGTTCTTTCCACACGATCGGCATTCCACAACTGTTGAAATTGAGTTGCTCCTCGGAGAACATCCTCTGAGAAAGGAGATGGAGGCAGTTCTGTTGAATGCCGTTTTTCAATTTAAAAAAAATACTTTTGAGCCATTCTTTTCATTCGCGCTAAAAAGGACCAAATCCCGCGAGGATATCAAGAGAAGCCGTCTGGGATTGATGACGTGAGCAAGAAGGTCTTCTGTGGAGGGTGGAGAATTCTGCTTGTTGACGATCGCTGATTTATTTGGGGAAAGGTTTCCAAGCGGTACAGAAGCCGACTGTCGATGGATCTCTCAAGATCCGCTGTTTTGGAAACAGAGATGGGTTGAGCGAATTCCCCTTTTCTTGAGATGGGTTGAAATACAGTCGCCTTCTTTTCCTCTTTTACTCCGCTGGTGTCTTTCACGGAGCCGGAAATTTGTGAGAGCGAATTCATTGTGAGGACAGATAAAGTGAGCGGTGAATGATTTCTTTATAATTGACCCATGGGGGGAATGGGGCACTTGTCCCCATCTTGGATGTACTTGTGGAAAAAAAAAAAAATTAAATATTTCAATTTTTATTGATGTAATTATTTGTCTCAAAGCTTTTCCCCCCTAGAAATTTTGCTTTGCTCCCCCTGGAAAATTTTCTGTGGACTCCCATGAATTGACCGATGGCATTATTTAGTCGTTTGCGTGAAATTCAAAAAGTGAGGAATTCAAAATGTTTGGAAGCTTACACGTCGCTTTACGAAGGGGACCACTTTGGACCACCAAACCCATCATTTACTTCACCCCCTTCATTCAGTTGCCTCTAGTAGTGAATGTGAGATATTCAGTCTTTGTTTGGAGCAGGGGACAACGCTTCATCCTCATTTGGGTTAGTTAGTATTCCAAAAGCAGAATGAGGGACCATCCGACCGCTTTTCCTTCTTGGTAGGAGCACCGAATGCGACTCGAAGTGGGTAATTCAGACAGGAAAACATCGACCAACTACTATTTGGCTAAAAATGATTTTCTCCATCTTCTGGTCGAGATGAATTGGACAACCTGACCACTCTACCAATTGTGAAACAGAAATGCGAGCGCACCACCACCACTCGTAGCTCCAAAGATTTCTTCCTAAACCTTCCGCTCCGTCGCTACCCCCCAAAATACTCACGAGCAGGGACTTTCTTACTTTTTAAGTTAAAAAAGGTTTGCTAATAACCGAAAATGCGTTTCGATCTCCAAACTTGTTTGCGGGGCTAAAAATCGCTTCTGCAGTGCGCTGAGCAGACGTTTCTCCCGCACGTGTAACCTTGTCCGAAGCTGTTACTGGGATTCGCTCGCCGCTGATATCGTTTTTATACGAGCCTGTTTCGCAACGCCGTCCTTACATTTTAGGCCGCTAGGGTTTGATTATTATAAAGCAGATCGTTTTATAGCGAGTCAACGAGAAAGATAAGCGAACTGTGTTCATCTTTAATCAGGTCTGATCGAGTCATTTCGTAATGAGCGAAGCGTTAGATCCCGTACGCGGCCTTCCAATAAGATCCGGACCTGATGATGCCGGCGACAGACAGACGGACCTTCGAAAACTGGTTCATACGAATAAGGGTACGTATTAAGTGAATGTGACGTATTAAAGCCGTCCGGTGGCGACTGTGAATTGAATTATCTTATTGTGAATGTAAAAAGTAGCCCACAGTGTACTTTACTAAGTCGCATCTTTCTTGTCGTGGGTTAATTCGATGAGTTTCACGCGTTAAGTAATGAAATGTTTCAATTTTATATTGTCAATGCCCCACTGGAGTATTTATATACGCATGTCCCTCCCACCTACCACCTCTAATAAGGGGCTTCGACTGAAAATTAACCCTGTCTCTTATAGAGAGGTGATAGTTGTTTTTTTTTTTAAACCTCGTAAAATGTTAACATTTTCTGTTCGCAATGGCTTTTTACACACGAAGGCTCATTTGCGCATCATCCTAGCCAATGCGAAATTCAAAGTGAATACTTTTACTGCCTTTGGAGGAAGATTTGGCCTTCCTTATGATAATGCTGCGTCACAAAATCTGATTATCTCTAAGAGACGCTAAGAACTAGAATGGATCCATTTTCGTGTTGTTGTTATGACCTTAATTGACAACCCACCCACAGGAAATAACCAGAACCAGGATTCATCTCTTCCCAGTCCTGTCCTGGACACTGTCATTGTTTTGACAACCTCATCCAAGAAAGTCTGTCATCATGGGCTTAGATAATCGAGTTTCTCTGCCTTAGAGGCCCAATATGGAAACTGAATCGGGCCTCCAATCTTCATAATAGCATTCACAATCTACTGCGGGATTAAAACCCACAGCGTGCCCGTTGGAGAGCTCAGACGGGCGTTGACTAAACTGATCGCTAATTTCAGTTCACACGTTTAAGAAGTTTTCGTTTGTTTTTCGTGGGATCCGAGAATATTTGTGTGGTTTTTGCGACATTCATCTGTTTGTTTTAATAAAGACAAACGAAGCAGTGAGGTCATGATTGGTTGCTTTCCGTTTCAGACACCGTTTGTTCACGAGAATAACTCGGGTTTTCCATCTTTGATTTCTCGACAACCTTCTTTACTGACTGATTTCTGAAATTGTCAATTTACCCTGCAGACGATTCGGTTTCGAGATTATTTGGCCCACAGCCTAACTTGATACCCAACAGCACAATCGCGAGTGGAGGTCAGTGAAGCGTCAAGGTCAAGGATCGCATCCTCCGTCATTCGGAATACGAGATTAAAAAAAGAACGACCAAAGAGTTCTTATTGATGACATTGCCCCTTGCGTCTGTCACAGAGCGTCGGAGTGTCTCTCTCCCCACAGAAAAAAATAAAAGAAGGCGCGTCGTTGTAAAGTTCCATCAGCAAATGTTCCATCAAATGGATCCTACGGTATTTGGCAGTTCGTCATCAGAATGAATTTAGAAAACTAAATGTTCACTCAGATTTCTTTGAATCGCTCTGCCAATTAAGAAAACCAATCTTGCACCCTAAGACAGGATGGAAAACTAATACATTATTATTATTATTATTATTATTATTATTATTATTATTACATCGTAACGCGCTGTAATAAGGTAAGCTTCGCAAAATATGTATGCATCTATTAGACTCGTTTCGCTTGTCCATACGCACGCACTTTATTCCAATTATCCCACTACAAAGAATAATTAAAAGTTGAACTTCAATGCTTAAGTTTATTGAGCCTTGATTACTAATGATACTATTATCATTATAACTGGTCTTAACAACGCATATAAAGGATATTAATTAAAGCAAACTTTAATGAATAACTTCAATATTTCGGCAACCTCACGTTGCCATCTTCAGGAAAATAAAAATATGTATGTGCACGCAGGCACTAACAAAAGCAAATGAGGAAGAAGGCCTTAGATACCCACCATAGAATTCGTTGGAAGAAAACAAAAATAATACACCGCAGCAAGTTTAACTACGAAAGATTATTCAAGGAATCATCATCAGCTCTAAAAAACGTTCCAAACCTCAACAAATTTGGGTGCATGAAAATACCCCAAATTTGGGAGACTTACATTATGAGAACTTCAGCCCAATGGTCAAGACAATCAAATTAGCTCGCCAGAGGGCACCATTAGGACTTTAGGAACAATATTAGTTTCTTGCTTTCTTCCTCATTTACTTTTGTTAGTGCCTGCGTGCACATACCATATCTTTATGTTCCTGAAGATGGCAATGTGACATTGCCGAAATATAGAAGTTATTCATTAAAGTTACCTTTAATTAATATACTTTATATGGGTTGTTAATTCCGTAAACTAATTACCAGTTATGTTTGACCAACGTATAAGCCTTGCTACTAGAAATATTATCATTAGTAATCTGTTTCAAAATCACAACATCTTTTGTTCCGAAAACACATCGAATTAATGACCGCTAATTTGCGTTCTTGTGCAGCGAATTCAAGTGAAAACACGAAAACTCAAATCAGATTATGGTAAAACAATTTTATGCTCTTGTTGGCAGTTTTTCAATTATGCGAACATCACCAGAACAGGCAGAAATACCAAAAGGCCACTCGTAGACATCGATTTACGGCTGAAATCATATATCAGGGTCTAACCCTATCGATTCGAATTGTCAAGTTCCGAAAATGATGCATTTTGACGAAATACTCTTGTCAGGCAGCGATCGTTGGAGTGAAGAAGAATACTGCACGTGGGTATGGGATACCCAAAAATGGTGGCTCCAATGGAGTGACGGAGAAAGAGCGAATTCACTTTCAAGGTATAACATGAACGTGGCGAGCAGAAAACATTATTGTGGCCGCTTGTAAATGCGCTCGTGGATCTGAGGGACAAATCACACTGGGGAAAACCAGGGCATCGAAATTGGCGGTCTGGTTCAGGTTTGAATCCTGTCATGATCTTCGTGACTGTCTTTGGGTGGGAGATGAGTTTCACTGTCCGGTGTGAGACTGCTTGTCGTTCCATATTAATGTTTTTGTTTCTTTTACAAGGAATGTATGAAATGGATTAAAATAAGGAAAAAATATGTTTAGCCCACTCAGGGTACAATAATGTACTGTAGGTTTGGCGAATGACTTTTCTTGGGTTGATAGAAAAAATAAAATAAAAAATCCCCATTTATGGCTTTGAAATTGTTTTGCATCAGGAGATAAAAATGAGACAAGCTGTGCTTAGGGAAAAAAAAAAAAAAATCCGGGCTGACAAACGACGCCGACTCTACCACCCAAGGCTGGCTGAGTTTGAGATAAGGAAGAGAAGTAGCACAACATCTCGATCCGATCTGGGATGCGGTTTGGGAGTGAGGCTAATGGGATTGCTTCGGCGATATTCGCTCGTATCAAGGTTTGTTCGCTAAGGGTTTCTGCAAGGATTTTGCACAAACTGGTTTGCGAACGGGTTTTCCGAATAAAAATTAAAAATTTGTAGCTACTGTCCTATAAATACCTGTTTGTAGGTACTGTCCGCCCATCCGTCGTAGAAAATAATGTCGGGTGCTTTTATGCCTTCAAACAATTGTATTTCGATAGTAATCGATGAAGCGACCTCGCATTTTTGGAAGAAGTCAGATTCGCACGGAATATCGTCCGTTTATCGCACGAAAGACCTCACCGAGGGATGGAACAATCACAGATGGGGGGTTGGTTTACATCGGTTTTATTTCATCACACACACACAATCAGCACGATATGTTTTGTGTTATGAGGTGTTTGTGTGTCGCGGAATAAGTTTATATTTACGACAACAACAAAAAATAACCCCGAGTGAAAAAAATTAATTAAACAGAAACATAGCCTGTACAGCTTTTCTTAAGAGTTCTATATGCCTTTTAACTTATTTATCCATTTTTTTTTCTTTTTCTCTTTAAGATGGTGAACGCAGTCCGACAGCGAATGGCCCACTCAGCGATCCTCTCCCCCAGAGACCAGGGGTAAGTGCTGCATAGTTCGATTGATTGCTGTGAGATTTTGTTGAGTTCTCTTTCACAAATAGATTTCCATCTGCGATCAAAGAGCTCTTCCTCCCTTGCAAATTCTCAGCGAGATTATTACAAAAGACTTTCGGGTGGGTCGAGGGGGGGGGAGAGAAAGCGCCTTGAAGTACATTGGCTGTGAGATAAAAGGTCTTCCGATAAGCGTATGTTGACTCTGTTGCTTTCGAAGAGTATTAACTGGAATTTCCTTCATCCTATAAACGCAACCACATTTCAACCCACCACTGCGAACCCTTTTACAACGTACCCATGCAGCCATCTGAATCTCTTCTCGCTGGTGGATATAGAAGTGAAACTCGCAAATATTTTATTTTAAGGTGCGCATTCGTAAGAATTTACCCCTTATCTTCTTAGCGAAGTTATATACGCCGTAGGTCTAAATTTTCGCGGATGCAAGTGATTTTCGGCCGCTATCACGAGCTGAATATCAGAGGAAGTGTCCCTTTTTGGTACTCAAATTCTTTCGCTGAATCTCCACCAGTTAGGCGACTTTAGCAGATTGTCACCCCCCCTTAAAAATGAATGAAAGTACTCAAAAAAAAAAAAATGAACCGAGTCGGATTCACTACATTCAAAATGAAACAGATCCAGTGCTTCTCAGCGTACTTATGATGCTGGAGGATGTTTTAAAATATGCTTCCACCATACCAAATAGATATTAATAATGATCTTCAGCGTGCAGGTTGATTAAATACTTCCATCCGAAGCAGAGTTCATTGCTGTGTCGTAACGAAGGCTGAGAGAACTCCTTTCAGTTACCACCGTCCAATAAAATCCACTCAGAAAGATACGATGGGCAAAACGAATGCCATTTTGAAAAGGACAATTCGTAGAGGGTTATTGCATGCTGGAATAATGGAGTAGTTCCGATGAATAACGATAAATGGAGGACGACATTAATCCGAACTGTCGCAACGGTCTGCTTGTATGCGAAATGTTATAATGTCATACTACACCTCAAAAGGCTAAGCAACCAAGGCTGTAAGGCCAGTGCACCGTGTCTGTAAATGGCGCGTGTTCTTGAGGTCAGTTTGCTTGTTTCGTCGGATGAAGAAACTCGAGTTTCAGGGGTAAAATCCCTCCGACATTGTTTGAGCTGGCAGTGGGCACGTTCATCGGGACAGGTCCTGTATTTCGACATATAAACGAGGGATCAGAAGCATTAATAAAATGAGCGATGAAGACAGTTGGTGCAGCCTGCTGCTCACGAGCCACAGGAGTCTTCATTGGCAATGCGATTACAGAAAAGAAAACATGCACCCGTTAAAAAAAAAAAAAAAAAAAAAAAACGAATTGCATTGGTGAAGGGGGTTTGACAACACTGCGTCCAGACCCGAGATGGTTTGAGGCAATCATTCACGAGTAGCTGATGAATCAGAGTTCCACGGCTTGTTTGGTGTAATTTTTCCATTGTTACTACAGCTTTCAGAAGAAACCGAGGATAAACAGAACCGCGTTTTTTGATTTTTGGTCTCTTAATTAATCTAATTGGATTTCTAGGGTAACTTCTGCCCAATCCCGACTGGATCGGCCAAGGGGTAATGATGGTCTTTGGAAGGTGGCGGAGAATCTTTGGATGAATTTGTCGAAATCAGCCTTTTTCCGGCCACTAACGGTGCGGACTCTCAATGCACAACAGATCTCAGATTCCACGGAATCGGTCAAATCACTTTCGATAGCGACATCCCTGTTGCTACGCTAGGTTTTGATTTGGACGAGGTGATGAAGCGGTCGTCGCCTCCGAGGAATCCTGTCAGAAAACACAACAGAAAAAAAAATTAGTTTGTTTGTGTTTCGTAGAGCGAATTCATTTGCATGAACAGTCTCCCGATCTCTTCTGTTAGAAAGACTTTACGAAGCGCGCAGTACTTTGCTGTCTCCAAAAACATTAAGACACAAAACTGTTAGAATTTTGGGAAATTTAGAATTTCCCAGAATTTCTAATAAAATTTAGAATTTTAGTTCGGGAATAAAATGACGTTTTAACATTAACCTTAGAAACTCCACTTCCCTGTGTCGGAGATCGACTTACTACGGAAACAGCTGGGGGGGGGGGATATAATAAAAAAAATAATAAAAGAAACAGTTCGTGTCACGCAGATGCCTTCAGGTGAGTTGAAAAAGAAGTCAACGTCTCAAAATTCGCGTGTGGACAAACTGCACTCTTGTGGAAGATCCCTCCATCTGCTGGTCGATAAAAATTTACTCTCGGCCCAGAACTTCTGTACTATTTTATCTCACAAGTTACAAATTTCACATGAGTGAAATTTGTAACTAGAAAGCTTTTTATTTATTTTTTAAATTTAAATTGGCTACAAACAGGCAGAACGCAGTACAGAAAGCAATGTGCTAGCATCGAGTATAAGTTTATCTTATCTTTGTCTTATTATATATTTTATCTCACCTTAGGCAACGTTGCCGATATTTTATATACAAGGTGGCAAATAAGTCAGGAGAGGTTTAAAAGGAAATGAGTCATAACTAATAAAAAAAATCTGCAGATTCTGTATTTCATTAGAACAAAAAATTTATAAATAAAAAAGTTATTAATATAACTTTTTTATTTATTTATTTTTGACACCCTCTATTGTGAATTCTCCATGCTTGCTACGCAAGCTCATTAACTGAGAAAGAATCAATATTTATTTGTTAATAAATGCATGCATTTAGAAGCATTCCATTTAGACTTTTAATTTTGTAGACAGAAGACGTCTTAAGCTTGTGCGGCAATAATTGAGCTTTGCATTGTAGATCGAAGGCCGATGCTTGCTCGTCTAGTCAAAGCTACCTTGGCTTGCTCAGTTGTAGGAGCATCCAGGTCCTCCCAGCAGCACTGTGATTTCATGTGCGCGCATAGCCATTTCCGCTCCCTTCACGTGGTCTTAAACACAGGCCATACGCAGTCAACGTAGCTCTAGCCAGTGAGCTTCAGCCAGCCTTTACAAGTGTGCGTGTTGCTTGGGAAAATTAAGTTATGACGATGTTATTGACCAGTTCATAAAGAATTCTACCGTAGGGTAGAATTTGTATTCAAGTAGGTCAGCTAAATTGAAAAAGATAGAATATCATTTGTAAAATAAATATTGTATTTGTGTGATTAAATGTACATACATTTCTAAATATATAGTTTTCAATGGTCAGTAATTCATTATTCCGCTAATCAGACTTCAATCACACCTCTCACTCCTAGAATGATAACAAGAGCAAGCGTGAATTTCAAGACCAGCATTCGCCCCTGCTCTATAACAAAGGGTTCTTGGGTTCCTCCACGGAACCCAAGAACCCTTTTGCAAAGGGCACAACGCTCCACGCAACATCATCCATCCTCTATTGTTTCACGTTCTGACCCGACCCACAATAAAAAGTGCATTTCACATTGCGACCCTGCACACACGCGCGCGCGCACACACACACACACACACACACACACATGTACTGTGTGTATACTACGCCTTGAGCAAGTTCCAAACGCTGCGCTGCCTTCCCAAAACATTTCAATATCTTGGTCGAGTATCACATTTTAAGCTGACAAAGACTGATGTTCTTATCAGCTTTTCGTATCAGACATTACATTTAATGTCTGATTTAATATCGTCTGGATTCGAGACATTAAAATATTATTTGGCAAAGTGTCTGGAGCTTGCTCCACCCTTACTTCGAATTGCCTTCGTATTATATCACCTCACTATTCTCGGGATCTCGCTTCTCGGTCTTTTGGCTGAAGATCGTAGTGTAGTGTGTGTGTGTGTGCGCGCAGAGTATCGATGTGTAATATACTTTTTATTGTGGATCGCAGTCAGAAAAAAATTGAAAACTACTCTGCTGCAAACTGCTTTTGGACTCCGTGGCGGGGTCAACGCAACAATAAAATACTCGATGACGTCTTTTGTAGGAAGAAGGTCCTAAGGAAGAAGGCAAGTTCGTTTAGTCCTGTCTAACTTTTGAAGACTGAGGAGAGGTTAAGTCTCCACCGATAGCCAATCAGAGGTAGCCGGCCCAAGACTACCACTAATTATAAAAGGCATCAGGCGAAGAGACGGTTGAAAATTACCGACATCTCGTGTTCCCTGACCTTAACACAATATCCGAAACAGTGTGAGTTCTGAGGTCGATTTTCTTCAGTTTACGGGATGAACAACGCTTATTTCCGAGAGAAAAACCGTTGTAGAGGTCGACTAATTCAGAAACCGGTCTAGAAAGTTCCTCTAGTCGGCAACTAGATTTGAACTGAAAGCAGCTTTCTTTGGAAAACCTAGCGCTATGGATGCAGCCGCCACTTACACAAGACCACATGTTGAAACAAACACCGACATGCGTGTATAAGAAAGTGATTTCGTCGCTTTTCAAGAACTTGATGTGGCTGCACCTGGTCTGGTGTGTCGGTCTCCTGGGCTCTGAAGGGATAAAGAAGCTGTGGAAAAGATGAAAGAAGACACTTACAACGATGATATGGATATTATGGAATGCAGATTAAGAGAATAGTTGCGAGTGCAGGCACTAGTGAACAGGGATTGATAGGATAGAAGTGTATAAAGTGTTCATCATCTGATGAAAATTTTCATTATATGGAAGGTGGGGAGAGAAAGAGGGATCCATGAAAGTTAAATTTATGTGCAGTTAGGAAAAGGGTGAGAACTATCTCACAGAACCATGCGTGAGGGAGTGGAGCAGTTTGCCCGTTGAAGTAGTGAGTGCATCGAGTGTGAGTGAGTTTAAGGAGTATGACAGCTGGTGTGGGTGATGTCGATGGCTTGCATCGATGAGTCTACAGAGATCTCCATTAAGAATATATAATAGTGGCAGTGTTGGAAGGTGGCGAAGAGTTTGGAGCTCCATCCACCTTTGTCTCAAATTACTTGGTATTGCACCACCTCTTGAGTGTCCTCACTTCCCTAGTAGAAAATTCCCATATATATATATATATATATATATATATATATATATGTGAGATCGGCTAACTCACTGTAAATTGGAAAATCACAAATCTTCCCGTCAAGACGAGAATCGAACTTAGGTCTTTTTCGACGGACGTGCGCATTGGCCCGTCATTCTTCCCAATGCAATACGGAGGCCTTTATATTTTTTAAAAACTTAAAATGTAAATGTAATGACATTAAATTAAATTTAAAAGTATATCAAAAGATTAATAATAAATACTATCAGGTTTGGCTACCACCCGTTAAAGTAAACTTTACCTGAAATTATTGTGAATGTTATAGGTTACAAATCTGTCCATTTTATTTCTGTTACAGAAGGGACGAAACAGCAATTTCCTTATTGGCTGCAGCTTAGCGCGGCCGGTAAGTAAGCCTAACCACATTTCATAGAAAAGTTTCGATTGGCAAAAGAAGAAAATTTAGCAGAAGTGTACTAACTTCATCACAACTTTGGAAACTACCTAATTAAGTTAGTGAGAAGTTCGGTTCCATATTGTGTCACAAATAAGTGTGGATAAGGAAAGGAATAAGGGTGATGGATTTTTGTCATTACTTAGTTATGCTTGGCCAAAATTTATAGGAATTAGTGAGACTTGGTTGACTAAGAATGATATATTTATAGGGATGGAATGTAAGGGGTACAGTATTTTCAGGCAGGAGAGATTGACAGAATGGGGGAGGGTTTTACTAAAGATAGACGAAGCGTTAAAGCCAAAAAAGGTAAAAGTGCCTGAAGGTGACAGATATGTAGAGGGCAGGTCATTCGAGGCTGTTTGATGCGAGATAGAGATCAACAGGGCAAATATGTAATCGGTTGCTGCCATAATTCAGGGAGTATAAGGGAGAATGTAGATGTATGCATTGGCAAATTAGTAAGATGAGTGAAGGTCGAGTAATTATTATGGGCGATTTTAACTATGGGGACATAGATTGGGAGAAGGGGTAGTCTCAAGGAACAAAGGAATTGGAGTTTATACAATTGTTAAGAGATAACTACCTGAGACAGCATGTAATGGAAGGGACAAGAGATTTGAGTGTTAGGTCTGGTCATAACATCGGAGAACGTATTAATAAGTCTCCACTTGGGGAAAGCGATCATGTGGCTTGGGAGATTGTATTATGTGCTGAATATTCTGTTAAGAAGGGTTATATGTGGAATTACAAGGCTGGTGATTAGGACATACTGAGAAGTCAGCTTTCAAAAGTGCTATGGCATGAGAATGTGAAGGGGAGAGATGTTGATGGTGAGTGGGAGATTGTCAAGGAATATCTAAAGAAAGCTGTATCAGACTGTTTCCTAGAGTCAGGAGGAGAAAGATGAATGAATAATAGTATTAAGCGAGAGTTGCAGATAAAGAGAAAGTTGTGGAATTAGTATAAAGAAAAAGTGGAATTATTTTAACAAGTACAAGATACAGGCAAGAAGAGTAACATGCATGGTAAGAAAGGCCAAAGCTAATTACGAGAGGAAGCTAGCTGATGAATCCAAAAGAAATCCTAAGGAGTTCTTTCGCTATGTGGCAAGTAAAAGGAAGAATAACCACAGGAAGATTAATTTAAAAACTGTTGATGGTAGGGAAATTACTGAAGCAAATCAAATAGTTGAGTTGCTTAGTGATCATTTCGCAAAAGTGTACCATCTTCGTAGTGATAGTGCAGTGTCAAATGTGCCATTGACTGATGAGGGTCTAGAGATACACGAAATAGAGGTGCTTAATATATTACAGAACCTTAAAGTTAACATTGCCAATGGGCTAGATGGCATATCGGCCCATGTGTTACGAGAATGTGCAAGAGAATTAGCAACTCCTCTAACCAGGATGTTTAATTTAAGCCTCAGTTCTGGTAAAGTGCCAGTAGAGTGGAAAGAGGGGAAAATAATTCCACTGCACAAGGGAGGCTCCAAGACAGAGGTTGCAAATTATAAACCAATCAATATATCTGAAGTGGTGGTTAAGATTTTGGAGAAATTGGTTAAAATTAGAATTCAGGACTGGGTGGACAGCAATATGATACTTTATAAGGGGCAACATGGTTTTGTGAAGGGTAGGTCTTGCCTCAGTAACTTTCTTACTTTCTATAATAAAGTAACAGTAGAATTGGATAAAGGAAATCCCTGCTCAGTGATACTGCTGGATTTTGCCAAGGCATTTGACAAAATGCCACACGGAACTCTGTTGCATAAATTGGAGCAAATGGGTATGGATCTGAAGCTGGTGATTTGGATTAGAGGATGGCTGGTGGATAGATACCAAAGAGTGGTTTATTGGGGAGAGGAGTCAAGTAGAAGGCAGGAAACTAGTGTCGTTCCTCAGGGCTCAATGCTTGGTCCTCTATTATTTAATTGTACATCAATGATATTGGGAATATTTTGAAAGGAGATATCCACTTTTTTTGCTGATGACGCAAAACTGGGAAGAGCGATAGTCAATTCAGATGATGTGGATATCTTGCAGGATGACATACACAGGCTGATGGTTTGGGATAAACTAAATGGCTGCCAGTTTAATGTGGTCAAGTGTAAGGTGATGCACTTCCGAAGGATGAGATCACATGCTGTTTACTATATTGATGGAACTGAACTGCAGGAGGTTGATGAGGTTAGGGACTTGGGAGTTATTGTGGAAAGAGAACTTAAGTTTAAAGGGCATATTGCAAAGGTTGCCAAAACTTCACATCAAATTACATGGATATTGAAGAACACACTGACAAACAGGGATAAGGAAGTGATTGTCCCACTTTATAAGCCATTAATAAGCCCGCATTTGAACTATTGCACACAGATCTGGTTACCTGAATTTCTTGGCGATGAAGAAATGGTGGAGAGGATTCAGAGGCGAGTTACAAAGATTGTTGGAGGTCTGTGGAATGTTTCCTACGAGGATAGATTGAAGATGTGTGGGCTTCAAAAACTAGTTGATAGACGTAGGAAAGGAGATATGATAGAGGCATATAAGTTATTAAAAGGGTTTTATAGGATTGATACTGATGACATTTCTAAGAGCAGTGCAGGAAGGGAGAGAACGAGGGGCCATCCCTGGAGATTGTGTAAGAGTGTGGTTAACAAGAGTGTTAGGACTAGATTTTTCACATGGAGGGTTCTGAAGGGGTGGAATGCTTTTCCAGAGGTGGTTGTGAATGCTTCGTCTGTGAATGAATTTAAGAAGTATGACAGGTATTGTGTGAATAATGGTTAGTATGTCGATGTTGGGTCTCCCGCGATGAGTCTTTTGACTCCATGGAGGCACCTTATATAATAATTAAATAAACGTAGACCCACCGCCAGGGCCGACGGAAGCGGGCATGCGGTGCATGCAGGCGCCGCCACGAAGGGGGAGCTGCCACTGGGGCACGGTTAATAAATTAATTTTTAGGAAACAAAATTTTTATCATAAAAACAAAAAATTCTTAGAATGATCAATATTAAAATAAATAAGGCCGGATATACCGAATAAAAATAAAAGAAAAATTGAATTCTATATTGCCGCCTCTTTGATCAGCCGGCTGTTTACAATTTTGCAGCGAGAGCAGGCTAAATGCTTGCCTGCAGCATGTTGTGTGTACGGCAATCTATCTAAAGTGAAACGATGAACGGTTTTCATGCGCAGAAACGAATTTTCGTACAAAACATTTGTTGCTAGTTAACCAGTCATAGGGTACGCATCTCAGTAGGCTACTGACAGTAGCGCAGTGCGGACTATTATTTCGTCTCTGTGTCGTGTTGTGTAATAATTTCTTGTGGGTATAAAACAGAAATGGAATCAAAAATTTAAAAAAAAAAAAAGTTATCCGCTGCGAAAGAAGCAGATATTAAGAAACAAACTGGGGCTCTTAATAAATTTGTTAAAATATTCTGATGCAGATTGTAACCAACTCGATACGTCAGAAATTAGAGTTGAAGAACCGTGCACATCATCCAGTTTTCATGAAAGTACTATTACAACTGAACAAGATAACAAGACGCAGGATTTAAGTGAAAAACAGTTAGGAGAAGATTTAGTTGTAGTTAACCAGGAAACTAACACATTGTTAGTCTCTGTAAATTTAGAAGATCCAGGTGAATGGGGAAATATTGATGAAAAATTACGAGTTGTTTTAATTGGCCTGTTCAAAAGAAAAATATCATATATTCCAGAGATACATATGGTCGTAAATTTGGCGACACGTATTATAATAGAAAAATGGAAAACGGTGAGCTCGTGCCAAGAACATTGCTCATTTATTCCGAAACTTTATATTCTGTTTTTTTGCTTTTGTTGCAAACTTTTCGCACCTACCGAATCAAGTAGTCTTGTAAAAGGTTATAACGATTGGAGAAATGTAAGTACAACTTTGCATAGACATGAGACTAGTTTAGCTCACATGAAAAATTTCTTAAAATGGAAGGAACTTGATAAAAATTAAAAAAAAACAAGACTACTATTGATTGCCAGGCGTTAAAGCATGTATCAAATGAAAAAGAAACATTGGACGAGTGTTTTAGAATGCTTGATTGAAATTATAAAATTCCTTGGTAGCCGAAATTTAGCTTTTCGCGGATCATCTGATAAATCATATGAAAGGAATAACGGCAATTTTTTAAAATTAGTCGAACTGTTTGCGAAGTTTGATCCCGTTATGGAAAAATCAAAATATGGAAAAATAATGTTGAAAGGACCCTACAACGAAGCAATAGAGTACACTGTTTGAGTAAAGACAGATAAAATTAAATATTGGAAACTTTAAGTAACGCAATCAGGGATACAATTTTAGTATCAATTCCAAAATCTAAATATTATTCCATAAATTTAGACTGCACACCTGATGCAAGTAAAACAGAACAAATGACCATTATTATTCGCTTTGTTTCCTGTGACAATGGAATTGTCAAGATCAGGGAAAACGTTTTAGATTTTGCAGATATATCAGATTCCACAGGACGTGGTTTATGTGCAACAATAATGGAACAACTGGAAAAATGGAACATTCCCATTGAAGACATGCGAGGTCAAGGGTATGACAATGGGGCAAATATGAAAGGGAAAAATAATATGGGCTCAAAAATTTCCTTTTGAACAAAAATCCTCGAGCTTTTTACGTGCTTCTCATACTCTAAATTTAATCATTAACGATGCAGCCAAAGTGAATGCAGATACAATTCGTTTTTTTGCAATTATTTAAGAAATATACAATTTCTTTTCATTCTCTTACAAACGCTGGGCAATTTTCAAGTTCGTAAAAAATTTAACATTGAAACAGCCATCAGAAACTCGACGGGAAAGTAAAATTAATGCAATCTACGATATCAGTTAGGAGAAATTTACGATGCACTTTTTGACATTTTAAATAATGAAAATTTTAATAAAGAAACTCAGCATGAAGCACAAATTACATTATGTGCTAAAATAAAGGACTACAAATTTATTTGCTCTCTTATAACTTGGCATGATTTACTTAACAGAATAAACCCTGTGAGTAAAATGCTTCAAGACAAAAATATGAACATTACACTTGCTTTACAATCTATCGAAAACTTAAAAAAATTCTTACAAGAGTATCGATCAGATACAAATTTTAAAGAAGTTCTAAAACGGCAAAAGAACTGAGTGAAGAGGTGGATGGAGAACAAAAATTTAAAACTGGTACGGAAGTCCGACGACGAAAGAAGACACGACAATTTGACTACGAGCATCATGACGAAACGCCACAATCGCCAGAAGATAAATTTAGAGTGAATGTGTTTTGTACAGTTCTAGACGTTGCAATGTGTTCGTTAACAGAACGTTTTGAACAACTAAAAACATATTATGATAATTTCAATTTCTTGTATAGATTACTACAAATTAATAACGAAGATTTACGAAACATTTGTGACGATTTAGAGATTCTCTTGAAGGACTGCGACAATAAAGACGTAAATGCAATAGAACTATACGTTAGGGCGTTAGGCTTGATGTTAGGGCCTCCCTCGATGAGTCTGTCGACTCCTTGGAGTTGCCCGGAACAATAATAATAATAATAATAATAATAATAATAATAATAATAATAATATGACGAGTTATGTGCTTTCCGGGATATTTTTCGGAAGGATAATTTAAATATTCAAAACCCTTTCGCTATTCTTAATTTTATTGTGTCCAATAATTTATCTTTCCCTAACTTTTCAATTGCTTTAAGAATACTACTAACCTTACCTGTTAGTGTAGCGAGCGGTGAACGTTCCTTTTCCAAGTTGAAATTGATTAAAACTTACTTAAGAACAAGTATGTCACAAAAAAGGCTTGTTAGTTTGGCGTTGATAGCTATTGAAAATGATATATGTGCGGAATTAGACGTTAAGACCATTATTTCTAATTTTGTGAATATGAAATCAAAAACCCTAAAATTTTAATTAAAAAATTTCAAGCATATTTATGTAAATTAATTTATTTTCTGTTAATCTGTAAAGATGTTATTTTTTGAATACTTATATTAAATGTTCTAATTATTTCTGAATTCTTTTCTTATTTTCTCATCTATCTTGAGTTTCTTTTATTTTCCTAAAAGATAGTTCCACTTATAAAAATTATTAAAATTTTTTTACAAGTTACTTAGAATTTAGTAACTTGTAAAATGCATTCAAATAAATTTTAACTTTAATTAAAATTCATTTTAATTTTGTTAGCGATTCGGGTCGGTGAGAAGGCTATAATCCGTGTATCATTATATTCAACGATTAAAGTGAAGTGGCTTTATCAAAATTTGCTTTAACTTTTGAGAATTTTTTGAATATTCTGGTTTTTAACGATTATTCTGCCTAGTCAACACCCCCGGTTCGTTACATTTAGCGAACCAACGCGTGGCTGTTCTCTCAAAATTTTTTAAGAAATTTTAAATAATTTAAATTTTTATTATCTTAAAAGAACCACACACACCTGGATCGTTACAGGGGCGCTTAGATAGAAATTGCATGCGGGCGCCAAAGACCCAATCGCCGGTTCTGCCCAGCGCTACTAAAATACCTCGCTGTTAATACCCGGATGTCATGACGTCATCGCATCATTCTCGGTGATTGAGAATGCGTATTATGTATTCTCTTTCTATAACAACACGATAAGATTATGAACTCTCGTAACTGAAATACTATTTATTTTATTTATCTGTGAATAGCATCACACGATGTTTCCGAGATAATATATTATTATCTCGGAAATCGTGTGATTTAATTTTATTATTAAAGATAATAAAATATTATCTTAAATAATATTTTTTAAGTTGACCTAGAATTCCAATCTGGGATCCCTTACATTACGGTATTGTTTTATTATTATTATTATTATTATTATTATTATTATTATTATTATTATTATTATTATTATTATTATTATTCACGTGTGACTGTAACAAATACAGCTGTTATCACTTTTTTTTTTTTTTTGTCTTCGGAAGACTTCTGCTAGATCAGATCTAGCAGAGATCAAGATCACAACAGAGACCTTGAGTTTTTCTCAAGCCACTCCCCCTCCCCTTTTTGGATTTATTATTGTAGTTAAGTTATTTTGAATAAAACACCGAAAGTGCATTTCGAAATAAGAACCAAGACTCGTCAATTTTGTACTTTGAAAATGAACAACAACAACAAAATGTAATCAATATTATTTTTCAACCTGACTTTATTTACATCCTCGAAAACTCGTTCCCGTATAGTGAAATATCCCCTCCCCAACAGACGCCACATGAGCGAATGCAAGAAAAACGAGTGGCTTAATTGACCCGCAGATTGAGCAAAATGAGAATATTTGTAGCGACAATGAAGCGACCCACTCTGAATAATGATAAACAAGTCCCTTCCCACTACGGGTGTCCGCAGAGGGGTCAAACAATGCGTCCCCCCTGGGATCTACTTGTGAAAAAAAAAATTAAATTTCTATTATGTTTTATTTTAAAAATGTTGGTTAACCCGCTGAAATTGATTTCACAACCCACTAATGGTTGCGACCGGCAGGTTAAAACACATTCTATTACAGATTTATTATTATTATTATTATTATTTTGTAATTGGCTATTTTACGCCATATTGCCAATGAAAGATTTTGTGGACGAAATCGAAAGATTCAGCAGACAATTTCAGAAATTATGAAATATTCATGTTATGCTTTGAATTTTAAAAATCGTTTAGAAATTTGAAATTTAAAAAAATCACATGCAAGTTTTGTTCGACGTACAATCAATTATTATTTCGTAGTATTATTTCCACAGAATCCTGACAGGAATTTTAGGATTCTTCAAACAGAGTACGTCCGAACACCGAATTGTGCAGGAGAGATATTTCTTGAAGTATTAATAGTGTTAGAAGCACACAACTTGCTCTACATATCATCTCGAAATCTCATTTCAAATACCACACGTATATGCAAACAGAATCTGTTTCGGGAATATAGATAATCCTCGACTTACGTAAGTCGGATTTAGCCTCCTCACCCCTAATGCTTACGTGTTTATAGTACTTACATGCAGTCATAGTATTTACAGTTCATAGTATTAACATGTTTTAAAGGTTATTTCACAAATTAGATTTAGCATCCAATTATTAATACAAAGTAATATAGAAATTTATAAAGTGATATTCGAAAATGCTTATTTGGCCATTTAGCCTTTCCTGCTAAATTATCGAGAGTGTACTCGGCCTCTTTCTTATTTCTTCATAAAGCTCTCGATAACAGACTAAAAGTACCATCTATTTCTTTTTGATTTTTTTTTTTTTTAGATCATTAGGAACTAGGATCCATCCTCCAGTTGCCTTGTCCACTTCATATTTTAGCACTCTGCGTGCTAAAGATAACCCACAAGAATTCTGTCGATATGCTGCAAATAAAAGAAAGAATGAATTATGAAAGAATAACTCTTCTAAATCCAGACGACATGAGGGTTACAGATGCAGAAGAGGTTGTTCAGTTAACGAGTGCCAATTTCGTAAAAAGCTATCAACCTGGTGAACGCAACATTGAGCTCACTGTTACTTCTTCACAAGATGAAGAAATGCAGGTGAGTGAGGCCGAGGTATTAGAGCTGTTGTACAAACTGAATAAGAATTCAGCAATAGGGACTGATGGAATATCAGCACGGGTGCTAAAAGAGTGTTCAGCTGAATTCATCATTCCTTTGACCAAGATGTTTAATACGAGTCTCAGAACAGGGAAGATTCCGCAGGAATGGAAGGAATGCATAGTAATTCCATTGCACAAGGGTGGTGCAAAGACCGATGTATCCAACTATCGACCAATTAGTATCTCAGGAATGGTGGTGAAGATTTTGGAAAATTGGTTAAGACTTGCATTCAGAAATGGGTTGACAGTGAATATCTACTTTGCAATGAACAACATGGGTTTACTAAGGGACGGTCATGTTTTAGCAACTTGTTCTCATTCTATAACAATGTTACCACTGAATTAGACAAGGGGAATGGATGTACCATAATACTTTTGGATTTTGCTAAGACTTTTGACAGAATACAGCATGGAAGACTGTTGCATAAATTGGAGAAAATGGGTTTGGGTTATTCAATATTAGCATGTATAAGAGGATAGCTGACTGACAGCTATCAAAAAGTGGTATACGGGGGATCTGAGTATGCAAGGTTTAAGGTAACAAGTGGTGTACCACAAAGATCAGTGCTTGGTCCACTGTTATTCGATCTGTACATTAATGATATTGGGAAGGATTTGACAAGTGACATACAGTTATTTGCTGATGACACAAAGATAGGTAGGGTAATCAGGACTGCTGCTGATATGCAGTCTTTGCTGGAATTTGAATAGGCTGGAATTGTGGGCACGGGAAATTGGGTCTCAGTTCAATGTCAGTAAATATCAACTCTTTCACTTCGGCATGATTAGATATCCAATGTCGTATTATATTGGTGGCATTAGGCTAGAAGAAACTGATCAGGCTAGGGATCTTGGAGTGTTAATAGATAGGAAATTAAAGTTCAGGGGGCCATGTGGCAAAGTTGCAAACACACCTCAAAAGATAATTGCAATGCTGACACGAACGTTCACATGTAAAGATAAGGATGTTATTTTGCTTCTTTACAAGGCCTTGATAAGACCTCACTTGGACAATTGTGCGCAGGTCTGGTTTCCTTTGTGGAAAGTGACATCAAAAATGACATCAGGATTGTGGAATATTGATTATAAAGACAGATTGAGAACATTACTTAAATTAAGGGGATATTAAATCCCACATAGTTTTAAAACCGAATAAGAACTCAAAGATTGGAATCAGAGAGTTTCTTGCCGAATATAGTAAACTATAAAGTATCGGCGACTAGCGTTAGCCAATGCAAGTGATTCTAGTACGTAGTACAATACCGGGCAACTCGTTGCAAAGGTGGGGAAGTTCAGATCGCTATTCTTAGGTATTTTCCATAATGTAAAAACACATTTCCTAGGAAATGTATGCTGTTATTACATTATGGAGGGAGGTCACTACCCAGACCGGTTTCAGCCTTTTTTGAGGCTTCATCAGTGAGTAAGAATGGGAGATCATGTCTTTCATCATCGGCCTTTGGAGTATAAAGATTGCTGAGGGTCAGCAGGTAGAGGAAGTTAAAGAAAGGTAGAGTAGGATAGTAGGAGGTAAAAAGAGGCCTCAGTCAACCTGTTTAGCTGTGTAACCCAGAGGTTGTGGCTAAAAGGTCTGTAAAACATAATCTCCTTACCCCTGTTCTAAAAAAAAACTTAAAAGTTATACCTCACTTTATACGAAAAAGATAACTTTAGGTTACATTAATCCAGGTGTCTAGAGACGTTCTCTTGTAACCCCTAAAAAAAAGAAAAACATTTGTTAAAATTTGGAACTTAGATTATTCTTAAACTATGCCTTACAATTGAAAAAGAAAAAAAAAAGAAAAAAAAACTGCTATAGCAGGATCCGTATTGAGGTGGACTTTTTCAACCAGAGAACCGAGAGTTGGGGGAAGAACCCGGCCCGAGTGATGCAGCCCACAAGGAGCTGCACCGCCTCGACATAAGCCTTCGCAGCCCGGGTTCTCAGGTCTACCCCCTCCTTAGTGAGCTAGAGAAACCAATAAGTTGTACAATAGAATTAAGTATTTAGTTGGTCCTGAAAGGAGGACAAGTTTTTAGTTTGCTGTTAACTCTTTTTTTGTTGTATTTTTCTGTAAGATTTGAGAAGCTACTGTTTTTTCCCGGCCATTTATTATTTGGTGAACAGCTTTATACAGACTCCTTTCCGTTTCTTCGTTTAATTCAGGGATTCCTTTTATCTGTGATGGGTTTAGTTCACTTAATCTTTCTATATAGAGGTCTCCCCATTCTAAGCATATGGTCTCAGGACCTGTGAGGAGGAGTATAGGTGCTCCTATTTTGTCTATTGCCCTTTGGAGGATTACCTCAGAGTCTTCTGGGATTAAATGCATTAGAACCCTTTGGGCGTCCACGGCGGGGATGGATTCTTCCTCCGATTCCTCAGCTGAGATAATATTGCCTTTTCTCGATTTTTCAGTCTCTTCTTGATTTTCTATTCTGATCTCCCTTTCTTCCTCTTCCTCAGAGTCAGATACTTCTTCTGGGCATCTGTTATCTGGTTTTGTTCTCTTCGTTTCTCCTTCTTCAGGGCTGATTGGTCTTTTTTCTGTGTTGTTGCTGGCTTCCATTTCTTCTACTTCTGTGGTCTCTTCCGTCTCGATGCGAGTTTTCCTTGCGTTACGTTTCTTTTTTTTCTTTATTTTCCATTCTGAGTTTTTCGTGGTGGCTGCTTGATTTCCTGTTGTTACTGTCACGATAGCTGTGGGTTGAATGACTGGAGAGTCTTCCTGCTCTGTTGTTTTAGGCTCCTCTGCTGTTTTGCCTATAACTAGAATGTCGTCCTTTTTTTCGGGTTCAGGTTTATTTACTGAGGTTGGCGATAAAGCACCTCCTATTCGTTCTACTTGTGTCCTGTTGGGACAAACGTCTACCTTGTGGGTTGTATTTCCACATTTCAGGCAAGGTGCTTCACACTGAGCTAGGGCATATCCTGCCGCCATGCAGTTCCTGCATTTGTTCTTGGGGCAGTCTGCACCTAGGTGTTCGAGTGATCCGCACCGAAAACATTGCTTTCTTACACCAGGGTAGTTGACTACTACCCTGGCAGAGCCTAGAAATACAAAGTTGGGGACTTCGGCCCCTTCATCTCCATAAGGAAGGTCACCTCGCCAGTCTTCCAGTCGGGGTAGTCAGCATCGTTGGTGATTTTTATGTCCCGTACGTCTCCCCATTTTGAGTAAACCTTTTTTATTATCTCACTCCCTTCCTCGAGATATTCTACAGGGAACCTTTCTATTCGTAGTGTCTTCAGTAAACTTCCTACTACGAAGAGATAGATCATTTTCCCTTCACATTCTACACCTGCCATTAACTTATTTCTGGTTTCTATATCTTTCACCACTACCTGGTATCTACCTGCTCCATAAGGTGTAAAACCAAATATCTTTTGTGCCCCTACTGTGTTGGCGAGAGCTCTCGCTAAAGTCCTCTTCGGTACGTTGACACCTGCCTCTATACCGAGGGTCTTCACTCGCGGCAGAAATGAAGTCATTTGGAAGAGAGAAAAATATCTCACTATGAACTAAGTTCTGAAAAAGTGGATAGACCTTTAAACGAGGGCCAAGCGTTCCGGTTTGCAGAAGTCTCCTGCTACACTACGTAGAGGCGGAAGACTACAAGCAGGCACCATGCAAAAAGAAAGGACAAAGAATATAACTAAAAAAAATTTCTCACCGAGGCTGGAAGCTACTGGCAGCAGGACTGGAACATGCAGCTCTCTTTCAGATTCGCTGGATCGGGCACTCCTCACAAACTGGATCTCACCAGTGAGTAGCTAGACCTAATACCAAAGTGTATAGCGAAAAGAACTTATATACTCTGCGAAACGAGTTATCCAAACAGGCAACCATTAAGTTACTTAAATATAAACAGCTAATAAGCTCATTTCGGCAATGAATTTTAAGCAATGAAATTTAATTAATGTGTTCATTGCCGAAATGAAGCTTATTAGCTCTTTATATTTAAGTAACAGATTGAGAATTTGTAAACTGCAGACACGAGCAAACGGGAGAAAGATGGGTGATATGATTGAGACTTACAAACTTCTGAAAGGGGCATACAGGATTTCAATTGATGGAATTTTTTCATTTTATGGAGGGTGGGGGGAAAGGACGAAAGGGCATCCTTGGAAGCTGAGAATGAAGGCCGCCAAGCAGGGTGTGAGGGCTAGGTTTTTCGCTGAGAGGGTGGTGCGTGATTGGAATGGATTGCCATTGAATGTTGTGAGTGCAAACAGTGTGAATGAATTCAAGAATACGTATAATAGCTGGTGTGTGTAGAATGTGGCCTCCCTCGATTTGTCTCCGATTCCCTGGAGGTCACTCTTATTTATTATTATTATTTTTTTTAAACATCAGTATCTTCATTATTGTTGTACACTCTACTGACTGTTTTTGTATGGGCTGTTAGGCATTGGATGGTGGTAATTTGTGATGTGTATATTAGTGTTAATTTTATATTAACTTTGTTGGTATATTTTCCAGAGTTCGTTTTTTAATGTTCTGTAGTTATCTATGTGTTTTAAATTTCTTGGTAGGTTGTTGAGTTGCGTGGGTATCTGATGTGATCTCATAAAAGAACCGTATGAGTTGTTGAAGGGTGCGGGATATATAGAGTTGTTGTAGGTCGTGTTATACGATATGTGTCTCTGTTGTTTCGATAGGTGATGTTGAAGTAATTCCTTGTTAATGTCATATAGTGTTTCAGATTTTTAATGCTCAGGATTCTGTGTATCGCCATGTGCTGTCATCTCCAAAAATATTTTCAGAATATTTGTTTAATTAAGCCTTTAAGAGACAAGTATATTTTATATTCGGCATTTAAAAGGCTAATGCCTCTATAGTTTCGACATTCATTAATATTGCCTTTATTGAAGATGGATCGATTTTTTGTGTGCTTAACCATTTTTATAGGTCTTACTCTTTTCATTTATGATTTTTCTGATTTCTGGGTTCCACTTACGAAGACTGTTTTTTCTTTCCATTGCTATTTCATTCTCTGCAATAATTTCATTATTGCAGAGATGATTCCATTCTTCATTTAGCATTTTACCAGTTTTCTGGTGGTAATTTCCATTTAGGATTTTATTTAAGAATTCTAGTTGTTTGTATCTGAAGTTTTGTCTCCAGAGCATTTGAAAAGTTCCATACTGATATCATCTTCTCCTGAGCCTCTATGGTTCTTGAATTCTTTAAGTGTTGACTCTAAATCTTCAAGAGTAAAGGAGTCTATTGAGTTATTTGCAGATAATGGTTTTGAGAGTGGATTGTCATGAATTGTCCATAATTCTTTATAGTATATGAGCCATCTTCCAAAGGTATGGTATTGATCTTGATCAATTCTCTCACGCTATTATTCATGTCTTATAAATTTATATGTTTGTGTTTGAAGTTTATCAATATTGTTTTCTAAATTAGCAACAAAATTGTTCCACTGAACTCTGCCTTTTATGTGTTTCTCTTTTGCTATTGCTCTTTTATGTTTATATTCAATTTCATCCTCTATTTTTTGTGTGCTTAACCATTTTTATAGGTCTTACTCTTTTCATCTATGATTTTTCTGATTGTTTTTTCATTCTATGGAATAATTTCATTATTGCAGAGATGATCCCACTCTTCATTAATAGATTCATCTAGGGTAGTTGCTGTAATTTTTCATTTATTTTTGCTGATATTGTTTTCTTTTATTGGAGTTAGATAATAAGCTGACTTGGAACCTAAGTTCTCAGTTGTCTAATGGATACTAGTGCTTTATCCAGTTTGAGGGGGAACCATATTGATATCATACATAGATAATGATCTGAATCAATTTCAAATTTCGGAACATGAAAATGAATCCACCTATTTTATTATTTGTTGCCGTATAGTCTATAATAGATTTCGATCTTCTTGCTGACCATGTGAATTTAAGAACATCTTTGTGTTTGAACATTATGTTCATTATTCTTAGATTATTATAGCTAGAGATGTCAATTAATCTTTAGCTGTTTTTATTTTTTCCTAATTCTCCGAAAGTTCTGACATGATTTTGAGCTGTGATATTGCCTGTGCAAGAATTTAAATCACCCAGATAATGAAATGTCATTGTTGTTTACTTTTTCTGTTATATTTTGGAGTTGGTTACAGAAGTCCAAACTTTACTCTTCTCTCCTCTCCTTTGGAGCGTATAATCCAAGAACTGTCAGATATCCTCTATTAATTTTCAATCTAAGTTGTAATATACTTTCGTTCCAATATTTATAGTTATTGATATTGTCGTTAAAGGATTTTGTGAATCATGATTGATACTCCTGTATAGAATGTAAATAGTTGTCATGTTCTTTGGTTCCTTGATTTTTCTTTTTTGTTTCAGTCAATACTGCTATTTTGATTTTTCTTTGATGTAGACTTTCATCTATTTGGTTTCTTTGTAGAATAAACTTCTTACATTACAGGTTGCAAAATGAGTGATAATCTTTTTGCAATCAGTACCTTTAGCTGGTCGAGGGTCATTTTCATTTTGAGCTGCCCTTGTATTATTTCTTTGATACTTGAAAGTAATGAAAATAATTGCTAATTCGTTACAAGCTAAAGCATAAGGTGTCCAATGACAAGTCTGCTGTCTCTGGGTGTTGGACCAGCCCATTAGACGAAATGAAATAGCGAAATAAGAAAGATTCACTCCTAGCCCTCGAATACTCTGATAGCATTGGGAAAGGAGCAAGAATAAAAGAAAGAAGGGGAAAGACGATACAGATAATTTACAGAATTTTCATATTAGAGATATGATAGTATGAATAAAGAGTTTAGAACCACGAGATGGCGGCAGTTGTTTTTTGTACTCTTTTTGCAGAAAGCCTTGTTTCATTGATCGCTTGAGCTCACCATCAGTGAAGGCTGAAGGATGGAGCCTGGCTTCCTATCTCTCTTCAAGAGTTAGGACTAAAGGAACTTCACTTGTTTCCTTTGGTAAATAAAATGCAGTAGAGGATTTTTATGGTTTTTCCTTTCTATGATTTTTCCTTCCACTTACTATAGCTACGTGCAAGCTTTAATGTGCTCAAAGCTTTTTTATATTTAAAATGGAAAATTCCTTGTAAAATTCATAAAAATATTATCCCACTCTTATTATTATCATCAATAATAAGCTAACGCCTTTTATTCCCTTATAGGACACATGTGAGGCCTTTAAACCCTATCTAGGTTCAGGAGACTGAGCAGGCAGTTCAGTCTTCACCAATAGCCAATCAGAGATAGCTGGCCCATATCTATCACTAATTATAGGCGCACTGATGAAGAGACGAACAAGCAAGTATATGTTACTGTCTGAATTAATGTGAGTTCTACGGTCGATGTTCTTGAGTTTATTACAAGATTAAAAACTTGGGTTTCCGGGAGAAAAACCTGCTTGCCCGTGCCAGAGATCGACTAACTCGGAACCAGTCGAAGCAAGGCTTAGAAAAAGTTCCTCCAGTCGACGACTAGACTCGAACTTATGAGTATCTTCGGGCGGCCTAGCACAGAGGATGCAAGCGTCACTTCCACTGAGCTACGCAGGCCTTCTTATCATCACTATTATTCTTATTAATTGAACGTTTAAGGGCTCTCCCTCGATGAATCCATTAGAGATGTCTATGTATAATAATTATTGAATAGGAATATAAATGAAAGTAAATATATTATTATTATTTTAAACCTGTGTAGCTCAGTGGACGTGACACTTGCATCCTCTGCACAATGTTACACGAACATAGACTTCAGTTCAAGTCTAGTCACTAGCTACAGGAACTTTTGCTAAGCCTATCCTCGACTGGTTCCTGAGTTAATCTCTGGCATGGCAGAAAGGTTTTTTCTCCCCGAAATACAAGAAAATCGACGGTAGAATCCACATTATTGCAGACAGCAACATATCCTGTTAGGGTTTGGCACCAAGAAATTATTATTATTATTATTATTATTACGGGCAACTCCAGGGAGTCATTAGACTCATCGAGGGAGGCCCCAAATCATATTCATCACAACTATCTGACATTCATACAGTATCTATCATACCTCGCCTTAAACTCATTCACTGTCACAGCATCCACTACAGACTCAGGGAGCGCATTCCACTCATTCACTACTCTAAAAGTAAAGAACCCAGCTCTAACACCCCCTGCTAACCACACTTTTGCCCAGTTTCCATGGATGTCCCCTAGTCCTCCCACAACCAGCCCTGTTCTCAAAAATATCTTCTGAATTAATTTTATAGAAACCCTTCAGTAATTTGAATCTCTCAATCATATCTCCCCTCCTCCGCCTATCAACCAATTTTTGCAACCCACAAATCCTCAACCTGTTCTCATACGGTTCATTCCACAGACCTGCTATCATCTTGGTCACTCGCCTCTGGATCCTCTCCACATCCTCCCCATCAAGAAGAAACCTAGGTGACCAAATCTGAGCACAGTAGTCTAGATGGGGTCTTATCAAGGCTCGATAGAGAGGAACAATAACCTGCTTGTCTCTGCTTGTCAACGTATTCTTCAGCAACCAAGTGATTTGATGAGCTGTTTTGGTCACTTTTGCAATGTGTCCCCTAAATTTCAATTCCTTATCCACCAACACTCCTAAATCTCGTGCCTCATCAATTTCCTGGAGCAGGATTCCACCAATGCAGTAAACTGCCGCCAATCTTTTCACCCCAAAATGCATAACCTTACATTTTGCCACATTAAACTGACATCCATTCTCCTTAGCCCAGACCTCCAATCTATCCAAATCATCCTGCAAAATTTTGACGTCATCTGCATTCACTATAGCCCTACCCAACTTCGCATCATCCGCAAACAAATGAACTGTTCCTCTCAGATCATTTCCTATATCATTTATGAACAAATTAAACAGCAGTGGTCCAAGAACAGATCCTTGTGGCACACCACTAGTCACAGGCCGTCTTGTGGACTCTACTCCCGAGTAAACCACTCTCTGATATCTCTCCGTCAACCACCCTCCTATCCATCTCACCCACCCTATGTCCATTCCCATATGCTGCAATTTACTGATTAGAATTCCATGTAGAATCCTGTCAAAGGCCTTGGCAAGGTCCAGTAGAATCACCGTAAACCCATTACCCTTATCCAGTTCAGCCGTCACTGTGTTATAATACGTGAGCAAGTTACTGAGGCATGACCTACCCTTCACAAAACCATGCTGTCCCCGATACAGTATCCCATTTTCTTCAATCCAATCTTGTATTTTCCTTTTGACTATTTTCTCTAAGACCTTGACAATGATTCCTGATATGCTAATGGGTCGGTAATTTACAACAGCAGTCTTGGAACCACCTTTATGCAGTAGAACTATTTTCCCCTCTTTCCACCCGCTCGGGACTAACCCAGACCCGAGACTCAAATTAAACAAAATGGTCAAGGGTACTGACAATTCTTTAGCTGCTTCTCGTACAACAAGAGCTGGTATACCATCCAATCCCACAGATGTATTGACATTGAGGTTATGCAATAGACTACTCACCTCCACTTCATTAACCACAATTCCCGTATAATCTACTGGTTTATTCGTTTCTGCAATGTCACCACCTGGATGATATACTTTTGCAAAGTGCTCACTCAGTAACTCAACTATCTCAACTGATTCAGTTACCTCCCTACCATCGGCATTCTTTAAAATCAATCTGCTATGTACATTTTTCCTTTTACTTGCTACATATCTAAAAAACTGTTTAGGATTCTCTTTAGCCTGCTTGGCCAATGTTCTTTCGTAATCCTTTTTTGCTTTTCTTACCACATTCGTCACCCTTCTGGCCTGCGCTTTATACCGTTCATGTGCCTGCCGGTCACCCTTCTCCTTAAATTCCCTCCATAGTTGTTTCTTTTTTTGCAACTCAAGCTTAATGGTGTTATTCATCCATTTAACCCCTACTTGATTTATTATTCGGACTCTAGGTATACAGTCAGCCATTGCTTCATGCAAGCACTTCTTAACTACCTCCCATGCACTATCAACTTCTAGTCCTTGCAGTTGTACATGCCATGGCACTGAACCAATCAAACTCCTAAGCTTGTCATACTTTCCCGCCCAATAATTCCACATGTACCCTGTCTTAATTGAAAATTCTACACCTTTAGCCACCTCCAAATGGCAGCATTTGTTTGCCCGTCTCTTCATTAGTTGCTGCACATAATTAGTGACTTGGGCCAGCTATCTTTGATTGGCTGCTGGTGGAGATTAAGCTGGTCACTCAGTCTCCAAAAGCTGCTAGATAGAGTTAAAAGGCCTCGCCTGCTCCCTGTAAGGGAGCAGGCGAGGCCTTTTAATGGATCTCCATGGAGGCAGAAGCCTCATCATGGGAGATCCATTATTCACACTTATGAAGCACTCACAACAACCTCTGGAAGCCCATTCCACCCATTCACCACCCTCCAGGCAAAAACTATACTCTTAATTACCTTGCTACCCACACTTATACAACTTCTACTGGTGACTCTTTGTTATTTCCCTTCTTGCAATGTACCAAAAAAAAAACAAAAAACTCATCAGTGCCAATCCCATAAAACCTCTTTAATAGCTTACTGCTTCTATAATGTCTTCTATTTTTCTCCTCTCAGCTAATTTTTGAACCATACAGACCATCAATCCATTCTCATAGGGAGTTTTCCACAGACCTGCCACTACCCTTGTCACTTGTCTCTGGATCCTCTCCACAACTTCATCACCACGAAATCCACGAGTCCAGATCTATGTTCAGTGGTCCAAATGTGGCCTTATTAAAACCCTATATAGGGGAAAATAACCTCTCTATCCCCGCTTGTTAGTGTGTTATTTAACAACTATGTAATCTGATGTACTACTTTCGTTACTTTCACAATGTGCCCTCTGAACTTCAACTCTCTGTCCACAATCATGCCCAAGTACCTGGCCTCACCAGTTTCTGTTACTTTACACTTGGCCACATTAAACTGGCAACCATACCTTTGTCCATACTGCTAGTCTGTTTGAGTCTTCCTGCAGTATCTCTGTATTACTTTCATTTACCATTACTGGTCGCTAAACTGGTCTTCCAAGTTTAGCGTCATAAGCAAACAACTGAATATTGCATGTCAAAATATTTCCTATATCACTGATATTCAGATTAAACAATAGAGGAACAAGTACTGATCCCTGTGGTAGGCCACTGGGCACTTCCCTCTCCTGGACTCAATTCCTTCATAAGCCACCTCTTTAATATTTGTTCATCAGTTACTCTCTAATCTAAATCACCAGATTCACATCCATCCCCATTTCCTCCAATTTGTGCAATCGAGTTGTATGCAGAATCGTGTCAAATGCTTTTTCGAAGTTTAGCAATATCACTCAGTAGCCATTTCTCTTAACCAATTCTATTGTCACTTGATTATAAAAAGTAAACAAATTACTAAGGAAAAACCTTAACAAAATCATGTTGCCACTTATAGAGTATAATATTTCTATCCATGTAATCTTGAATTTTGACTTCCGCCAATTTCTCCACCACCTTAATCAGCATTCCTGAGATGCCGATTGCCCTATTTGCTATTTCCCACTTGAAACCACCTTTATGAAACGGGATTATATTTTGTCTCCTTGCCTCCATCAACACCTTCCCAGTACTAAGCTTAAATTAGACAGCTTGGTCAGAGGAGTTGATAACTCCTTTGCACATTTTCGTGATACATGGGTCGATATGCTGTCCAATCCCATGGCTGGGTTAGTATTGAGGTTCTGCAATATTTTAAGCATTTCTATAATGGAGGCTCCATTGCTTCAATCTGTTCTACCATTAGTCAGTGTTACATCTGGTATTAGAACGTCAACACCAAGATGGTACATCCATGTAAAATGCTTACTCAGTAATTTAAATATTTTATGAGTCTCTCGAAGATTCCTTGGAGATGCTTATGTATAATAATTATTGAATAGTAATCTAAAAAAGTGAGTAGCACTTAAATTGCTGGTATTCAAAATGATTAATGTCACAAATTTACCGACAAGCATGACATACTTGCTTATTTTTTAAATATATATACACTTTTAGATATTTTATCAGTAAAGATAAATCATACTTCTTGACAATTATCTGAAACTGCAGGTGGTATACTAGAAGCAGACTACTAAGTCATTATGTCATAGATCGTAATACCTTAATCTTTTGTGTTAACGATTGTGCAGTTAATATTATTAATTATTATATTTTAATGTTTCATATAATATTATCGATGCAATTTGTTTTTTTTTTAATTTTTTTTATTATGGAATATTTGTCCATTTTTGGAATCAAAGCTAAGACGTTGATCTGATTTCCTTTTGCTTTCTCTTACTGACATGCTATTTAGAGAAAACGAAACCGCAAACATAAACGCAAATAGAAACTAAACGCCATGCATGTGTTCACTACATATTCGAAATCAAAAACCCCTTGCGTGCGTGTTGTAGAGTAATTTTGTATTACAATTTCAATTACCCAGTAGCATTAAAATGTGTTCATTGGACAGTCTCGAGAAAGAAAAAGAGGTAATTTCGATAGCTGGATGTATAATATCTGTAATTTATTACGAGGCTTAAATTTATTTTTCTTATCAGCACTTATACTTACTGACCTTTATACAATAGCACATGCTTGCCGATTGTGGTATTTCCAAACAAAGCTCATAATAGATAAATTTGTATGAGTAATGTTTATGAATGTGTGTGAATACTAGTTTCTTTTTTCTACATTCGTGAACCTTGACTAATAACTCGGAGACCACACGTACCACGAAGGCGTCACTCTTCATTTAGTGATTGCGTGGGTACCAAACTCAACTTTTTTTTTTTTTTTTTTTTTTTTTTTTTTTTTTTTTTTTTTTTATTGCGCTGCTGAAGCATTTAATAATAGGAAATCCCGAAACTTTTCCTTGAAAGAGCAAAAGAAAGGGGAAGAACAAATGAGTTCCTAATCATTTAACAAGTGACACTGGAGAACTTTGTTGTTGCAGAGAAGAAAATAAGCACCATGTAAGTGCAAAACAAAGTGCACCAGCGCTATCATTTATATAATTTTTGATTCAGTTTAATTACAGATTGGGAAGTTTCACCCCAGCAGGCTAGTTGCTTTGCTCTATATGAACTATAGACAAAGAAATACATTATTGAATACATATATATATATATATATATATATATATATATATATATATATATATATATATATATATATATTTTAACTGCATAAATCTATATATTTAATTCTTTCTCTAACTGTTTTATCATATCTCTTCTTTATATATGGAGATACACATATAATAATAATATTTCTGATTTTTTTCCATTACCATTCTCTGTTAGATTTATTTTATTGTCTTTTTTATTAATTTATGCAAACATTCCATTTTATATATATAAAATGGGATGTTTGTATAAAATATAAAATGCTTGTATAAATTAATACATTTATTTATACAAATTAATTTATACAAACATTCCATTTTGTATATATAAAATGGGATGTTTGTATAAAATATAAAATGTTTGTATAAATTAATAAAAAAGACAATAAAATAAATCTAACAGAGAATGGTAATGGAAAATGATGGAATAAATCAGAAATATTATTATTATATGTGTATCTCCATATAAAAAGAAGAGATATGATAAAACAGTTAGAGAAAGAATTAAATATATAGATTTATGCAGTTAAAATTGGAAAATTTCAGTTGGAAGAATGATGGGATGTACTTTTGATTTAGAAAACATCTAGGGTTCATTCTCATTGTGACAAGGAATCTTTATATAAACTTCTTCACCTGAAGGCAAATTACTTGATCTCGTATGGAATAGCAGGTTTTTTTCCCTTCATCTGAGGAATTCAGAATTGGGAAGCAAGTAGGGATAGCAAATTAATTCAACGTTTGGTAAGGAAATTTTGAGATAGAGCAGATCAGATGGGGGTGCGGGAGGGTAGGATTTACTATTCAAGATTTAGCATTCTCTGACATGGGATGTCAGTTGTGATAAATGCATATGTGCCATCCTTATGAGGAATTGTGTAAAATCTAGTTTGGACAATTCAGGTAGATCTTAGATCCTAACCATTAAGTTAGGAATAACAATAACAGGTCTGGTTTAGATGACTGTAAGTGGTGGTGCGTATCATTTATATTACTATTGAGGCTGCAAATATTGGTAAAGTGATGTTACGAAAACTTTTTTAGTCATTAGTAAGAGGAGTGAGGAGCAGGTTCTTTGCATGGATAGTTTGAATTATCTTTGCATTGTCTGAATGTGTTGTGAATGTAGACACACATTGAATCAGTTTAAGGCACAGTTGGATGAGCATTGTGTGCAATAGTCTGTACCTCCCATGATGAGTTTCTGACTCCATAGAAGTCAGATGATGATGATAATAATAATAATAACATTCTCATATTATATTGTTCTGAAATTTCATTTAATGATTTTACTGATCATCTTCTGATGTAGCTAATACAATTCGATTATCTGCAAATAGTGTATCTATCTTTATATGTGGATTTATTTGTATACCAAATGGATTATGCTGTTTCCAGATAATTTTATATATATATTAAAAAGTAGACATGATAGGGTGCCTCCTTGCCATACTCTTGATATGTCTCCCCATTCTGATATTTGTTCTAATTTGATTGCTGTTTTATTTCCTGTATATATTTCTTGAATAGACTGTAAGAACTGGTTTGGTATATTGAGATTGATTAATATTTTAAATATTGATTATGAAGTAGCCTTTTGTCTATTTGCTATTAATTTTATCAAAGACGTGTTTCTTAGAAATTCTCTTTTCGATTAATTTTTTTATATTGAAAATTGAGTCCATGCGAGATTGTCCTTTTCGGAATCCATTCTTGTTGTTGTAGTAGTTTGTGCTCTACAATACTGTTTAGTTTATCTTTTAATATTCCTGCATATATTTTGTACTCTGTATTTAGCAGAGTAGTTCCTGTAAAGTTATTGCAGTCATCTTTATTTCCTTTTTTATAAATTGGGATAACCACTGCTTTTTTCCAAGAGTTTGGAGGTTTTTGTAGAAATCCAGACCACGTTAAAGAATTTCAGAAGTCTTTCATTAAATGTTCACCTGCATTTTTGTATATTTCCATGTTTATATTGTCTTCTCCTGGTATTCCTATTTTTCATCTTATTTATGATATTTTTTAGTTCTGACATCCTAATATTTTCTGTTAGATCATTCTTTATTGTATAAAATTTTATTTCTTTATTATCGTCAGTTCAGAGATTTTGAAGATAAGTTACCCATTTTTCTAAATCTCATTGTATTTTTACCTTTTCTTTTATTTCTTATTCATGTATTTTATTATTTTATAGATTATTGGTTGTGGCTTAGATATATCCTTTTTTAATTCTGCTATAAAATTTCCATCTCTGTTTATTCCTTCCTTCTCTTTTTGCATTTGCACTTTTCTTTTGTCTTGGAGTTTTGCTATTTCTGGTAACTTTTTTTTTTTGTTTTGTTTTCATTATCTTTTTGTTGTATTTTTTTCTATTTCTATTTTTTTTTTTTATTTTTTCCTTAATTCATTTACTCTTTATTCCTAAGCCTTCTGTTGCTACTTTTCTCAGGATTTGTTTCAGATTTTCCCATTTCTCTTCTGTGTTCATTTGTTTCATGTATGGTTTCTGATTTTAAATCATTGCATTTCTGATATTGTTGCCCAGTATGGGGATCTTGCAATGAAGAAATTTTGTAACTCAGTTGATAGTTATTTTCCACTTTATTTATTTTTAGCCATTTTGGTTTAAATCAAAATTTTGCCAATACCATATAATGATTAGAGTTTAATTCAAAGTCTCGATATACTCTCACATCTAGGAATAACTCAGCTAATTTAAAATTTGTGATAATGTAGTCAATAACTGACTTACATCCTCTGGCATCATGTGTATTTATGTATAGCTTAATGTTCAATGAATAATGAAAAACCAAGTTCATTATTCTGATATTATTATAAATCACAAAATCTTGCAGTTTGTGTTACATTTTGATTTGTTTTGCCTGTTTCCTATTCTATCATTTAAATCCTCTGCTAGTAATAAAGAGTCTTGTATTTTTCTTATCAGTGACTTTTGCAGTTCTTTGCAAAAGTTTTACTGTCTGTCTTCTGGTGCATATGCCCCGACTATTGTTATTTATGTGACCTCTTAATGTTTCGAGTCTAATTTCTATTGGTTTTTCAGTCCAGTAGTTATTATTATTTTACAGTATCTCCATGGAGTCCAGAGACTAATCACAGGAGACCCAAATCAACCATCACACACACAAATCCTATCATACCTTTCCTTGAAACCATTCACTGTCAGGGAACTCACAACCAATTCTGGCAATGTATTCCATTCAGTCACCACTCTCCACACAAAAAATCTGGCCCACACAGCCCTACTAACCACACTCTTATATAACGTCCACAGATGGCCCCTAGTTCTGACTGTTTGTCATATATTGAAATATTTCACTTAAAAAACTTTTAAGATATTAAAGGGGTTTTATAAACCCCTTTAATATCTTAAAAGTTTCTATCATGTCCCCTCTTTTTCACCGACCAGCTAAATTTTGTAACCCACAAACCTTCAACCTGTTCTCTAGGGAGTATTCCACAGACCTGTCACTTGGTGACTTGTCTCTGAATCCTCTCTACCACCTCCTCGTCCCAAGAAACCCAGGTGACCAAATCTGTGTGCAGTAGCCAAGATGTGCTCAATCATAGCCTTATAAAGAGGGATAATAACTTCCCTATTTTTATTTGTTAGTGTGTTTTTCTTCTTCTTCTTCTCCTCTCATCTATGTGGATGATGATGATGATGAGGCTGAAGGAACTCTTTCCACTTCTGTCTGTCCTGGGAGAGTCCGAACAATTCTGTCCAGTTTGGTGTCGCTTGTTGTGATTTGGTTTTCAGGTCCTCTTTTATTTTGTCTTCTTCTTCTTCTTCTTCCTATCATGGAATATAGGCCATGTGGCCTGTTCCGCTCTCATGCCATCTCTTTCTTGGTCTTCCGATTCTTCTTTTTCCACTTATTTTGTATCTGCATAATATTTTTGGTAGTCTGCTGTTGTCCATTCTATTTAAATGTTCTAGCCATTTTTGTTTATACTGTCTTATGTAGTAATTAATTGGTTTGATTTTTAGTGATTGTAAGATTTCTTCATTTGTTTTGTGGTCCCACTTGGTATATCCAGCTGTTTTTCTGAGGAACTTCATTTCTGCTGTTTGAATTCGTTTTTCATCTTTCCTTTTCATGGTCCATGTTTCACTTCCGTATAGTAGAGTTGGTTTTGACAAGACATTATATAGTCTGATTCTAGTGTGTTTTTGTACCAGGGATGGCTTAAATATACTATTTATTATGCCATTTACTTTGACAAAGTTTGATATTTTAGTGTCTATGTCTTTTTCTTCTTCGTATGATAGATCACATCCCAAGTATCTGAAAGTGTTTACTTGTTCTAGTATTGTATTATCTATCACTATTTTACTTCTTATTGGGTTTTCTCCTTTGAATGCCATTATTTTTGTTTTTTCTTTGGATATTGTCATATTATATTGCTTTGAGATATCATTTAATGATTTTAATGATCTCTGTAAGTCATCTTCTGATGTAGCTAATACTATTTGATCATCTGCAAATAGTAGTGTATCTATCTTCATTTGCGGGGTCATTTGTATACCAAATGGGTTATGCTGTTTCCAGATTGTTAATATTTCATTTATATATATATTGAAAAGCAGAGGTGAGAGCGTACATCCTTGTCGTACTCCTCTTGATATCTCTTTCCATTCTGAGGTGTGTTCTAATTTAACTGCTATTTTATTTCCTGTATATATTTCTTGAATAGATTGTAAAAGTTGGTTTGGTATGTTTAAATTGGTTAATATTTTAAACAATTTTTGTCGACTAATTTTGTCAAATGCTTTTTCATAATCAATAAACGCCACATGTGTTTCTTTTTGAAATTCTCTTCTCTTTTCTATTAATAATTTTAAAGTAAAAATTGGATCTATGCAGGATCGGCCTTTTCGGAAGCCATTTTGTTCTTCTAGTAATTTGTTTTCTACAATGCTGCTTAGTTTCTCTTTTAATATTCCTGCATATATTTTATATCCTGTATTCAGCAGGCTAATTCCCCTATAATTATTGCAATTGTCTTTATTTCCTTTTTTATAGATTGGGATGACCAGTGCTTTTTTTCCAAGAGTTAGGAGTTTTTCCGGACATCCAAACCATATTAAAAAATTTCAAAAGTCTTTCATTAAATTTTTCACCTGCATTTTTGTATAGTTCTATATTTATATTGTCTTCTCCTGGCGTTTTCCTATTATTCATCTTCTTTATTATATTTTTCAGTTCTAACATTGTGATATTTTCTATTAGGTCATTCTTTGTCTTATAAAATTTTAATTCATTGTTCTCATCTGTCTAGAGATTTTGGAAATAGGTCACCCATTTTTCTAAATCTATTGTTTGTATTTTTATCATTTCTTTTATTTCTTTATTCATGTATTTTATTACTTTATAGGTTTTGGGTTGTGGCTTAAATAAATCCTTTTCTAGTTCTTTTACGAAATTGTTCCATCTTTCTCTATGTTTTTTCCTTACTTCTCGTTTTGCAATTGCACTATTTCTTTTATACTCTATTTCTGCTTCTATTGTTTTGGAATTTAGCCATTTCTGGTAACTGTCCTTTTTGGTTTTTATTATATTTTCTATTTTTTTGTTCCAGTCTCGTAGTCCTCTTTTTCTAATCCATTTGTGCTTTATTCCTAAGGTTTCTGTTGCTGCTTTTGTGAGAATTTGTTTCAAATTTTCTCATTCATCTTCTACATCACTTGATTCATGTGTGGTTTCTGTTTTTAAGTTTGTGCATTTTTGATATTGTAGTCTAACTTGAGGATCCTGTAATGAAGAAATTTTGTAGCTCGGCTGGTAAGAATTTTCAATTCTATGTGTTTTTAGCCACTTTGGTTTAAAACGAATTTTTGCTGATACCGTATAATGATCAGAGTTTAATTCAAAGCCTCGATATGCTCTTACGTCTAAAATTAACTCCGCTAATTTAAAATTTGTGATAACATAGTCAATTACTGATTTGTATCCTCTGGCTGACCAAGTATATTTATGTATTTCCTTGTGTTTAAACATTGAATTCATTATTCTCATATTATTATAAATGACAAAATTGCGCAATCTGCGACCATTTTGATTACATGTATCTTCGCCAAATTTACCTATGTTTGTTTTGTATTTTTTGTTTCCTATTCTGGCATTTAAATCTCCTGCTAGCAGTAAATAGTCAGTTTTGTTTGTTTTATCTATGGCATTCTGTAATTCTTTATAAAATATATTACTGTCTTCTTCTTTTCCCTCTTCTGGTGCATATGCACCAATTATTGTTATATGGCCTCTTAATGTCTTGAGTCTAATTTCTATTAATCTTTCATTCAAATAGTTGTAATATACAATATTGTTCTTTAGGGATTTATGTACCATAATCATTATACCTGCTTTTGCTCTTTCTTCTTTTTTTACCCCACTGTAGATTTGTATATAGTTGTTTGTTTCTTTTGTACCTTTTTGTTTTTTCTTTGTTTCTGTTACTATACATATCTTTATGTTAGCTTGGTTTAGTTGTTTATCAAGTTCTTCTTCTTTGTGTGCAATGCTTCTCACATTCCATGTTGCAATCTTCATTATGTGTTCCTTTTTCCAATTTCGTTTACCGTTTCCTGGGTTGTGGTCTTTTCCCTGACAGTCCGTCCGACTTTTCTTTGCATGAAACTTGAAAGTATTTTGAATTTCCCCAGGGCAGGTTACTAACCTGTCGCTGGGTAAGTCCAGTGGTAGGGCTGCTACCTAACTCCTCTGGACAGGCAGATCTAACAGCATTTACTCTGTTAGGGTGTTAAGGTTATACCGCCCTTTTATTTTGTCTATCCATCTAATTCTGGGCCGTCCTTTTGATCTTTTACCTTCCATTGTTGTATTCAGGAATTTAGATGGTAGTCTTTCTGTTCCCATTCTGGTCACATGGGCAAACCATCACAGCGCTTCTTTCTTGGATTTTGTCTATTATTGTTATTTCTTGTTTTAGTCGTTTCCTTATGTCTTCATTTCTAGTCGATCCAGCAGAGATACTCCAAGTAATCTTCTTAGCCAACCCATTTCAGTAACTAATAATTTTTTCTCTTCAGCCTTTTTGAGATTCCAGCATTCACTTCCATAGAGGAGTATTGGGAGGACCATTGTTTCATAGATTCTTACTTTTGTTACTTGTTTGATGCCTATTGACTTCCATATTTTATTAAGTCGTCCAAAAGTTTGGGATACTTGACTGATTCGTCTGTTTATATCTTTTATAATTTCACCATTGTACTCAATAACTCCTCCAAGGTAGGTGAAGTTTTCTACCCGCTGTAGATTCTTTCTATCAATTTCAATTTTCAGATTGGTGCTTCTTTTTCCTATTTGCATAATTTTTGTTTTGTCTATATTTATGTTTAATCCATATTTTATGCACTCCTCCTCCTTTATTTTATCAGAAATTCGCCGTAGATTTTCTTCTGTGCTTGCATGTAATGCAATATCGTCTGCAAATTTTAAATTTGTCACATTTTTCCCATATATTTTGATTCCAGAGTCTTCATTGTTTAAGGCCTTATTGGTTGCTTCTTCCAGTGTAAGATTGAACAGGTCTGGTGACAGATTGCATCCCTGTCTTACTCCGCTCTCTGTGTGGAACCAGTTGATTAAGGTGTCCTCCATTCATACTGCACTTTCAGATTTCTCATACAGATTCTTTATTATTCTTCTGGTTTTATTGGGAGTTTCAAATTCTTCCATAGCTCTTTTCTACGGATTGAATCAAATGCCTGATAAAAGTCTATGAAATTTATGTGGCAACTTTGGTTGTACTCTAGTGTCTTTTCTATTAGCTGTCTTAAGGTGAATAGTTGATCAATTGTGCTTTGCCCTGGTGTGAAACCAGCTTGTTCTTCTCCTAGTGCCAGTTTTATATATGGCTTAATTTGTTTTTGGAATACTTTTGTTAAAACCTTACTTGGAATACTGAGGAGGCTAATGCCTCTGTAATTATTGCATTCTGTTTTATCTCCTTTTTTTGTATATAGGAGTTATGACTGATTTGGTCCAATCAGTAGGCGCTGCTTCGTTTTTGTAGATCCCTTCAAATAATGTTTTTAATGGTTCCAAAAGTTGTTCCTTTCCTGCTTTTAAGAATTCTGCGTGTATCTGATCACTACCTGGTCATAGTTTTAAGTTTATTTATGCTATGTGCTATTATTTCTTTGGTAAAGATATTTGTTTCCTCTTCCATATCAGTGGCTGGAATTATAATATCCTGGGAGCTGTTTTTATTACATAAATCCTTGAAGTATTATTCCCATCTGGCCATTCTTTTTGTTTTACTTTCAATTAGTTGTCCCTCTTTGTTTTTGATCATTATAATTTTTGTTGTCTGTGTCTTATTAATTTGGTCTATTTGTTTATATAATCCGTGAAGGTTATTTTCTTTTGATAGCTTTTCTGCCACTTTGCATTTTTCTTCTAACCAGTTATTCTTGTCTCTTTTAACTAGTTTACTAATTTCTCCTGTTAATCTATTATATTCATTTCTGTTATAGTTCTATTTTAGTTTCATGCTTTTCCTTTGATCACTTAACCTTTTTACTTCATTCGAGATCCAATCCTTTTTACTTTCTCTTTCTGTGTAACCTATTGTTTTTTATTGCCAAATTTAATATTATTTCCTTTAATTTGCACCAATGTTCTTCGATGTTTATATTCTGTTTTGGTAGTTCCTTCAAGTTTTTATGTAGTTCTAGTTGATATTTTCTTAGAATATTGTTGTCTTGTAATTTTTTTACATTCAGTCTCCTTTTGACTCTAAAACTGCTTCCAGATTTTAACTTTATTCTTAGGTTTGCTAATACTAGCTTATGGTCTGATCCACAATCTGCAGAGAAGGATCTGCAGTTTAGGATACTTGATTTCCATCTTTGGTTTACAATAATATAGTCTGTTATATTCTTGGTCTGGTGATATATCCATGTGTCCATTTTCTTTGGGGTTCTGGATGTTTAAAGAGAGTGTTGGTTATTGTTAGTCTATTATTTGAGCAGAAGTTTAGCAGTCTTTCAGCACGTACATTGCTTTTTCCATACCCGAACTTTCCGATTACTCTTGGCAGGTATCCCAGTCTTTGCCTACTTTTGCATTTAAGTCCCCCATTACAATTAGGAGATCTTGACTTGATGTCTGCTGTACTGCTTTTTGCAAATCTATATAGAACTCCTCAATGTCTTCTTCTGATGATGTCGAAGTTGGTGAGTATACTTGAATCATAGTTAGTGATCCGATTGATGTTTTAAATCTTGCTTTAATTATCCTAGGTGAGATAGGATTGGAGGAATAAAGAGTTTTGAGCGTTTGTTTTTAATATAAGTGCTACTCCTTCTTGGTGTTTGTTGTCCTCTCTGCCTGAAGTTAAGATTTTGTACTGTCCATGGTGGAATTCTCCTTTTCCAGTCCATCTGGTTTTGCAGAGTCCAATCACTTCCTATCGGTAGTTATCTAATTCATGCAGTAGTATTTCCAATGCTCCTTTGTGGTGAAGAGTTCTTACATTCCATGTTCCAATTATTCTTGTTTATCACCATCCAAGTAATCCTTTGAACTATTTTCCAACTTGTGCAATATACTCTCTGAACTTCAACTCTTTGTCCATCATTATTCCCAAGTCCCTAGCCTCATAAATTTCCTGCAAACCATACCATCAATATGATACACCATATGCAACCTTTTGAACCAGAAGTGCATAACCTTACATTTTGCAATATTAAATTGACAATCATTATCCTTTGCCCACACTGTCAAATTATTTAAATCATTCTGCAGGATATCTGCATCACCTATATATAGTTTGCTACCACTGTTGCTCTCCCCAGTTTTACATCATCAGCAAACAACTGAATTTCTCCTCTTAGATCTTTCCCTGTGTCATTGATATACAAATTAAAGAGTAGTGGTCCTAATACCAAACCCTGAGGTACTCTGCTAGTCACTATCATTCTCCTAGACTCCACCTTACACTGCTCTAGTGTCTGTCCATCAGTCATCCCCTATCCATGCTACTAGCTTCATATTCTTTCCAGTTTTTGTAATCCCATGATAAGTCAAGCAGTAACATGGTGTAGCCATTACCTTTATCCAATTCCTGTCACTATTATAAAATGTGATTAAGTTACTAAGACAAGTCCTTTTCTCTACAAAACCATGCTGCCTGCTATAGGTATCACATTCCTATCCACCAATGTATTTTACCTTTCACCAACTTTTCAATACTTTAACAACCACTCCCGATATATTAATTGGTCTGTAGTTTGCTACCTCTGTCTTGGAGCCATTTATGCAATGGTACTATCTTACCCTCTTTCCACTCCCTTGGAATCCTGTCAGAGCTGAGACGTAGATTGAACAACTTTGTCAGAGGCAAAATTTTCTCCTGGAAACTCGGGTTTTTCATCCTGCATACAGACAAATCGGCCCTTCAGAACACACACAATTTATAGACAAAAAATACTAGCTCTGATGGTGGTGGACAGTAGATGGCACTGATGTTGTTGATTGGTGGTAGAGGTGCGGTGTAGTGGTGGAGACAGAGAATCATACAATAGGTGTCCTCCCACGATGAGTCTTTGGACTCCTTGGAGGTGTCACAAATAATAATAATAATAATGCCAATTCTCTTATAATATATGTTAATATGCTATGTAATATATGTTATAATATACAATACTGTTCTTCATATAGATTTGTGCACATTATACCTGCTTTTGTGCTTTCCTCATTTTTTACTCTGTTGTAAATGTGTATATAGTTATTTGTTTCTTTGGTACCTTTTTGCTTTTTCTTTGTTTCTGTTACTATACATAGTGGCTTGGTTTAGTTGTTCAAGTTCCTATTTTTGGTATGTGATATTCCTTACATTCCAAATTGTGATTTTTATTATATGTTTCTTTTTTTCCAGTCTTTTCCTAATTTGTGACTTTTCTTTCGCTCAGATTTGAAAGTATATCAAATTTCCTTGACAGGTTATGCTTTTGCTGCGTAAATTCAGTGGTAGGATTGCTACCTAATGTTTCTGGACAGGTAGTTATTCAGGGCTCATTTCTTTTGCTTACATTTAAATACATTCAGTGATTTATCAATTCCTCTTCCTCACTGGACAAACAATGCATTGTTCAAACATTCCAAGCTTTAAGGTCATTCACATCAGAGCCTGAAACACCAATCCCAATATCCTTCCTCATCGGTGTGAAGACAGTTTGATCGCTTCACTGCAACCAATTATAAACATACAAAATTAAGATTACTAACTTTTGAGAGTAACTCCTTAGCAAAACGAACAATTTGGCTAAGTTATAGACCATTCCTGATTTTTGGAAGGGTTCTGAATTAATATACTGGAATTTAGGTTAGTTTTCAGTAACCAATGTATTAATATAAACTAAGAGATTGCATATGTCTGAAATGTCACTTTTTTTTCCCTTCAAATTCCAGTGTGAATTGGTTGCTTTTTATGTTGTTTGTACAAAGAATGGTGATATGGTTATTTGTACTTTAAAAAAAAAAAGAAAAAAAAAGATGGTATTAGCTATTTTAATATGATATATTTTTACCTTCACAGATTCTATGTGATCCTGTACATGGTATGATAACTCTTCATCCATTATGTTTGAGAATTATTGATACACCCCAGTTTCAGAGATTAAGACATATAAAACAACTTGGTTTTGGAGAATATGTGTATCCTGGAGCTACACATAATAGATTTGAGCATAGTGTTGGGTAAGTCAATAAACTTCTATTTCAGTGCTTATCTGCACCCCCCTCCCCCACACACACACATGCATAGCACTGATGTGATATATATATATATATATAAAAGTGGAAAATGCAATAATCTACCATTTATCTGACCTTTCAATTGACGGGTCAGATAATTGAAGTACTATAACATGGTGCTCTATAAAGAAGTCAGTTGACATACAACATTGGTTAATTGAAGTGGCATTGTTTTGAAGGCTGGATAAATGGTAGTTTACTGTAGCAATATGTTTATATCTTCTTTTCAACCTGGATCAGCTTGCTATTATGAAAGTCTTCTCCAATTTTCTCTGTTCCATTTTCTTTCTAGCTTTTCTCAGTATTCCAGAAATCGTAATGCTTTGATGTCCTCTACACCTGTTCTTAATGTTGTCCATTCCATGTTTCACTACCAGTGTAATTACAGATAAGACACACTGATGAAGTGCTTTTCTCTTCAGACTAATAGGAGCATCATCTTTGAAGATATCTTTCATCCTCCCAAAAGTCATTCAATCTGGTCATATCCTTCTTTTTATTTCTTCTGTTTTTATATTTTGATTTTTATGATGTGTCCCAGATTAATATGTTCTCTCTCTCCACTTATCCATTTTCCAGTTGAATATGTTTTGGTGTTAAATTGTCATTCATACTTTTGTTTTATTTAAATTTATTTTCAATTCAATTTGACTGAAGACTTGAGCCAATTCCCTTAATTTTATTTCTAGGTCCTCTGACAAGAGAACTGTATCATCAGCAAAGCTCAGACAACTCAGAATTTTTTTCACTAATTTTATCTGTTCTATTCTTCCAGTTCATTTCATGAGAAACTTCCTTTAAGAGTTTTGGAGATATTGTATTTCCTTATCTTATTCTCTTGTTTATTGGAAATTTTTCACTATGCAGTTCAATGCAGAGATGGCATGACTTTATTTTAAAGTTTTTACATATATTTCTTTTGTTCTTTTTAACAGTGCTTTTAGGATAGCTGAGATTTTGATAGAGTCAAATACTTTTCACAGTGCATGAAGGCTAAACAAAGAGGTTTATTATATTTGTCTTTTCTATAATTTGTCCTAAGAGTATGGGTATGATCAGTGTACACTAGGAGCCGCCAGTTGGTATAGACGAAGCCCTTTGATCAGAAAGACTTGGGTTCGCTTCCCATCCATGATAATGTGAAGAACCTTTATCAGGTCTTTTTGACTAAAGCTGAGTTAGCCTGTTTCGTATGGAGGTGGAGGGATTTTTCATTCTGCAAAACAGGCAAACCTTTCAATTACTGTAGGGCATGGAAGGAAATGGGAATCCATCTTGTTCCATAATCATTATTTTCTAGTAAAGTAACATATTGCTATCCCACACCATAAGGTTGAGGAAAGAAATGTACTGTAATTATATCAATTCTGCTTTGATTGCATAGACTATGTTTTGTGTACTGCTGATAATAAACTGATGGATCTGTAGTTTTTGATATTTTCCTTTTCTCCTTTTTGTAAACACTATTATTACTCATTGTTCCATGCTTATGGGATTTTTCTTTGTTTTAAACAAAGTGTGAAGAGTCTTACCAGGCAATCAGCTACTACTATCTTCCCTTTAGATTTCAACAATTCACTTGAATCACATCTTCTCTCGGAGCCTTTTCTGCTCATTGTTTTCAAAACTGCTTCAACATCTTCTTTTGTAACCTTTGGTGCATCTAATTGTGAGGGGCAGGTCTTGTTTTAGCAATCCGTTTGTTTTATGATAAGGTGACGAATCTGTTGGATAAGGGAGAATCATATACAGTGATATTCTTGGACTTTGCAAAAGTATTTGATAGATTACCACTTGATAAGTTGGCATATAAGCTGCAGAGGAATGGAATAGATATTATGTTGGTTAGATGGATCAGAGATTGGCTCTCTGAACAATACCCCTCATGTTTTACTTGTTTGTTAATGATATTTCATGTGGATTGATTGGGAATCAAAGGTTTGCCAATGATGCAAATTTAGGTAGAATTATCAGATGATAATTCTCTTGCTGATGCCAGTTCTCTACAGGAAGATTTGAATAGACTTTTGGCTTGGACAAATGAGTGCAGTTGCAGTTTTAATGTGAATAAATGCAAGGTGTTAGACTTTGGGATACAGAGATATAAGGCTACATACTGTATTGTGGAGCTGTACTTCAGGAAGTGGATGATATTTGGGATCTTGGAGTGATGGTGGACAGTGGACTGAAGTTCCAAGGACACATCACACATGTTGGAAAGACTGCACATCGTATAGCTGCTATGATAAAAAGTACATTGGCATGTAGGGATAAGGAGGTGATAGTGCCTCTATGTAATGCATTGGTCATACTGCATATGGACTATTGTGCTCAGATTTGGTCATCTAGTTTCATTATGATGTGGAAACACTAGAGAGGGTCCAAAGATTAATAATGAAAGTGATATCATGACTCTGAAGTGTTGGTTATGAAGGGTGTTTGAGAGAATGTGGATTACAGAGGTTGGCAGATAGAAGGAAAAGAGATATGATAGAGACTTTCAAGTTAACCAAGGTTGTTATTATTATTTGACAACCAAGGAAATGATATCAGGACTCTGAAGTATACGCGTGGCTAGGCTTATGTGTTCGTCAGACATTTTTTGTAATAGATTTCACGGTTTGATTTGAACACAGATGGATAAGAAAATAACTATTTATTAACTTAAAAGCTAATATTTTGCTAGTATTATATCCAGCATCTTCAGAGCACACAACACAAAGTTTGAAAAAAATGAAATAAAATAAAAGTAATAAATATTAATTTGGTCTTAAGATGACTGTCTCTCAAATCTTTGGTAGATTTATATAGCCATACTTGTTAAGGTTTGGAGTATGTTTTCTTCTGTTGATTCCAGGAACAACCTCTCTGACTTGTAGAAGCTTCTGTGCATTGCTTTTGTTTCTTTCCAATTGATCCTGTGTATCCAATTTCTTTTCAATTGATCCTGTGTGCAGGGGTATCCAAAGCATGGTCTGCCAGACCCGACTTGCCATAGCGAAAGTGTCGGATATATTTTTTGTGTTCGCTGAGCGAAATAAAATATTAGCTTTTAAGTTAATAAATAGTTATTTTGTTATCCATCTGTGTTCATATCAAACCGTGAAATCTATTACAAAAAAAGGACTCTGAAGTGTTGGTTATGAAGGGTATTTGAGAGAATATGGATTATAGTAGTTGGCGGATAGAAGGTAAAGAGATGTGATAGAAACTTTCAAGTTAACCAAGGTTATTATTATTATTTGGCGACCAAGGAAGTTACCAAATAATAATAATTCACAACTCTCTTCTTGAAGTCGATTGTCTCTAAATTTCTTTCTTTGTCACTCTAAAGTTCTTCATAATATTTTGTTAAATTCTATTTATTATTTCATTACTGTCTTTATTTTATCATCCTCACCCTTTAGGACAATTATTATTGTTATTGCTAGTGTCCTTCTAATAATGTGCATAGTTTTACTATTTTCAATGTTTCTTTTTTATTTTTCAGGTATTAAAAGATCAGATTTTATGTATCATTCTTTTTCTGATTGTTTTGCATAACTCTGAGTTTTCTGTTGAATTTTTTTTATATCAGCATCTCTTTTTATTTCTCTGCATTCAAAAAAAATGGGTAGACTTATTAATACTAATACTACTACAGTTTCTTGAATAGAAAATGATTCCACCTATTCATAGTAAATGTTAACTATAGTATTTCTTGGTTTTTGATTATTCTCATTTAGGTCATCTTCTCCCTCTTTGGTCTCTAATTTTATTTGAGAGTTCCCTGTCAAAGCAGCTTCATATTAACAGTGGCACTGTTAATATGAAGCATTAGGAATAAGGGAGAGGAATTGGTGGCACAGATTGCATCAGCCTGGCCAAAAATTATTGGGATCACTGAGACATGGTTGACAGAAGGGGATATAATAACAGGAATAGAAGTTGCTGGGTATAGCATTTTTCGTCAGGATAGGAGGGGAAAGCGTGGTGGTGGGGTACTGCTTATGATAAGTGATGACTTTTGTCCTCTAAGAGTGGAAGCTTTGGAAGGAAGTGAGACAAATGATTTTGAGACTATATGGTGTGAGGTAGAGGTAGGCAAGACAGGATATTTAGTGGGGTGTTGCTACAGACCCAGGAGCACAGAGGATGGGGACCAGGAGATGTTTAGACAGCTAAGTTTGGCAAGTGCAAGAAGAATGATTGTTATGGGAGATTTTAACTACAGTAGTATAAATTGGAGAGAGGAAGATGCATGTAGCAATAGGGGAATGGAATTTCTAGAATTCTTGAGGGACAAATGTCTTAGGCAACATGTAACAGAGGGAACAAGAGGTTCAAGAGTTTTGGATTTGGTTATGGCATCGGAAGAGTTGATAATAACTGAGATGACATCTCTCCCACCAGTTGGAGAGAGTGACCATATGGTTTTGACTTGGAAAATGAATAGACATGCAGGAGTGTCAAAGAGACGGGAACTTATGTGGAATTATAAAGCAGGTGATTATAATAGTCTTAGACGTCAACTTCGGGAAGTTTCATGGAGGGAGGAATTGGAAGGCCGGGATATCATTAGTGCGTGGGAAATTGTGAAAGAATATTTGTTAGCAGCAATGGTAAGTTGTATACCACGAGTGAAGAAAAGGACACAATTTGGAGTAAAGTGGATGACAAACAATATTAAACAGGAATTGCATGCGAAGAGGCTATGGAAGAGATATAAAGAGACAGGTGAAGAGAGGATGCATGAAGAATATAAGACACAGGCCAGAAGAGTGACTAGTGTGGTATGGAAAGCAAAACTGGAATATGAGAGGAGGTTGGCCCTAAGATCCAAAGAAAATCCTGGGGAATTTTTTTTAGCTATGTGGCCAGTAGGAGGAGAAATGACTGTGGAAGAATGATATTTTGGGATAAAAATGGGAATAGAGTGACTGATGCAGAGGACATAGTGGAATTGTTCAATGAACATTTTATTGGAGTATTTCATCCTAGAGGAGTCAGTTTTAATGCTAGAGGGATAGGGCTGGTTCGAGGTTTAGAGGTACAGGAGGAGAGTGTGTTTCAGATACTGAGTACTCTGGATGTCAGTAAAGCTTTGGGACTGGATGGTATTTCACCATGAGTTTTGAGAGAATGTGCCAGGGAACTGACAGTGCCTTTAACCTGGCTTTTCAATGAAAGTCTGGCTTCAGCAAAGGTGCCCAGGGAATGGAAGGAAGGTAAGATAGTGCCATTGCATAAGGGTGGTAACAGACTGGAAGTGTCTAATTATAGGCCTGTTTGTGTGTTATCAGTAGTCGTTAAGATCTTGGAGAAAGTAGTGAAGGATCGTATACAACATTGCGCAGATGAGGGTAATGTTGTCTGTGAGAGTCAACATGGATTTGTGAAAGGGTGCTCTTGTTTTAGCAATATGCTAGCCTTTTATAATAAAGTTACAAGAGCATTAGATGAGGGAAAGGCATATACTGCAATTTTCTTAGACTTAGCAAAGGCATTTGACAGGGTGCCACATGATAAGCTGATATTTAAGTTGCAGTACATGGGTCTGGATGTCAGATTGGTCAACTGGATTCAGGATTGGCTGTCTGATAGGTATCAGAGAGTTGTGTATGGTGGAGCAGTTTCAAGGAGGCAGAGGGTTACAAGTGGGGTTCCCCCACAGGGCTCAGTACTAGGACCTATATTGTTTAACCTTTATATCAATGACATTGCCAGTGGATTGCAAGGGGGATATTTAGTTGTTTTGATGCAAAGCTGGAAAGGATTATTAGTAATAGTGCAGATGTGGTAGCCCTGCAAGAGTATTTGAATAAGCTAGATAGATGGGCAAATGAATGGAGGTGTCAGTTTAATGCAGCAAAACGTAAGGTCTTGAGGTTTGGGAAACATCGATGGGATGGTGCATACTCTATGGGAGGAGTTATACTGGAGGAAGTAGGGGAGACAAAAGATCTGGGGTTGATGATTGATAGAAATCTGAAGTTTAGGGGGACATATTGCAAAGGTGGTGAAGGTAACACAGAGGATTGCTGCAATTATGAGAAGGACACTGACCTGCAGAGATAAGAAGGTTATCATTCCGTTGTATAAGTCTCTGATCAGACCACACTTGGATTATTGTTCTCAGATTTGGTCTCCAGGATTTGAAGGGGACAAATTTACTGTGGAAAGGATACAAAGACGAATGACAAAGATGGTTTCAGGACTGTACAAGGATAGTTACGAGGATCGGCTGAGAGAATGTGGACTGCAGAGTTTGGTGGATAGAAGAAGGAGAGGTGATATGATTGAGACTTTTAAACTGTTGAGAAGTGGTTACAGTTTTGACACCGGGGAGTTCTTTCGCTTGGTTGAACAGCGGGAAGGAGTGATGATAAGAGGCCATCCATGGAAGTTACGAAAGGAAACTGTGAGCAAGAGGGTGGGGAGTGGTTTCTTTGCGTGGAGGGTGGTTGAACCGTGGAATGCATTGCTTGATGGAGTGGTGAGAGCAAGAACGGTCAATGAGTTTAAGGAGTGGTATGATAGACTTTGTGTTTCTTAGAGGGGACCTCCACTCGATAAGTCTTGACAGACTTTATGTTCCTAGGAAGGAACTCCCACGATGAGTCTTTCGACTCCACGGAGGCCTGAATAATAATAATATTAATATCTGTTTTTATGAAGTTTTAAATTTTCTTTGTTAATGCATTAAGCTTCTGTTTAATTAATTTCTCTTTCCTTTCTAATTAATTATAATTTAAGATCTTACCATTCTGTGATCATTTCCTGCATTAAAATTGCTTTATATTATTTACAGTATTAGTTGGACGGGGATCAATCGTTTGATGCTGTTGTCACTCTCTCCCTCGATGAGTCTTTGGACTCCCTGGAGGTGTCACATAATAATAATAATTTCTCTTATTTTATTATTATTATTATTTAAGAACATTAAAAGCCGAACTATGGAAATTGTATCAGCACACTTAGAACTGCAACTTACTCTACATTTCACATAAAGCATATTAACCACAGTAACAAATGCTAAGAAAAAAAGAATAAAACATTTAGTTAATCGTTAATCCCATTGGCTTCAGAAAAGCTAATTCAAGTAATCCAGTGGATTACTCTGCCTCATTCATCCATTTACTGTGTATATTAGCATTGAACTTATTTTCATAAATATATCATTTCTGTTCCATAAACCACATTATCTTATTATGCATGTAATCTAATCTAAAATTATTAATATTGGAGCAAAGTGGAGTGAACTCATATTCATTAATATATCATTTCCATTTCTTTACTTTATGTAAGATACACACATACTCAAACAATGTTCAATTACTCAAATAATGTTCTTAGGCTTTTATAAACCTTTTTCTAAAGGAACCAAAAAATGAAGTATTTATTGAATAAAATATGATTAAATTAATGCTAATATTAAAATGACTAAATGTAATGTGATAATATTATTATGTAAAATATTGCTATTACTATATATAATGTAATAATCTTATTATATAAATATAATATATCAATATTATTATGCATAATATAACAATATTCCTATCTAATATATGAAAATAGAATGTAATAAAAACATAAATGTTTGTAAATAATGAATTTACTTTGTACTGTGTGATTGTATGAAATAGTAGGAAATGTATTTTAATTATAAATGTAAATACAGTATATAATCACACTTTCTCAAATTTTGAAACAAAAACATGTGAATGACAATGTATATTATTAATTAACTCATGTAACTGTGAATTATATATGGTAAATGATCATTGTAACTATTATTAAAAATAGCAATACATGGATGATTATACCAATTGGATGTTATGCAAATTATAAGGAATTGTTTAAACTTTGTACTGAACCACAAGTAGTAAAATATAGTATTGTTGTCTAAAAAAATGATTTACTATATATTTACTGTAACAGAATATATATACTTATTGTAACAGAAAAGTATTCAGCAATGAAACTTTTTATCAAGGTATTTAAAAAATGTGTAACTACTCTAGAAGACCAATAAGATTATTATTGATATTGTTATTCTTTTACATATATCAATTATAGCTATTGTAAAAAATGTTTATTTTTTTTGTTTTTTTAATTTTGTTTATATGCTTTTGTGTACATGTAATTTCTTTGAAGGAAAAAAAAATATTACATGACACATCCAAGGAGTCCAAGGACTCATGAGAGGGCACTCTACTGCACTATACACATCTCACCATCTCCCCTATTTAATCCTTCAATTACTATCATCAAAACACATCATTATCATCTACTGTCTGTAAATATGTTACGAAATTGGTTTAATTAAAGATGTGGCCATTAGGACTTCTCCATGCCCCTTTATGATTTTCTTTTTACTAAAGAATGAATTCATAATACAGATTCTGTTCTGTAAATTCTATCAACCTTTCTCATTCCCTTCCCAAGTTCAAACTTTTCCATTGAATTTAGATTGTTTTATATATGTGTATACAGGGCTTAACAAGTTATGCAAAATCCTACTTGTTTGAGAATCCCAACATCCCATTTTTTTTAATATGTTCCAATAAGTTGATGGGAGTTCCATAGAGGGATTATGGTATACTATGGTTGGAGAAGATTCCTTTGTGTAAGAACCATTCAAAGAAGGAAAAGTCAACAAATAATAAGAATAGATAAAATAATAAAAACATTAATTTTTTGGAAAGTATAATTTGTTAAATTAATTTTTATTACTATAATGATCTTTATAATTATGCATATTCATCTGTGTTTTCTTAAAATTAAAAAAAAAAGTATATTTTACTTAGAAAGCTATTTTTTTCTATTTTGTCAAGTCTGCAGCTACCTGCCAACTGGCAAAATCTACTTCCCATGGGCAAGCATGTTCATTGAGGCCTGAATGTATTATATCAAGTCCTTAGAGAAGGCATCTGATCTAAAGAAAAATGAAAAGCTGGTTCTCATTGTAGATTTAAGCAGCAGAATAGGAAATGAATACCAGATAATGTTTTGGTAAAATTGGGAGAAATATGGGCACAAAATTAATAATAGTAATGATGATAAGAATGATAAACTATCTGCTCCATTTCTGTTCAGAACATGAAATAGTGATTACCAATGCGATGCACAAATTCACATGGACCAAAGACACAATAAATAAGCAAAGTCTCATTGACTTTTCTTATTTCATTGTTATTAGCATTAGCAATATATATAACATATTGATTCAGGGTGGATTTGAAATAGTGTTCTCCATTTGGCCACATGGCCTGTATGCTCTCAACATATTTTTAACACATCTAAACAGAAAGTGTGTTCCAGGAAGCATTTCAACAATGGAAGAAATGTTGGGAATGGTGTATTGCCAATAGAGGTGAACTGGATCCTGGGATCCAGTTCACCTTAGAAAAAGAATATAACAACCATATCCCTTTCCTAGACACTTTAATTACATGCAAGCTGATGGATCCCAGACATTCTCTCTTTACAGAAAACCCACATCCACCCACCCACGCATGCACATGCACGCACACCCGCACGCTGGTAAATACAAGGCATGTTCAAAAAAGACCGAACTTTATTGCTCATTTTACAACATGTTAAGCACTGTCCCCTTCAAAGTAGTACCCTATATTGATGATACACCATTCCAAACTTTTCTTCTATTGTTGAAATGCTTCCTAGAATGCACTTTCTGTGATGGTGCGCAGTTCTCTTATCGCATTTTACTGAATTTCCTCTATGGTTTGGAAATGATTCCTTTCAAAGTGGTTTTAAGTTTGGGAAATAGGAAAAAGTCTGCTGGGGCCAAGTCCGTGGAATAGGGTGGATGGGACACAATGGGTGTCTGATGTTTTGCGATATAATTGCAGATGAGGAGCAACGTGTGAGTTGGCACATTGTCATGGTGCAACATCCAAGTCTGGTTTTCCCACAATTCAGGCATTTTCCTATGTACAGTATCCCTTAAATGTGCTAAAACTTTCTGCTACAATTCTTTGTTTGCCATCTAACCACGTGATACAAATTAATAATGGACAATGCCTCTCCAATCAAAAAACACAACCAACATCACCTTGATCTTTGACCAACTCATCCATCAATGTTTAAACCACTCATAGCACTGTGTTCGGCTCATACAGTCCTCCCCATATGCTTGGTTAAGCAATTGAAATGTCTCTGTAAAATTTTTATCAAGTTTGCAGCAAAATTTCGCACACCCAGATTGTTCTTCAAGCTCTTTTATTGTCACTTTGTTACTGATCCGACAAACAGCTTGTGCACGTGTTCATTTCAGGAGATGGAACTCGACAACATAGTAGAATGAGGCAAATGGCAGTTTGTTGTCAAAGCCTGCTGCTAGGTATGCTCAATAGCCGCAACATACTCTCTGTGCCGGTTGGCATGCCAATTAAAAAGTTCAGTCTTGTTTTGAACACTCCTCGTACATTCACAAACATATCTGGATGACTGCATGTAGAGTAGATCAGCTGAAGGTTCCACCACTTCTATATCCCCAACCATTTCTTGGGGATATAAAAGTGGTGGAGAGGTTCAAAGTGTAAAAATGATGATGATTATCTGATATTCTGGTAGGTAGTTGAATAGTGTGTTAGATCATGACTGATAGTAATAGTTCCCTTCCAACATGGTCTGTGAAGTCAGAGAAGGGGAGCCAGTTTGAATTATGAAGTTGCCAAGTAAAATAACCTCACAGTTTGGGTAATTAGACTGCACTGAAATCAACTTTCAAAGATAAATAACGAGGTCAGCATGGTCATCAGAATTAAGAGAATGAATGATAAAGGAAGCAAAGTAGAGCAAGGAAATTTGAGCTGGATGTTAGCTATGAGCAGAAAATATCATTGCTATGGAAATTGACTCTTAATGTCACTTGAAATCTTTTATAGTTAAATGAACAAACACATCTGTTTCATTACATAGAGAACTTTTTTTTTTTTTTTTTTTTTGTACTGTGATAATGTGTCCCCCCTGCCCTCAATATATCAATTTCCTGATATACACCATCAAGAGGTGTACAAGATACTATGACAATAATACATGATTAAAGTTGCATTATTGCTAATATCCTATGAGTAGCTTTCCTCCAAATTAGTCTCTTACTTGTCAGCACTCCAGTATTGTCATATTTAATACTTCAGTTTTTTAGGACACCTTCTGAATAAATCCACCTTGATCTTAGTCTTCCTTTGGCCATTTTCCTCTCATCTTGGCATCAAAGACTTTCGCTAACCTTTAATCTTCCATTCTACTTAAGTGACCATAATTCGATTATCTATTCACACATTCTTGAATGCTAACAATGCCAAATTCATTTCTAATATCTTAATTTTTAATATGATTCTGCCACTGATGGCATCTGTTCACTCCTCTAATTTTTCTCAGAAATGTCATATCTATGGTCTCTAATCTTTGATCAAATGCTTTATCTCTGAACCAGCTTTTGTGTCTGATGAATACAATGTGCAACTTTTAATTGGTTTGAACACTGTCTTCTGTACTGCTAGGTTAGTGTTTTGGTTAATTTCTCTCCAATTCAATATATGAGGGAGGAGCTGGAAAGTTCTGATAAACACCTAGAACAAAAATGATATTAAACAACTGATTTAACCACAAGAAAGAACATACAAGGATATAAGACTGTAAGAACATAAGTTACCTCCTTAACTCTGCTACTGGTATGTTCTTAATTGTGCTTAAATCAGTTGCTCTAATATCATTTTTGTTCTAGATGTTTATCAGAACTTTCCAGGCCCCTCTTGTATATTTATTCAACTGGCTTCCCCACCATGGGATGATAGACTGTATGCTGTAAGATTAAACAAACATATATTGTCACTTTGTTACTGATCCGACAAACAGCTTGTGCACGTGTTCGTTTCAGGAGATGGAACTCGACAACAAATACTCATAGCAGAATGAGGCAAATGGCAGTTTGTTGTCAAAACCTGCTGCTAGGTATGCTCAGTAGCAGCAACATACTCTCTGTGCTGGTTGGCATGCTATTTAAAAAGTTCAGTCTTGTTTTGAACACCCCTCGTACAAGATTAAACAAACATATATTCCTTTATACAACATCCAGCAACCATTGTTGGATATTGTATAAAGGTGTTATGGATAGATGTTTTACATGGAAAGTGATGACTTAGTGGAATGCATTCTTGGAGTGTGTTATGTGTGACTTTAAGGATCTGTAGGATAGATGAGGGAGATCTCTCATGATGAGTCGATATTGCATGGAAGATTTTGATGATAAAAATTGGACATTAAAATCAGAATTTTAAATGTTGCAAAATCATATTATAATGCTTTTCAGAAGACACCTGAAATCTCAAAGTTTGCAGTAGTCTTTCTGGAATTGGAAATTTATTTTATGCCATTATATTAAGATATTGTAAAATAGTAACACACTGTAGACATTTCATGAAACTAGATTATTTATTGAGTATGTATATTTCAAAACAGTGAATACGTGTTTGGATAAAATATCAAAATTATGTTAAAAATGAAACATGAAAAAACATCATTTATTATCAATAAAATTATACAGTTTGGTATAATTCAAAATTACTTAAAAATAAAATATATTCTTCTTGTTTTGTTTCATGAAAAAATATTGCTTATTATCGATAAAATTATATAGTTTAATATAATTCAAAATTACTTTAAAATAAAATCCATTCTTTAATTGTAATTAAAGGAATGGATTTACAATTTTTGGACATTACAATTAAAGGATTTAATTTTTTGTTAAATTTTTACCATAATTTTGATATTTTATCCTAACATGTATACACTGTACTTACAGTGTGTATGTCTATTTCGAAAGTTGCAGCACCCCCACGATTTCAAGCCACGAGCTGCCACTAGTGCTGATTATATATTTTTATATAATCATATAAAATTATATCGCTGCAGTTCCACAGTGTCTATGCACGAGCTGCCCCTGGGGGAAGACCGTTCCACAATACAGCAGTAACGGGGATGAAGGAGGAGGAATATAAACTTGTCGGTTTCAAGGTGTACTATGAAAGGATGTTGGGTGGCAGCTGTACATGTTCCAATGGGCTTAGTACTGAGAGGGGGAATTATTAATGCTATTTCAGATGAATATTTGCCAGGGAAATATTTATAGAATACACAAGTTGCACAGACCAAACATCTATGTGAAAGTGGGGGAAGTGAGTTGGTAAGAGATCGGTCATTTATCAATCTAATTGCTGTCTTCTGTATTGAGGCAAGCATTTTGAGGGAAGTTTTAGGAGCCCCACTCCAAATGTGAGAGCAGTATTTGATAGCTGGGCAGATTTTGTGATTTGTATAAGGTTAACAGCTGTTCAGAGGTGAAGTAATGTCTTGAGTAAAAGAGAAATCCTAAGTTTTTTGGAAGCTGGGGATGCAATGGTTGTGAATTGTTTATGCTAGGAGAGGCTTGATGTCAGGGTAATTCCAAGAAGAGAAATCTCATCTTGTCTGGAAATTTGAGTATTATCAGAAATAATATTGTGGGAAAATGGTTCTTTTCTTGTGAGAAAGATGACAGACCTGAGTTTTACTACCATTGAAATTGATGAGGTTATCCTCATTGGAAGATTGCTTAGAGATCAGAATTGAGGGCAGTAGTGGTTGATGTTCTGTATTTTTGGGTGAGTTGTGTGGAGTAACATTTACAAAACTATGTATTTGGTTGGAGGTAAATTGAAGTAGGTCATTGATATACAGAAGGAAGAGGGTTGGTGAGAGAACAGAATCTTGTTGGAACATAAGAAACCATCTATCATCACACATAGTGTGCATCCACACAGAAAGCTGGCAATCAAACTGCAGAAGTCCTGAGACAGTCCAAATGATGGGAGTTTGCTTAGCAAGCCTTTGTGCCAGACCTGGTCAAAAGCTTTGGAGATATCAATTGCAACTACTTTCCTGTAATATGAAAGATCAGAAGACCAAGGAACCTCCTGATGTATTCCTGGGTGGGACAGATGTAATAATTGTTCTTTTGGAGAGCATCGAAATATTTGCTAATTTGCAAATCAGATAAGTTACATTCAGGTTTACATCATGCAGAAGCTTAAATAAGGAATAGAAACCCAAATAATGGTTTCTGGAGGAGAGATGAGGATGGTGGCTATCATTATGAGATTAGAATTGTAATCATATGAGAAAAATGAATTTAATATACACAGAAGTTCTCGTTTTAAAAAATCTTCAGTGGAATATGAAGTGCATGCATGATGAACTGAGGTTTGATGGTGCCAGATCCATGAGAGGAAGGCGGATGAAGATGACAAGAAAAGCATTGTATTTTACTATATAAGAAAAGTGTATAAAGGCATTTGGGAAGAACTCTGATTCATCAACCTAATTTAAATAAGAATGATTGCCTAAAACTTTTCTAAAGAAGCAATCATAGTAAATTTGCACTTCACCATTATAGTTCATTTGCATGTGTGTTTGCTTCCATTAGAGATAAAATACTTTTTTACTTTGGACTGTAATGGTATATAAATCCAGCTTACCTCATGCTTTTAATATCTCATATTAAAAGAGAAGCAGTTGTCATTCTGTTTTTATTTAACCCTTACAGTTATATTGATGATAGTCATGAGATGTTAGCTGAAAATTGTGTTGATTAATTTTTACATAAGTTTGTGTTTTTAATTATTATTGTAACATCTACTTACATCTATGTCATTCACTGTACAGTGTAGGGCAAACTGTGGCATGGTGAAGTTAGGGGACAACAATTTACACAAAAGTACAGTATGAAAACAGTCATTACGTTTATATGTAAGTATAAATACTGGTATACTTATGCAAACATTTCAAAATATTATTTGTTTGGTGTGAAATGTATTCAGCTTATTGATTTGCAGCATGTGACTGAAGTATGATTGTGTGTGAATGTTTACTGAAAGTGATTCATCCATTTTGGCTTATGTCAATTAAATTTAGCAGTTGCTTGTTCACCCAGATATCTACAATGAATGAACTGGGATGATGCATGCAGTATACTTCATTAGCAGTGCCTGCTTGGTATTCATTCTTTTGGAAGAGGACACATAATTAGTATTTTGGTATGGGTGCAAAAATATAGTTTGTGCACCGATTAGAAATCCCTCTACACTTCTGCGCATGTCAGAAAAAGGAGAATCCATTCCAATAATAGGGTAATCATTCCATATTGTGGGATGAATTGTTTATTATTACCGGTCGGAAAATTAACTTCTCTTTTATGATTATTGTAGTTAACTATGTTGCTTGTATAACAGTTGGAAAAATTTACCTATAAAGCACGTGATTTTGCGTGTTGGCGACCAGTCCTTCATTTCTTTCTCCCCTTCAGCATGAATCAACTATTCTTGGCAAGACGCCAACCAGGGACTTACAAACTGTGGGCGAACTATATCTTTGTTACACTGCTAAGTTCTGTATCCTGGTTAGTAATAATGTTTCTGAAGTCTTAATTACCATTATAAAAATGCAAACATACATCATCAGACAGTAAGCAAAAATATACCATTGACATCCTGCTTTTTTAAAGTAGGGTGCACAAATTTGTTAAGTTTGAGCACCCTGGGCTAAAAAAAATTGGTGCCTTAATCACATTGGATTGAGCAATAATTAAATAATACATATAATTAATTAAATAACTTTCATTGCAAAAAAAAATTATTTTAAAATATATCGACATTACACATTTTTATTTTATTCAACAATATTTATAATATTGCTGAATTAAAATTCAGAATACTCTGTTCTTAAGTATCCTTGGATCATTGGCATCCCTGGGCTATATATAGTCTTTAGCTCAATGGATAAGGAGGCCCTGCTGCTAGATATAAACATCATTATCATTTTGATATAGCATAATAATATGAAAGATTGTAATTCAGATTTTAATGCTGTAAGATAATGTTAATTCTGGGTGTTTCATATTGATACTAATGTTTTTATTTTAGTGTTGGATATTTGGCTGGAAAATTTTTACGTGCTCTACAGACTCACCAAAAAGAACTTAAGATTACTGATAAGGAAATTTTGTGTGTTGAGATAGCTGGATTGTGTCATGATTTAGGACATGGACCATTTTCTCATGTGTGGGAAACTTTCATGCAAAACTCTGGCCAAAAAGATCAAAAGCCTTGGAAGGTAATTACTTAAAATTTTTTTATTTTGTAGGTGTGTTAGAGAGAGAGAGAACTATCTTCAAAACTTTGAAACTCAGTTTTAAAACATCTTAAAATAAATTGTAAATAAAGAAATCATGAAATGAAATAAAATGAAATTATCTTAAATAAAATATTTAAGATAATTTCATCCCTACAATTAGACAGATATACAGTCAGTTCTTGACTTGCAACAGGGTTCTGTTATGATGATCCAGTCATAAGTTAAAAAGATTGTAAGTTGGAAATCGCTGTATATTAATTTCATATTCATTTCATATATTTCACTGTATGTTAATTATTAATCAGATAATAGCAATGAAGACCTGATACGCAGAAATAGAGAGGTTTTGATGCCATTGTATTAAGCCTTCATCAGACCTCATATGGATTATTGCACACAGATTTGGTCGTTGGATGAGACGAAGATATGTTGGAAAGGGTCCAGAGAAGATTCACAAAGTTGGTCAGTGGTCTTTGGAATGTGGAGTATGAGGACAGATAGAATGATTGTAAGTTGCAGAGCCTCATGAATAGGAGGAAGGGGGGGGGGGATATGATTGAGACACATAAGCTAATCAGGGATTGTTATCAGCGCAACATGGAAGAGATTTTTCTTAGAATGGGAGAGTGTGTGTGGGGGGGTAGAACAAGAGGCCATCGCTGAAACTGTATAAGGAGAGTGTGAGCAGAGGACTGAGGAGTAGGTTCTTTGCATGAAGAATGTTGATGAATGGAATAGATTACTTGAGTGTGTTGTGGGTGTAGACACAATGAATCAGTTTAAGGTACCTCCATCATGGGAGGTACACACTATTGTGTGCAGTAGTGTGTACCTCCCATGATGAGTCTCTGACTCCATGGAGGTCAAATGTTAATAATAATAATAATAATTTTACTTTATTTCCTAAATTTTTTTGTCTTTTGTCACTGTTTTGTTTGCTGGCCATTTTCACAAAGAAAAAATACCGCTGAAAAATCGTAAACTAAAAGATCTTTTTGTACTGCTGTTAGTGCGATTGTCATTCGACTTTGCAATCTAATAGTGAAAGTCAAAAATATAATAGGATTAACACGTTAATGACGAGAAGGGATAAATCATCTTGTGCTCTATTGGACCACAAATTGTTGCATGTACTTCCATTGAAACCAAAATTATGTAGATAAAGAGAGGGAAATCTGTTTTAGGACATATTAGAAACCAATAATTAAGGGAAATTCTATATTTGATTGGTATACTCAAACTGTATTTAAACCAACTATAATAAACAGGACCTGCATATATATATATATATATATATATATGCAGGTGCTATTTATGGTAGTTCATTACTTGAATGAAGATGAACTTCTGTAGTACCCCCCCCCCCCCCCCAATAAACACTATACCACTCAGATGCAAATAGCATTCTTACCCCCACAGACCATACTCTATAGCTACAAGCCAAACTAACTACAGTAGAAGTTTTATTGTAGCATTAAATATGGTATGAATGTATTAATGGTATGGCTGTTATAAGTCACATACATTTTAAGTTGAGGAATGACTGTATTTCACATGGGCATAACTATCTCTTTTGAGCTAGATAATGAATTTTATTTTTTAGGCATTCTTCCAGAGTTGTACTTCTTTTCTTCATCTCTGATGTTGAATGTAGAAATTTTTCAGTACAGTGCATTGTTAATCTTGGTGTATTCTTGATTGATGATTCCAATGAAATATTAATCTCTCTTTCTGCTTTAAATCTGCATGTGCATCTCTGTCTCTTTTGTTAAAAAAGTCTCTTTTTTAAATGATTCAATTAAAAAAATTTTTAAAAAAAAATTCAATCTAAATTTCTAGCATCTGAATTTACCTTATGTCTAGATCTGACTTGGCAGAACTTTTCTTTCAATTAACGTAAATAGAGATGCACGGACAGTTGCCCAAGATTTGAAAGCCTTCTGCAGACCATCCACTACCTAGTATCTGCTGATCTGTAGAATAATTATTTTAAAGCTGTATTATTATTATTATTATTATTATTACAACAGTAACCTCCATTTAATCAGTAGACTCATCATATGATGCTCACTCTACCAGAAACATGTCAGTATTGTTATATCTCTGTAAAATTGGTTTTTATTTTTAATTTCTGTAAGCAGCTGTTCCAATTATTAAAAAAAAAAAAAAAAAAAAACTGTCAACTGTGCCATTTGTTTATATCTCTATTAGAGATTTTTAATCCAAATGTTTATTAATTACACAAGGCTTCAATTTCGATTGGTGCAATGACTTTTAGAATCTGGAAAATTATTGACTTGAGACCAAATAAAAAATTATATACATTTAATGAAACTAAAACAATATATACATTTTAAATAAAATTACATAACTACAAAATTAACTTGATTCAAGGCCTTCTAAAATAAATCTACACTTTAGAGATTTTCTTATCCAAAAATATTAAAATCATTCATTCTCTGACTCATTCTATTACTGAATTGTTTTACATATACTTAATCACGTCTACCAGACTAAACACCTTATTTTCACAACGACAAAAATGTTCATCAGAGTCAGTTTCTTTGTTAGACCCTTTCTGAAAATATAAAAAATTTCTTCTTATTTTCCATGGGATCCTTTTTTTATCTCCCTTATGTAGCATACAATATTATTCCTCCTGTCTCACTGAAGTATATGTAGCATACAATATTATTCCTCCTGTCTCACTGAAGTATAAATATTCTTACCTCTTGCAGTTCTATTTGATGCACAATTTACTAATTTTTGTATCAGAGAAAGAAGTTTCTTCTACTGCTTCATAAACAACATATCTAAGTTGAGCTCTTCATTTTAAGCCACTTGACAGTTTCAAATTTTACCAATTGCTTTTTCCATAGTAATCCAGTGTCCTTAAGACAGAAGATGAAACTTTCCATTCAGTGTTTCCTCGAACATTCAATTAGACTGCAATATCTTCTTTTATTTACTAAATATTTGTTGACAGTCTCAACTCCATCAGTTTAAGGACTCTCATTTCTACAATTCCTTTTTGGAATCTTTTATTAAAATTCTCCTGACTGTCATATAAAACTTAAAAACTTCCTAAGAACAAAATTCTCTGGTTGCTGTTCTCAGATTTCAGTTAGCTCTTTACTTGTTTTTCTCGTTACTCTGATACCGAACACCCTTTCTGTCAGCTGTCAATCACCCATCAAACTCTATACGCTCCATGTAAATGGCAAGCGAGAAGTTACGTATAATGACTGACATGTTGTCTCCATTAGTATAACGAGAATGCCTTTACAAAGCACAACAAATATCTCCACACTTAATTTTAAATTACAATAAAAAAGATTGAAAGTAACATAACTGTCAGAATTCTAGTAAGTACATCAATTTCAAATGGTTTATATTTCATTTTGACAATGCAAATCTTAGCATAAACACAACATTTGTATTGTGTTTATGCTAAGAAAGACTGGTGACTAAGAGTTCTCCAGTTTTAAAGGGAATAAAAGTTGAGCAGTGCTCAGATGTGAACTGTAGACTAAAATACACAAACATTATTCAAGAAAAAATGAAAGAGTTTGAGAACAGAAACCAAACCTTGGAGATTCAGTGGCAAGCCGTGAACAAAATATGGATTGATTCAGCCAGAGGCATGTGATGCAGTTGTCTGCATCAGAACTCCATGGTGGATACAGGAAGTTAAATAGGCAGTGAAGGAAAAGAAGAAAGTTCCTGGAAAATGAGTCATCTTGTGCTCTTTGAGACCTGAGAAAGATTAGGGGCATGAACAAATAGCATCAATGGCAATATCATATTAAAAACGAGGATATTAGGAAAGAACTTGACATTGTTAGCATCCACGAATGTGTTAGCAGAGCTAATCTCAGGTGGTATGGTCACTTAAACAGAATGGGAGAGGAAAGATTAGCAAAACAAGTGTTCTCTGCCAGGTTGGCAGGAAAAAGACCCAGAGGAAGACCAAGATATAGGTGGACTGATACGGTAAAAAGTGCCTTAGAAGATAGAAATATAAGATCTGGCAATGTTGGAACCGTGACAGGTAATAAACTGATTTGGAGGAAAATTGTAGAGAGGAAGTTAGTAATAATGTGAATTTTTCATGTAGTACTATCATATCCTGTACACCCCCCCCTTGACAGTAAATGTCAGGAATTTGATGATGATGATGATAACATCCATAACAGGCACATCACAAGTGCTGATGTACTGTTACGAAACCAGAATTAATGATGTATTAGGATAGAGAAACAACTGTAAAAAGATTCATAATTTAAATTATGATTATTTTTACAATTAGTCTAATTAATTTTGAAATTGTTTACACTCCCTTCATTCACAGTGCAGTGCACTCCAATAATGCATTCCATTCACCAACAACTTTCCATGTAATAAATCTACTCCTCACACCCTTCTTCATCACCTTCCAGGGATGGACTGTTGTTCTTTCGATCTTACCCTCCATCCGTCTGTATTAATCTGGTAGAATCTGTTAACTAACTTGAAGATCTCTATCATATCTGCTCTTTTTTTTCTTATCCACTAAATTCTGTAATCCACATTCTCTCAACTGCTCTGCATAACCAGCACACTAGAGTCCCAATATCACTTTGGCCATTCACCTTTGGACTCTCTCAAGTTTCCACATCACAATGAAAAGTAGGTAACCAAAATTCAGTGTAATAGTCTATGTATGGTCAGACCAGTGGATTATACAGAGGCACCACCTTCTTATTCCTACATGTCAGTGTACTTGTTATCATAGCAGCAATATGATGTGCAGTCTTTGCAACACTCGCAGTGTACCCTCAGAACTGTAATCCACTGTCTACCTTCACCCCCAAGATCCTAAATCTCATCCACTTCCCGAAGTACATCACCAATACAGTACATGGACTTACCTCTCTCCAAAGTGTAACACCTTACATTTATTCAAATTAAAACTATATTCCCACTCATATGTCCAAGCTAAAGTCTGTTTAGATCTTTTTGTAGCAAATTAACCAACAGTACTCCTGATAATTCTACCTAACTTTTCATCATCAGCAAACATTTGAAGATTTTCAGTCAATGACATGAAATATCATTAACAAAGAAGTAAACAGTAGTGGCCCAAGAACAGAACCTGAGGGATGGCACTAGTCAACTTCCTTTTTCTGAGACACAATTCCATCATACATGACTTGCTGATATCTTTCACAAAGCCAGTCTTCAGTATGTTATCCATTCCTATCTTCTGCAGCTCATACATCAATCTGTCATGTGGTAATCTATCAGCTTTGCAAAGTAAGAAAATCAATGTGTATGTGAATCTCCCTTTTCGAACACATTCGTCACCTGATCATAAAATGTTAGTGGATTGCTAAAAAGACCTACCCTTCACAAACCCATACTGACCATCATAGAAATGTTATGTCCATCATCTCAATCCTGTATTTTCTTCCTAAACAAATTGATACCTTAAAACTCTAAATTGCAGTTACATTATCTTACGTTAAGAATATTGCAACTTTGTAACAGTTTTAATGATTACAACATCGAATTTTTTTTTTCCACTTCTACCGAACTTCCACATCCTCATATAAAAAACCAGGAATATACAAAACTCATTGCTCTTATAGCATTTGCTATGTAGGCCAGACAGGACAATCTGGAGAGATATGCATGTCTGAACTTGTAAAAGACATTGAGAGAAAAAATAAAACCAGATCAGAATTAGCCTTCTACACAATAAATACAGGTCAAATAGTTGGCAAGAAACAGAAATGCCATATAATGATAACTGTTTTATAAGAAAATTTAAAGAACCCTCAGAAATGCTCTATCTCCACACAATGTAACAAGAAAAGGTTTAATCATACGAGTACACCAAGTCTTGTCTGCATTCATCAAAAATTTATCAAACACAGAACTGGATATGACATGCATTATTATTATTATTATTTTTATTATTATTATTATTCAGGCCTCCAAGGAGTCAAAAGCCTCATCAAGGGAGGTCCTTCCTAAGACAAAGTCTGTCAAGACTCATCGAGGGGAGGTCCCCCCCTGAGAAACACAAAGTCTATCATACCACTCTTTAAACTCACTGACCATTCTCGCTCCCACCACTCCATCAGGCAATGCATTCCACGGCTCAACCACCCTCCACACAAAGAAACCACTCCTTACCCTCTTGCTCACAGTTTCCTTTCGTAACTTCCAGGGATGGCCTCTTGTCATCACTCCTTCCCGCTGATCAACCAAGCGAAAGTACTCCCCAGTGTCAACCCTGTAACCACCTCTCAACAGTTTAAAAGTCTCAATCATATCACCTCTCCTTCTTCTATCCACCAAACTCTGCAGTCCACATTCTCTCAGCCGATCCTCATAACTATCCTTGTACAGTCCTGAAACCATCTTTGTCATCCGTCTTTGTATCCTTTCCACAGTTAATTTATCCCCTTCAAATCCTGGGGACCAAATCTGAGAACAATAGTCCAAGTGTGGTCTGATCAGAGACTTATACAACGGAATGATAACCCTCTTATCTCTGCAGGTCAGTGTCCTTCTCATAATAGCAGCAATCCTCTATGTTACCTTCACCACCTTTGCAATATGTCCCCCTAAACTTCAGATTTCTATCAATCATCAACCCCAGATCTCTTGTCTCCCCTACTTCCTCCAGTATAACTCCTCCCATAGAGTATGCACCATCCCATCGATGTTTCCCAAACCTCAAGACCTTACATTTTGCTGCATTAAACTGATACTCCATTCATTTGCCCATCTATCTAGCTTATTCAAATCCTCTTGCAGGGCTACCACATCTGCACTATTACTAATAATCCTTTCCAGCTTTGCATCAAAACAACTAAATATCCCCCTTGCAATCCACTGGCAATGTCATTGATATAAAGGTTAACCTAGTACTGAGCCCTGTGGGGGCACCCCACTTGTAACCCTCTGCCTCCTTGAAATTGCTCCACCATACACAACTCTCTGATACCTATCAGACAGCCAATCCTGAATCCAGTTGACCAATCTGACATCCAGACCCATGTGCTGCAACTTAAATATCAGCTTATCATGTGGCACCCTGTCAAATGCCTTTGCTAAGTCTAAGAAAATTGCAGTATATGCCTTTCCCTCATCTAATGCTCTTGTAACTTTATTATAAAAGGCTAGCATATTGCTAAAACAAGAGCACCCTTTCACAAATCCATGTTGACTCTCACAGACAACATTACCCTCATCTGTGCAACCCTCTACCTCCTGGAAACTGCTCCACCATATACAACTCTCTGATACTATCAGATAGCCAATCCTGAATCCAGTTGACCAATCTGACATCCAGACCCATGTGCTGCAACTTAAAAAATTATGCCACAGTATGTGACAGCAAAAACTAAGCATTCTTCCTATGCTTATAAGTAAGTTAATACAATGTTTTTTTTCTGGTCACTTTGTTTATACATAGTAGTTTTAAAGTTCTGATTACATCTGCTGTGTGTAATTTTTTTTCTATCTTTTTGTATCCCTGATGATGTAAGTCCTGTGACTTGTGAAACTTACTGGGTTCTATTGTTTAGTTTAATAAACCTGAATTTTGTTTAGAAACATGTGATTTCAATACTGGAAATTAAATGAAGGATTTAATTGCACTCTGCCAGCCTGGTTGGCTGAGTGTTTGGCGTATCCGCTCTCCAGCCAAAAGGTTGTGGGTTCAAATCCTGCCATGGGCATGATGTTTGTGATTGTCTGTGAAAATACTAGTGGTGGGCAGTAGATGGTGTTGGTGTAGATGATGATGGGAGTTGCAGTTTGCTCTAGATGGTGGATTGAGTGGTGGAGACGGAGAGTTGTAGAGGAGGTGCTCTCCCTCGATGAGTCTTTGGACTCCTTGGAGATGTCACACAATAATAATAATAATTTAGATGCTGGGCTTGCAAGAATTTTTCACTAGAATTTGACATACTCAATATTTTAGTGGCCTATGCATCAGTTTCAGTGTTTTATACTTCTGGGGTTTAAACCTTTACACTGCAGTTATGTCATCATCATCATCATCATCAAATTCCTGCCATGTACCCTCAAGGGGTGTACAGGATATGACAGTACTATATGAAAAAATTACATCATTACTAACTTCCTATCTACAATTTTCCTCCAAATCAGTCTGTTACTTGTCAAGACTCCAACATTATCAGATCTTATATTTCTATCGTCTAAGGCACTTTGTACCGTATCAATCCACCTATATCTTGGTCTTCCTCTGGGTCGTTTTCCTGCCAACCTGGCAGAGAACACTTGTTTTGCTAATCTTTCCTCTCCCATTCTATTTAAGTGACCATACCATCTGAGATTAGCTCTGCTAACGCATTCCTGGATGCTGACAATGTCAAGTTCTTTCCTAATATCCTCATTTTTAATATGATATTGCCATTGATGCCATCTGTTCACGCCTCTAATCTTTCTCAGGACTCTCATATCTGCGGTCTCTAGTCTTTGTTCAAGTGTTTTACTTCTGACCCAGCTCTCAAATCCATAAGTTAAAATTGGTTTGAACACAGTCTTGTATACAGCTAATTTAGTGTTCCGACTAATTTCTTTCTTATTCCATATGAATTTATTCAATTGACTTCCCACGATACCAGCTTTGCTGATTCTGTTGCCTATTTCTATATTTAGTTTACCATCTTCAGTAAAAATTGTGCCTAAGTAGCTGAAATGTTTTTCTTGTTCCACAGGTTCTCCATTCACAACACAGTTGACATTTTCAATGATTCTGCCTATTTTCATTGTCTTTGTCTTTTTATTGCTGACCTTCATACCATATCTATTACAACAGTTATTCAATTTAGTCAGAGAATCTTGCAGACTTGTAGCGGATTTATTTAGAAGTATAACATCATCCGCATAAAGCAAAGAGCTGACATTAACATCTCCAATTTTGATATCAGGTTTAATACCACATTCCTTCATAATGTGATCCATATAGATAATGAATAACAGAGGGGATAATGTACATCCTTGTCTCACACCAGATTTAACATTAAACCATCTTCCTATACTTCCTTCAATTCTAACTGCTGACTCACAACTCAAATAAAGACTAAGTATTGCTTGATATAATGCCCCATTGACACCATATAACTGCAGCGTATTGAATAGCTTCTCTCTTGGCACCTTGTCATATGCCTTTTCCAAATCGACAAAACTTAAATACAGATCTTTGTTATATTCCCATGCTTTCTCGACTATTTGTCGTAAAGTGAAGATCTGATCCTGACAGCCTCTATTTGGCCTGAATCCAGCTTGTTCTTCACCAAGCTTTTCTTCCACAATTCTTCTCAACCGTTTCTCAAGTATACTTGCATAGATCTTGCCAGGAACACTCAGTAGGGAAATACCTCTGTAATTCTCACATTCAGTTTTATTTCCCTTTTTATATATGGGTACTATGAGAGCTCTACTCCAATCATCGGGAATTCGTCCCTCTGTCCAGGCTTTCTGAACTATGCAGTGCAGCCACTGTAAGACTCTTATACCACCATACTTCAGCATTTCTGGTCGAATATCATCTACTCCTGCTGCCTTTCCACATTTCAAGCCTTTGATGGCTTTTTCTACTTCAAGTATGGATATGTATTCCTGACTGCATGCCTGGTCAGTGTTTTTTATCACTGTGCTGTCATCACTGCTTGTTTCATTTAGCAGTTTTTCAAAGTAATTACTCCATACTTCAAGGATATCTTTTTCTCCTGTTTTCATTTCACCTTTATCATCTCTAATTCCTTTTACAGCACTCTTTCCTCCATTCCTAAGCTTCTTCAACAACCTCCAGAATATTTTGCCACCTTCTTGATATTTATTTTCTATATTCTTGCCAAAGTCCTCCCATGACTTTTGTTTAGCTAGTTTTACACACTGTTTAGCTTTCTTACATTTGTCTCTGTATTCTGTAAGAGTAAAAGCTGACTTATTTGCCAGGAACTTTTGATATGCTTTCTTCTTTTCCTTCACTGCCTCTTTAACTTCCTGTGTCCACCAGGGAGTTCTGATTTTTTTATCTTTGCACACAACCTCACCACATGCCTCTCTGGCAGAATCAATCAATGTTTCCTTCAGAGTTTGCCACTGAATCTCCAAGGTTTGATTCCTGTTCTCAAACTCTTTCATTTTCTTTTCAATAATATTTCTGTATTTTAGTCTACAGTTTACATCTGAGAGCTGCTCAACTTTTATTCGCTTTAAAACTTTCTTACATGTTATTCTTTTCAATATGAAATTCAATTTTATCCTGCTCAAGACTAAATAGTGATCACTTCCAATTTCAAATCCTCTGTACACTCTGGTGTCCTGCACCAGGGAGAAAACATCACTATCAACAATAACATAGTCAATGAGACTTTTCTTATTCCTAGCCTCTTCTCTCCATGTGAATTTGTGCACATTTTTATGTTGGAACATGGTGTTAGTAATAACCAGTCCATGTCCTGAGCAGAAATCCAACAGATATTTGCCATTATTATTAGCTTTGCTCTTTTCTCCAAATTTTCCCAAAATATTTTTGTATGTCTCACAATCATTTCCTACTCTACTATTTAGATCCCCAACAAGGACCAACTTTTCCTTTTTCATTGTGTCAGTTGCTTTTTCTAAAGCCTCAAAAAATTCCTCCACTTCTACCTTAGTAGAACCTTCTGTGGGACCATAGGCACAAATAAGTCTCATTGTCCAGTTCCCCATTCTCATATTTGCCCACATTACTCTACTTGAGACTGACTGCCATTCAAGAAGATTAGCCTCGTATTTTGTGTTGAATACTATGGCTACTCCTTCTTTTCCTTGATTGTTATTGCCTGAATATAACATTTTGTATTTATTGCTCAGAAAGATCTCACCAGTTTTGGTCTTTTTTGTTTCAGTCACCCCTATTATGTCGATCTGGTACTTATCTAATTCCTCAGCTAGCTCCACTTCTTTGCCATTCAGGCTTCTTACATTGATAGTACCGATCTTTAACTCTGGTGATGTTGAGTTGGGGTTTGTTTTCAGATTTGTTCCAGTAGCTGACTTTTCGCTGTTCGCCCTGGTTCCCTGGCGAAAACAACGGGGGCCTTGTTTAACCGGGCGACGCCCCAGCCGGCATGAAATTTTGTCATGTTGTACCATCATTTTTTATTTTGGTTTAACCAATAAGAATACAATTTGGTCGGCTAAATCCCAAATTGCCAGCCCATCCTCGTTCGTTCAGTATCAAAGTAGATACCCAACAGGGTGCACCACGAGAAGGTGAGGATTGGACATTAGGTCAGAAGCCCTGGTCGGTTCTCCGCATTCCTTTAAAGGCTATGTGGAGGTCTCCTCTCAGTTATACAGCTTTGACCCTTAAGCACCCCACTGCTGTTATGTAGTGTATTATTATTATTATTACGTGGTGCCTCCAAGGAGTCCAAAGACACATAGAGTAGAGAATCTATTCTACAACCCTCTGTCTTCACCAACTGCAATGAACCACAACTACACCCAACGCCATCTACCGTCCACCACCACCAGTATTTTCACAGACAATCACAAACATCCGTGTCCAGGGCGGGATTCAAACCCACAGCCTTTTGGCTAGAGAGCGGATACACTAACCACTTGGCCAACCAGGCCGACAAAAATTATATCAAGAAGAATGTCTTCAGACCCCTTGTAGGATCTGATATCATCATGAAAATACTGTGAATAATATACTGATATATTTATGTATATGAGCTGAAATCTCAGCTGCAGTTTATTCTGATTCTATCCAGATGAAATAAATAAATAAACCAAAATAAATTTTGTATCAATACATAGAAGCCGCCTTTGATTTTATTAAGATTAATTCTCTACTAATACTATTCTGTTTCTTGTAGCATGAAGATGTCTCCCTTTCAATGTTCGATCATCTTGTTCAAGAAAATTCCTTACAGTCCATTTTTCTCGATTGGGGTGTTGATACGAATGAGTTATCATTTATCAAAAAACTCATAATTGGATCAAAGGTATTAATTTTCAGTTAATTTTTATATAAAATATTTTAAATATTAATTTAATATTTGTGTGCATGTGAATCTGTAGCTGTGATTTTCATTTAACATTTTCTATTAGTGATAAACAGTTATAGCAAGAACATGGCCATCCATTTCAAAATTCTTTATTCTCAAAGTCAGTTTGATTATTGCAAACTATGATATTTACTTTAGTGAATTTTTTTAATGTGTGCAGTAAGATCGAATTTTAAAATTCTGATTTTATGTAGTGCTTAAACTTAAATATTCAATGAATTTATATTGTATCTGAACTTCCAGTTCATGTTGCTCCTTTTGTAATCTTTGATTTACTGAGATAAACCAAGCTTTTATGTTATGGAGCACTCTTAGATCAGGACATGTCTTTTGACTGCACTCTGTTTTAATTAAAATAAAAATTTTATGAAGCAATCATATATATTGCTAACTTTTATTGTGCTTTTGGCAATAACAATCTGTGAAATTTGATGCAGAGATTACAGATAATGATGAATGAATATGGTATTCATGATAGGAAAATAGTAAGACAGAGATCCATGGATTTTTAAAAATTATGAAACTAAGATATGAAAGGAGTTAAAAGCATAAAAATAAATAATAGGATATTTTAAAGATAAGAATAAAGTTGCTAATGAATGATGTGATATTATTGCTAACTACGATATAAAACTTGTAAAATTTAAGATGAAATATTAAAAGATGAAAAACCAGAACGTAAAACTGTAAAGGTAAAAAAAAAGGGGGGGAGTGAATATAAAGATCTTGAAAGTAAAACATAAAATATACAAATATATGATGAAGATAAAATCAATTTACAGGGTAGAGTAAGGCTGTTTCAGTACAACCATCATCAGAATAAAAGGATAAAATTTTGTGGTGTATATTATGTAGATTGTGTTAATGTCATTGGGATATTTTGATTGGTTGAAGGTTTTGTTGGAGAGCTGCCAAACCTCAGATATAATGTAGCTTAGGTGTGGTGAACATTGACGCCGTTGCAATGTGTTTTTATTTCAATGGCTTCTGATATTTTTAACTTTGTTTCAATTTTTTGGATGCTAAGAATGGTTAATTTTTTCTATTTGTGGTGTATGGTTATTCTATTGCCTATGCTGCTGTTTCTGTAGTGGGATTTTTGTGGTTTGGTTGGTTTGTTTTGAAAAAAATCAAGTATGGCTATACGATAATGCTGATAATGTTCATGCAAGCTGGAATAAAGTGATCTAATCATAGACCCAATTATAGGTGGCATTGCAATTCAATTGACAAGGGAAATGATAAACAACATTGCAACACTGCAGAATGTCATGGATTGTTTCCTTTACTGTTATTTTTAATATATTTAATAATTTAGAATAACTCGTGAAAACAATTTTATAATCAGAATGTTTGAATATGCTTGTTGAATTCTTGTTACTACTAATAAGTGTATTAGTGTAACAAGAAAATCTGTTTTAATGCATCATGTTCCATTATCAAACGAGCTCTTAAATGCCATAAAAAAACAAGCTTACAAATATGTTCACAAAACAAAAAACAGGCTGAAATCATTAATGAGTGAAACAGAATGGCTTATCATTACCAATGAAATAGCGCAAAAAATCTCTATTATTACCACTACTCAAATCGAAATTAAATATACCAAGAAATGGAATATCATTACAAATCAACTTTATAAATTATGAAAAATAATTCCCCCCCCTCACCCATGCTATACTTTGCAAAAAGAAAACATTTATAGCTCAATAGTGAACCTTTTCATTTATCCTCACATGCCAAATGAAACTTCATTAATAAAAAAAAATCTAAATTTCATTCTTTCCCCCAAAAAAGGTCTCCTGTGAAGAAATTATTATAGAAACTAAAGCAAAACTAGAAAATGATCCTAACAAAGACATATTTAAAAAAAAAAATAAACAGTATTATTAGAAGTAAATTACTTATGCAACTAAACGTTTCAGTAAGGAAATACCGTCAGTAGACATATTACTTAAAATTATAATAACGGAATTAACTCAGGTAAAATATTATTTATGTAGAATTTTTGTCTGAGCATCACAGGCATCTTCAGTACATGTTAAAAGGCTAATTAAAACAATAACTTGACAATTCCAAAGGGCGCCACCTAAGTAGGTCATGTAAAATGACTAAACAAGGGTCATTGAATTTCCTAACTTATTAAAAAAAAAACACACACACATATATATATATATATATATATATATATCAAAAGAGCTCTTAAATGCCATTAAAAAACAAGCTTACCAATACGTTCACAAGACAAAAAACAGGCTGAAATCATTAAATAGTGATAGCCTTGGGTCAGCTATCTCTTTGATTGGCTACCAGTGGAGATTGAATTGCCCACTCAGTCTCCAAACGTTAGATAGGGTAAACGGCTCCGCCTACTCCCTATACAGGAACAACATAGGTGTTAGCTGATTTGATGTTTTGATTTTTGACAAATAAAAAGTTAGGAAATTAGCTGAATTAAAGAGTACTATCTCCCATAAAGGGGATAGACATAGACCATCAGATCAGTTTAAGTTGGGTGAGTGAAGTAAAGTTTCACATGTTTCTTTATATAGCCGTTTCATGAGGAACCGACTTTGTGAAGGACATAGAGTTCACTGGACATAGAGTTCCAGTGAACTCTATGTCCAGTGTTGATGGCGTGCTCTGCAAGTCCAGACTTTTCAGGTTCAAGGTATTGAATATATGACTTGTGTTCTTTTATCCGAATAAAAGCAGATCTTCCCGTTTGTCCGAAATAAGATAACCCACAAGAGCAAGGAATTTGGTAGACACCTGGATGACTTAGATGTGGAAGCTTGACCTTTGGAGAAGTGAGAAAGGGGGTGATTTTTCTGATTGGTCGAAAGGCCACAAAAATATTTAGTGGTTTTAAGACTTTCACTATGCGTTCACTAATGCCTTGCACTAATAAATATAATAATATATAATAATAATAATAATAATAATAATAATAAATAATATTTTAAAATAATAATAAAGCAATAAAAAATATTTTATGTGAGTTAATTTCATTATTATAATTTTAAGTAATATGCAACTAAATCTTCCTCTAAATTTATGAAATGCAATTAATTTATAACCAAGTGAAAAATAATAAAAGAAAACACAACAAAAATCAAATATTCATCAAATCGTATTTATTCGAATATAACTTGCACTTTTTTCCCCAAAATTAAAGTTAAAAAATCGTAGTGTGAGATATATCTGGGATTTTCAGAAACCAAAGTTTTTCACGAGAAAACTAAATTGATGTTTATAATTAAATCCTTGGTATTCATTATAATTTATAATTGCTCACATTATTTATAAAATGAATGCATTTAAATTTTAATTATCAACATTTACATGATCAACTGCTCACCTTCGTCACGCGATATATTTGCATCTTTAGCAACAATACTTCTGTAATTAAATTAAAACAAAGTTTCATTATTGCTTGTCCTTTTATCATTTTGTAATCATAAGATTAGCATGATTTAAAAAAACTGAAAATGGGTATGACTCACCAAGAATCTATTATTTGCTATCACTACTTCCGGACTCTCGCATATGATTAGTGCAATATTAACAAGCAATTGCATGACTCAACAACAAAGGCAACTCGACAATTGTTGAATTGAAATGCCAATTCTTTTCAACTGAATTCCAAAATATCTGAAACTGCCATAATAAACATTCACTATCTATTTCTTAAAGTTTTAAACTTTTTTTGTGTGTGCAAAGTATAACTCTTTAATTTATTTTTTCATAAAGTAAAATTGGGTGCGAGATATATGCAAGGGTGAGCTATATTCAAGTAAATACAGTACAGGAAAACCTCGCTTAACATGCAATTCGATATGCATGATAATCAGGTAGTGCGATTGAGTGAAATGATACTATTTCCTGCTTTAAATGAGTGATTAATCAGTTAACGCAATTTTTTTTACGTTATGCGAAATTTTATGTTGCTAAAAATTTTTTTCACCAATCTGCAGCGAGCAGAAAAACTGGAAGTTGATAAGAGACATGAAAGTAGCTCTAGAAATACAATTATTGTGTGAGACCTGGGATACAGCAATTCTACAGTTCAGACCATATTAAATAAGAGCAAAGAATACAAAGAGCAAGGAAAAGTTGCTACTGCTTCTTTAAGCATGCAGATCATCTGAAATAGAAGCCATTTAATGATCGAGATGGAGGACCGTCTTCTATCACTCTGGATTGAGGATTATAACAAAAAAAAAAATACCTCTTAGTATAGGGAATATTCAGGCAAAAACTCTCAATATTTTTACCTCATTGAAAGAGACCAAATTCAAGAGGAATATGAAAGTTTTACTGCGAGTTTAGGATGGTTTGACCGTTTTTAAAAATCGAACCAGGCTGCATAATGTAAGAATAACTGGGGAATCTGCTAGTGCTGATAAAGATTCTGCAGCTAAGTTTCCTGAAGAATTGCAAAGGATAATTCAGGAAGGTGATTATGATGATTGGCAAATATTCAACTTCAATGAAATTGGTCTCTTTTGGAAGCGTATGCCAACAAAAACTTTCCTAGCTATAACAAGCATCTTAACCAGGATGCAAAATATCTAAAGATTGACTTATGCTCTATTAGGAGACAATGTAGAAGGTGACTTTAAACTCAAGCCTATATTAGTTTATCGTAAGCAAAATCCAAGATCTAACATTTTTGAAGAAATCAGCTGAATTGGAAAATAACTTGGATTTAATGAACTGGATAATGAAGATGTGAGAAATTTGCTCGTTTCCCATTAAGAGCAGTTAAGTGAGAATGATCTCTTTCAACTAGAAGAACAGTGTGTATATGAAGAAGATAATGAGTGCGAACAAGAAGAGAATGTTATGACTAAGAAGCTAACTGCAAAAGAACTTGAGCTAGTTTTCAATCACATTGAGTATGCTAAGGAAATTTTGTTTGAGGCCCTGATATGGAATGAAGATTTGAAGTCCGCTGAAATCTTGATAAAGCGATCACTAGCTGTCTCAAATTCCATGACAAGATGAAAAATCAAGCACGATTCAAACACCTTTACTTAATTTTTTTTGTAAAAAGTAGCTCAATCAAATGTATAGTCATTAAATAAAAATTTAAGCAATTGATTTTTACTAACTTTGATGATTTTATCCTCTAACATACCTTAGAATTTTAATTTTTTTTCCAAATTTATACTACGTGATGGATGAATTATAATTATTCCTATTGTTCATTGTATTTTCGTCCTTTTGCAAAACCATTTCTTTGTGCTGCTCCTAAATATCTCCCCAAACAGCTGAGGAATGGTGTCTAAGGGAGACTGTAACATATTTTTTGAACAGGTCCATCTGCCTAAAACCTGAATGCATCCCTTAGTAACCCGTGTGATGGACAATGCGGTATGACCATTATATGATGACCTGACCATGTTACAGTGTTTGTAGTGCCCTATTAGCACTACTGCCTCGGTTTGGGGCTGCTCAGGTTTCCCCTCATTGCCATCAAAACACCTGAGCTTGGTGGCGGAGGATCGTGACCATTGGAAGTCCCTCTTTCAGCTGCTTCCCCCACAATGCAATTAGGAAAGGTGGGCCTTGAAGATGGATGGATTGATGGTTCATTGTATTCGCTTAATGTGTTCACTAGTGTGCATTAATTGATGGATAATGAATTAATTAATCATGTTAAGTGAGGTTTTCCTGTCTGTCATTTTGTTTTTTCATTGCAATTGCATTACAGTACTGAATTATATGTGATGTAAGATTATATGTTAAAATACCACTTTCTCACAGAACCATGATGAATCTTTTGTGCCACAGTTATTTTTGATAGAAAATTTATTAAAAAAAAGTATTTAGAAACATACATGTTTCTAAATACTTTTTTGTTATAATTTGAATTTTTTGTAATTTGAATCCTAATTATATCTCTTTATAAATATGTTTCTAAATCATTTGTAAATACGTTTTTTAATCCAAATTTTTACTGACACATTTTCTTTGAATCATGTTAAAAATTATTCTAACATACACTGAAAATTCACTGAATTATATATATAAACTTATAAGTCATTTCTGATTTATCGTTATTTGCATTTATAGGAAATTGAGAATGAAGAAAAAGAGTTTCTCTTTCAAGTAAGTATATATTTTTAAGAAAGTATTATTATTATTATTATTATGGGTGACTCCAGGGAGTCCATAGACTCATCGAGGGAGGCCCTAAACATCATGTCCACACAACTATACGACATTCTCACAGTATCTATCATACCTTGCCTTGAACTCGCTCACCGTCATAGCACCCACAACAGACTCTGGCAGCTTATTCCACTCATTTACCACTCTAAAAGTAAAGAACCCAGCTCTAACACCCTTGCTAACCACACTCTTGCCCAGCTTCCACAGATAACTCCTAGTTCTCCTACCACCAGTCCTGATCTCAAAAATATCCTCTGAATTAATCCTATAGAAACCCTTTAGCAATTTGAATGTCTCAATCATATCTCCTCTATTCCACGTATCAACTACTTTCTGCAACCCACAAATCTTCAACCTCTTCTCATAAGGTTCATTCCATAGACCTGCAATCATCTTAGTCACTCACCTCTGGATCCTCTCCACCTCCTCCCCATCAAGAAGAAACCTAGGTTACCAAATCTGGGCACAGTAGTCAAGATGAGGTCTTATTAAGGCTCGGTACAGAAGTACAATAACTTGCTTGTCTCTGCTTGTTAAAGTATTTTTCAACAACCAAGTGAGGTGATGAGCTGATTTCGCTACTTTTGCAATGTGCCTCCTAAACTTCATCTCCCTATCCACCAACACTCCCAAGTCCCTGGCCTCATCAATCTCCTGGAGTACAGTTCCACCAATGTGGTATACTGCTACTAATCTTTTCACCCCAAAATGCATAACATTTTGTCACATTAAATTGACATCCATTCACCTTAGCCTAGAACTCCGATCTATCCAAGTCGTCCTGCAAGATTTTGACATCTTCTGCATTCACTATTGCCCTACCCAACTTTGCATCATCAGCTAACAAATGAACTGTTCCTCTTAGATCCTTCCCTGTATCATTAATGAACAAATTAAATAGCAGTGGTCCAATAACAGAACCCTGCGGCACACCACTATTCACAGGATGTCTTTTGGACTCTACGCCTGAATAAACTGTTCTCTGATATCTCTCTATCAACCACCCACCTATCTATCTCACCAACCCTATATCCATTCCCATATGTTGCAGTTTACAGATTAGAATTCCATGTGGTATCCTGTCAAATGCCTTAGCCAGGTCCAGCAGTATCGCTGTAAACCCATTTCCCTTATCCACTTCAGCCGTCACTGTGTTATAAAACTTGAGCAAGTTACTGAGGCATGCTGTATAATAGTGTTCTTTTGTAGAGTCCTTTCTGATGGGCCAGACTGCTCAGAGTTAATTTATTTTAGGTTAGAAAAACCAACTAACTTATTATTATACCACTTCTCTCAGACACTGTTTATAAATGTCAAAAACAAAGTATGAAAGATGAGCGTACTTTTGTAGAGGGGTACTGTAGTTTTAGTTCTTTGGAGTGATGTGGCTAAATGAAAGAATTAAGAAAGGGAAAAGAGATTTTATACATTTGGGAAGAAAAATTTTGAGAGATTTGAAGATAAGAGGAATGGGAAGAGTATTAATTCCATTCATTTGTTTAATTGTTCTTCATTAATGTTTTTAATTATTCCCTCATTAAATCATCATCATCATGCGTATCAAGGATTTAGGCCTAGCATTGCCTGTTCCAGCCTTAGAAGTCATCGTTGAATCGTTTAAGAGGACGTCCTGGTTTTCTTTTTCCTAATGGCTTGTACTTTAATGCTTGTTTTCTAAATCTAAATTTAAATCGTCCTTTTCTAAATCCATTCTGTACTTCTAGAATAAAGTTTTCAAAATATTTCATTAGTTTGTTATTTAAGATTCTGCTATATATTTTGTAACAAGAATTTAGTATACTTATACCTCTATAGTTTTTAGAGTCATCTCTATTACCTTTCTTAAAGATAGGAATCACAATTGCTTTTTTCCATTCTATTGGAGAGATACCAGTTCAGTAAATTTTATTTAAAAATAATAAGAGTCTTTCTTTGAATCTTGTTCCTGCATATTTATATAGTTCTAAACCTAGCTTATCTTCTCCAGGTGATTTTCTGTTTCTTGCTTCTTTCAGGCTGATTTCTAATTCTTCTTCAGTTATTTCCTTTTCATTTTCGTTAATTGTTTGCCAGTTGTCTTTTTTAAACTATTTGTCTGTCCACAGTTCTGTATAGTAATTTAGAAATTCTTCTAATTTCAATTCAGTGTTTAATTTTATGTTTTCTTTGGTATCTGCATTTAAGTGTTTCAAAATCTTATATACATTGGGTCTTATTTTATATAAATCATGTTCTAAATTAGAAGCAAATTTATTTCATTTAGCTATGGCTCTTATTCTTTTATATTCTATTTCATCTTCTAATCTTTTACTGCTTAACCATTTGTGATAGGCTTCTTTTTTCTTTTTGATTATTTCTTTGATTGTATCATCCCAGATCTTCAGTTTTTTTCTTTTATTGAATTTTTTGGTCTTTCTTAAGCTTTCATTTGCTGCTGCATTTAGTATTGTTTTTATATTAAGCCATTCTATTTCTATTTCTTCATTTTGTTTTATTTTATCTAGATATTGGTTAATTCTTTGTTCATATAGCCATTGTACATTTGTGTCATTCAATAGTCTAGTTTTATAAACAAATGTTTCAATTTTTCTTTCTGTTCTTGTTACTTGTAGCCATTTAGGTGGTAATCTTAATTTTATTTTAACAAGGAAGTGGCCACTGCTTATTTCATATCCTCTGTGAACTCTAACATCTAGTGAAAATTTTGATGTCTTTTTCATTTAATATGAAGTAATCTAATATTGATTTCCATCCTCTTGCTGCCCAAGTATATTTATGTATGTCTTTATGTTTATAGAAGGAATTCATTATTTTTAGGTTATTATAAACTACAAAGTCAATCAATTTTTTACCATTTCTGTTTAGAGTGTGTTCTCCATGTATTCCTATATTATTATTAATTTTCGTGTTTCCAATTCTTGCATTTAAGTCTCCTGCCTAAAATTATGTAATTATTTTTATTTATTTTATTATATATGTTTTGTAGCTGATTATAAAAATCAATATTATCCTGTTCTCTTCCTTCTTCTGGGGCATATAAACCAATTATTGTTAAATAGCCTCTACCTATTTTTGTTCTTGCTTCTATTATTCTTTCATTCCATAATTTATAATGTTTTAACTGTTTTGAAAGGGAGTTATGAATCCAAATCATGACTCCTGCTTGTGCTCTTTGGTCTCTGTCGACTCCACTGTATATCACATTAAAATTTTCAGTTCTCATAGTTCCTTTTAATTTCTTTTTTGTTTCAGTGATTACTGCTATTTTAAAATTTCTTTCATTTAATAACTGGTCTAATTCTATTTCTTTATATTTTCATTATATTCTCATTATATTCTCATACATTTTATATTCTCATTAAATCAGCCTTCCAAAATGTATATACTCCTATTCTTATCCCTCAGTTTAACTTTTGAACTTCTATTCAACCAGTATCCAAGCACCAAAAGCTGGATTACAAATCAGCAGTCACTCACCTTTCCTAAAATTATATTTTAAAGATATTAAAGTAAATTGAACTTCATTGTGTCCCTTACTATTTGTGTCATAATAGGCATAATGTTTTTGAGAATGGGGAAAAAATACCATGATCATAAGCAAATTTTTCTTGCATTCTCGTCATTTTACTGACACCTGGTGGACACTGGTTGTAGAATTACTTTAACAGAAGGAAGTTGGAGAAGGTAAAAAAAAAAAAAACTCAACAGGAATGCAGTCAGGAATACACATCAAAAGTAGAAAAGCCATCAAAAACCAGACATGTGAAAGGCAGCTGGAATAGATGATTGAATATCATATACTCCAGAAATTCTCAAATATGGAGGTATAAAATTTTACAGTGGTAACATTGCATTATTCAGAAGGCCAGGTCACAGGGTCAAATTCCAGATGATTGGCAGCTGAAAGGCAGATAATCAAGCAATACTTATATGCATTCATAAAAGGAAAAGAAAGCTCTGTGTGTGTGTGTGTGTGTGTGTGTGAGAGAGAGAGAGAGAGAATTACAGATGAATTTCCCTACTAAGTGTTCCTGCTAAGATTTATGCAAGTGTAATTGAGAAATGGCTAATAAAAATTGTGGAAGAAAAGGATGAAGAAGAACAAGCTGGATTCAGGGAAAATAGAAGTTGTCAGAATCAGATTTTCATTTTAAGACAAATACTTCAGAAATCATGGGAATATAACAAGGATCTGTATTTAAGTTTTGAATATCTGCAAAAAGCATATGACAAAGTGCCAAGAGAAAAACTGTTCACACACTACAACAGTTATATGGTGTAAATAGGCATTATATCAAGCAGTACCTAGTCTATATTTGAGCTGTAAGTCAGCAGTTAGAGTTGAAGGAGGTACAGGATTATGGTTTGATGTTCCCGTATTTTCTCAAATATTACTTGCCCTCAATTTTACTTTACAAAAAAAAAAAAAAAAAAAATTAATAAGTTTCACATATACCTTGCGCATGAAAAAAGCTTTAAACTTTAAGAAATAGATAGTGAATTATGGCAGTTTTAGATATTTTGGAATTTAGTTGAAGAGAATCAGGATTTCAACTCAACAATCATCGACTTCCTTTGTTGTTGAACTGCTTTCACTTCTCATTAGCCATTCATGAAGGATTGTTCATAACGTATTTCAAGTGTTGTAAATTACTGGTAATTTTTGCTTGAAATATGGAGAAACGTTCAAGTTACTGGGCCGGTTTTAAACTCAAAGTTATTGATTTTACAGAAAAACATAGCAATTGAGCAGTGGGGCATGAGTTTACGTACAATGACTGAGTTTAATGTGTGATATTGGCGTAAACAGAAACTTCCATTAAAACACCAATAAGTCAAGAAAAACATTCTGAGGATATAAAAGTGGAAAGTTTCCTGCATGGAGGATCAGTTATTTGAAAATGTGTCAGGTTTGTGTAAAGGAAAGTCTTGGTAAGTCATACCAATTTTCAGTTTTTTTAAATCATGGTCATATTATGATTCTGAAATGATAAAATGTTCAAGTTACTGTGTTGGTTTTAAACTCAAAGTTATTGATTTTACAGAAAAACATGGCAAAGATAAGGACATAAAAGGGCAAGCAATAATGAAACTGTTTGTTTTAATTTAATTACAGAAGCATTTTCATTCACTAAAGATTCAAATACTGTATATTGCATGATGAAGACAAGCCACTGATCATGTAAATAACGTTGATAATTAAAATTTAAATGCATTCATTTTATAAATAATGTGACAAATTATAAATTATAACGAATACTGAGGATTTAAATTATAAACGTCGATTTAGTTTTTTCCTGAAAAACTCTAGTTTCCGAAAATCCCTGCATATATCTTGCACCACATTTTTTTTAACTTTCATTTTTGGGAAAAATATATGAGTTATATTCAAGTAAATTTGGTAAATCAGGTGTGAGACAAGGGTGTACATTATCTCCACTGTTATTCATCATCTGTATGGATCACATTATTAAACCTGATATCAGAATTGTAGATGTTAATATCAGATAATGTTTACTTTATGCAGATAATGTTTTATGTTTTTCTAAATAATTTCAGTACAAGTTTGCAGTTTTCCTTGACTTAAAGTGAATAACTGTTGTAATAAACTTGGTATGAAAATCAGCGATAAAAAAATAGTGCAACTGCATCCTGAATCGAGAACCTATAGAACAAGTGTATAATTTCTTGGTATCTTTAATTTATAGTATAAACAAGTGGAAAAATTTCTAACAATTATCTCTAATCCAGAGTATTTTAATAATAAGGTGTAACACCTTTTGGCTACTTATATATGAAAATATGACTTCTGCATTACTTCGACCTTGGTATCACCTCTAGATCTGGCTCCCACTGACAAGACCTCAATAAAGGTCCAAAACGGTCTGGGTAGTGACTCTTCCCATAATGCATAGCATTATACATGTCTGTAATGATATGTGATTTGCATTATGGGATACCAAGGCAAGTAATATGAAGTCATTAGCCTATATATCTACATATGAGTTCCCCAGTCCTGAAAATAGTTCAGGCACAAACTTTCTTTACGTGGATAAAGGATTAAACCAAGAAAACATAATTTCTTGCTATCTTTAATCTATAGAACAAGAATCTATAAAACATTTCAGCTATTTAAGTGCAGCTTTTAGTGAAGATGGCAAATTAAATATGGAAATAGACAACAGAATTAGCAAAGCTGGCATGATAGAAAGTCAACTGAATAAATTTATATGGAATAAGAGAGAATTAGTCAAAATACTAAACTAGTTGTATACAAGACAGTGTTCAAACCAATTTTTACTTATGGATATCAAAGCTGGATTAGAAATAAAAACACTTTATGAAAGATTAGAGACCACAGATATGAGAATTCAAAGAAATATTAGGGAAGTGAATAGGTGGCATCAATGGTAATATCAAATTAAAAATGAGGATATTAGGAAAGAACTTGACATTGTTCACATTCAGGAATGTGTTAGCAGAGCTAATCTCAGGTGGCATGTGGTCACTTGAACGGTCAGCATAACAAGTGTTCTTTGGCAGGATGGCAAGAAAGAATTAGAGGAAGACCAAGATCTAGATGGGATTGATGTAGTAAAAATTGCCTTAGAAGATTGAAATATAAGATCTAATAATATTGGAGCCTTGACAGATAACAGATTAATTTGGAGGAAAATTGTTGATACATTGTTTCATTTTGATATATAACTTTTCATGTAGTACCATCATAATAATATCCTGTACATCCCCTGAGGTACATGTCAGGAATTTGATGATGATAAGGAAATATGAGAGGGAATAAGTATAGGAGTTGGTACATGAAGCTCTAGTGATATTTAAAAATGTAGTATCTGAGTGGATCACACTGATAATGTATTTTTCTAATCTAATTTTCTAAATTAAAATTATATTTTCTGTTATAGAATTTAGGAACACTTATTACAGGATACTATAATCTTGAGCCCCATTTATTGCACATAAAAATGCTTAAGTGGCAAAGGCAATGATTATTAGTGATCATATTCAATCATACCAATAGGATAAAAAAATAAATAAAAAGTTATATTTGCCATGATGGGGAGATGCCTCCACAGTTGAAAGAATGACATGATGTATTGTTTAATTGAAAAAGATCAAAGTTTATATACCACTAGTGATGTGAGGAATGTTTATAAGGACTTTTTCAAGTCATAATATATACATCATATATGTATATAATATATGTATATATATCTATGTTTATATTGCAAATAACAGACTTATTTGCAGTAAAATTGTTGATAGGAAGTAAGTCATAATGTTAGTTTTAATCTTATGTCGTTAAAAGTTTTTTCACTTGGCTAGACTATAAATTAAAGATGCCAAGAAATTATATCATTTGTGTAATCCTTTATCCAAATGTAAGCAAACAAAGTTTGTGCCTGAAGTTTCACCACTGAGCTACTTATAGTCTCTATATACAAGTAGCTCAGTTGTGTTATATTGCTTAATGCATAATGCTTCCCATAATGCATAACATTATACATGTCCATAAGATGTGCATTGTGTTATGGGATACTAAGGCAATTGATGTGAAGTCATTAGTCTCTGTATACAAATTGCCCTGTCATGAAGTTACTTCATGTGCATACTTTGTTTGCTTACACTGATAAAGGATGAAACCAAGAATAGAATTTCTTGGCATCTTTAATTTATATTATAACCAAGTGGAAAAGCTTTCTTCAACATCTATCTCTAATCTTTAGTTTCAACAGTTGGATATTTATTTTTTCATATTTCTTTTGTAATTTAGTCATCATTGATAAAAACAGAATCTCAACAATTCTATTGAGATTCTGTTTTTATCAGTCTTACGACTAATACATCTGCCACTTATCATTATTGCTTTCTTTTTCTCTGTTACATTATTACTATGATTTTCTGTAAAGAGGTTAAAAAGTAGCAGGCAATAGTGACAAGCCTTGCATCATTTCCCCTCTTCATATTGAATAGCTATTAATTGATATTATTATTGATATTACCATATTGCACCATTACTGTTGGGTTCTTATAATATATATTTCATCTTATGAGTATTTCTTAATCTTTATCTTTGTTATAAATAAGGAGTAATTTTTCTCTGTTAACAGAGTTGAGTGGAAATCAATGTCTTTTTTCCCAGGATTTTTCTTCAATTCTCTAGTACAATAATTTGATCGGTTGTTGATTTATGTTTTCTTCTCCCACCATGTTCTTCTCCAGTGGATTGTTCACATATTTTGAATTCTATCCAGTTTCTAATTATTTGATTTTGCAGAATTCTAATAAAAAATTTACATACAACAAAGTAGGTATTGATTAATATGTCACATTCATTGCTGGAAAGCTAAACAGCAGAGCATGAAGTGAATCCTGCCAGGCATACAGGAATATTTGGGAAAATTTGGAGAAAAGGGCAATTCTAATAACAATAGTAAGTATCTGCTGGATTTCTGCTTAAGATACAGAGTAGTCATTATTAACACCATGTTCCATCATAAAGATGTGTGCAAGTTCATGTGGAAAGAAGATAAGAAATACGAAAAGCCTGATTGGCTATGTCATTGTTGATATCCTTGGGCTGGTTCAGGATACAGGAGTGTATAGAGAATTTGAAATTGGAAATGACCATTACTTAGTTCTGAGCATGATAAAATGAATATCACATTGAAAAAACAGTATGTAAGAAAGTTTTAAAATGAATTAGTTCAGTAGCTTTTACAGGTAAACTGTAAAGTAGGTAAACTCAGCTATACAAACATTTTGTATAACTGAGTCATATCAATTATTGAAGAAAAAATAAAACAGTTTGACAAAAAGAACCAAACCTTGGTGCCTCAGTGGCAAATGCTGAAGAAAACATTGATTGATTCAGCCATAGAGGTATGTGGTGAAGTTGTCTGCAAGGACAAAAAATAAGAACACCATGGTGGACACAAGAGGTTAAAGATGCTCTCCTGAAAAGAAAAAAAAAGCATATCGAACATTCTCAACAAATAAGTCAGCAGATGTCCTCCTAACAAAAGGATACAGAGAAAAATGTAAGACAGTTAAAGATATGTGTAAAAGTAGCTAAACAAAAGTCATGGGAAGACTTAAAAAAGAATATAGAAGATAAATACCATATTCTGGAGGCTATTGAAAAAGCTTACAAATGGAGAAAAGATTCCTATAAAAGGAATCAAAGATAACAGTGATATGAAAACTGAAGATAAGGATATCCTTAATGTCTGGAGTAATTACTTTTGAAAGATTGTTAAATAAAACACTCAGTGGCAGAAAAGTAATAGAAAATTTTCAAAAGGAATGCAAACAGGAGTACATATCAATATTTGAGATAGAAAAGGCTATCAACAACTTGAAATGTAGAAAGGTAGTTGGAGCAGATGATATTCGACCAGAAATGCTCAGATGTTGTTATTATTAAGAGAGACCTCCAGGGAGTCATGAACTCATCAAGGGAAGCCACATACTACATGCACCAGCTATCATACTTATTCTTGAATTCATTCACACTGCTTACACACACACACACACACACACACACACACACACACACACACACACACACACACACACACACACACACACACACACACACACACACACACACAAATGGCAATCCATTCCAATCATTCACCACTCTATGAGAGAAAAATCTAGCCCTCATCCCTCTTCTTAGCAGCATTCAATTTCAGCTTCCAAGGATGCCCCTTATCCTTTTCCACTCTCCATAAAATGAAATATTTCATCAACTGAAATCCTTCATGACCCTTTCAGAAGTTTATAAATCTCATTCATATCGCCCCTCTTTCTCTTGTTTGCTAGTGTCTGCAGTCTACAATTTCTCAATCTGTCTTCATAATCAGTATTCCACAATCCTGATATCAGTTTAAATACTCTCTTGTGCACTCTCTCCACTGTATCAGAATCACAGCAGAAACCAGGAGACCATACCTGCAAACAATAGGCCAAGCGAGGTCTTATCAAGGCCTTGTAGAGGCAAAATGGCATCCTTATCTTTACATGTGAAAGTTCATTTCAGCATTGCAACTACCTTTTGAGTTGTATTTGCAATCTTTGCTACATGACCCTCAACTTCAACTTCTTATCTACTAACATTCCAAGATCCCTAGTCTGATCAGTTTCTTCTAGCATAATCCCACCAGTATAATACTTAGGGTTGGTGAGATGGATAGGTGGGTGGTTGATGGAGAGATATCAAAGAGTAGTTTATTCAGAAGAGTAGAGTCCAAAAGACGGCCTGTAACTAGTGGTGTGCCGCAGGGGTCTGTTTTTGGACCACTGCTGTTTAATTTGTTCATTAATGATATAGGGAAGGATCTAAGAGGAACAGTTCATTTGTTAGCTGATGGTGCAAAGTTGGGTAGGGCAATAGTGAATGCAGAAGATGTCAAAATGTTGCAGGACGACTTGGATAGATTGGAGTTCTGGGCTAAGGTGAATGGATGTCAATTTAATGTGACAAAATGTTATGCATTTTGGGGTGAAAAGATTAGTAGCAGTATACCACATTGGTGGAACTGTACTCCAGGAGATTGATGAGGCCAGGGACTTGGGAGTGTTGGTGGATAGGGAGATGAAGTTTAGGAGGCACATTGCAAAAGTAGCGAAATCAGCTCATCACCTCACTTGGTTGTTGAAAAATACTTTAACAAGCAGAGACAAGCAAGTTATTGTACTTCTGTACCGAGCCTTAATAAGACCTCATCTTGACTACTGTGCCCAGATTTGGTAACCTAGGTTTCTTCTTGATGGGGAGGAGGTGGAGAGGATCCAGAGGTGAGTGACTAAGATGATTGCAGGTCTATGGAATGAACCATATGAGAACAGGTTGAAGATTTGTGGGTTGCAGAAAGTAGTTGATAGGTGGAAAAGGGGAGATATGATTGAGACATTCAAATTGCTAAAGGGTTTCTATAGGATTAATTCAGAGGATATTTTTGAGATCAGGACTGGTGGTGGGAGAACTAGGGGACACCTATGGAAGCTGGGCAAGAGTGTGGTTAGCAGGGGTGTTAGAGCTGGGTTCTTTACTTTTAGAGTGGTAAATGAGGGAATAAGCTGCCAGAGTCTGTTGTGGGTGCTATGACGGTGAGTGAGTTCAAGGCAAGGTATGATAGATACTGTGAGAATGTCGTATAGTTGTGTGGACATGGTATTTAGGGCCTCCCTCGATGAGTCTAAGGACTCCCTGGAGTCGCCCGTAATAATAATAATATGACATTAGATATCTAATCATGCCAACGTGTATGACTTTACATTTGCTGACATTCATTTTTCCATGCCCACAATTCCAGCCTTTTTCAAATCATTCTGCAAGGTACTGCATATCAGCAGTTCCTGATTACCCTAAGTACTTATCTTTGCATCATCATCAGCAAATATCCATATGTTGCCTGTCAAATCCTTTAAAATATCATTAATGTACAGATTAAATAACAGTGGACCAAGGACTGATCCTTGTAGTACGCCACTTAAATTTTGCCGACTCACATCCCCTGAATACCACTTTTTTATATCTGTCAGTCAGCCATCCTCTTATCCACTTTAATATTTTATAATCCAAACCCATATTCTCCAATTTATAGAACACTTTTCCATGCTGTATTCTGTTAAAGTCTTAGCAAAATCCAAAAGTATCATGGAGTATCCATTCCCTAGTTCAATGGTAACATTATTAGAATGTGAGCAAGTTGCTAAAACATGATCTTGTTTATAAACTCATGCTGTTCATTGCAAAGTAGAGATTCACTGGTAATCCATTTCTCAATGCAAAACCTAACCAATTTTTCCAAAATCTTCAACACCACTCCTGAGATACTTATTGGTCAATAGTTGGATACATCGGTCTTTGCACCACCCTTGTGCAATGTGATTACCATACATTCTTTCCATTCCTGTGGAATCTTCCCTGTTCTGAGACTCAAATTATATAGCCTGGTCAAAGGAAGAGCCAGTTCAGCTGAACACTCTTTTAGCATCTGTGCTGATATCCCATCGTCTCTGTTGCTGAATTCTTATTCAGTTTGTGCAGCAGCTCTAATACCTCCTCTTCATATACTTGAGTTTCTTCATACAGTGAAGTAGCAGTGAACTCAATGTTGCATACTCCAGGTTGATAGCTTTTAGAAAAATGGGCACTCATTAGTTAAACAACCTCTTTTGCATCTGTCAACCTCAAACCATCTGCATTCAGAAGAGTTATAAATATGGAGGTATAAAAGTTTTATAGTGACTACACATCATAATTTGGAGGATCTGGTCAGATGGTTGAATTCCAGATGATGGATTAGAGGTCTCATAGTTTCCATCTTAAAAAAAAAAAAGAAATAAATCTGAATTTGAGATTTACAGAGCAATTTCTTAAATAAGTGTTCCATGTAAGATTTATACCAGCATACTTGAAAAGAGGCTGAGAAAAACTGTGGACAAGAAAGCTGGGTTCAAGCCAAATTGAGGTTGCCAAGATCAGATTTTCACTTTATGTGACAGATAGTTCAGAAATCATGGAAATCATGATGGTGTACTCCTAAACACATCCAATTTTAGGAGCAAAACATCAACAATAGTCTTCAGGATTCTCTAACTAAAAGTAACAACTGTAAGAAATTCGGCATGAAAAGCAGCAATAAAAATACCAAAACTATGAAAATAGGCAAGAACATAGAAAACTTCAGCTGCAGTCTCAGTTGAGAACCTATAAAATAAATAAAACATTTTGGCTGTTTAAGCACACTTTTAAAGATGGCAAATTTCTGTTGGCCATTTCCATATTTATGGAAATGGACAACAGAATAAGCAAAGCTAGTATGGTGGGGAGCCAGTTGAATAAATTATATGGAATATAAATTTAGAGCTATGCTGGAATGTTTTTAAATTGAAGTATAATGAGACTTTTTGTCTCAAATTGTGCTGCAGTTCTGCTTCAGTTGGATACAAGTGTCCTTCAAGTGGTGTTGTTGAAACTTTGTTGTTTATATTGTGTTTTTGCTACTTGTTTATTGCGTCTAAAGATGGCGTCCACAAAGAGATGTACATCAGTAGCACGGAGGACTTCTGTACAAAAGTCTAGCTCTGCCTTGAATTTTTAGCAGTGGATGCATTGCGGAAACTGCTATATATATCTTTCGAGGAATGTGAAGGATTGGTGGACTGTTTGGCCAACTGCGAAGAATGGAAATGTTGACGTATGTGAGAAGTGTCCAGATAGACTAGAGCGATTGGGAATGGAAGCAAACATCGGGACCATAGTAGAAGAGCTTTGGCAGGATTCGTGAAAATGAAAAGTGACCTTTATTTCCTGCAAGAGGAATTGGAAGTGCTTAGTAAAGGCTTCAGAATATGAAGACTTTAACCCAGTCTTCATAATTCCACATAATGCTGACCACTATTATTTTCACAGACAATCACAAACATCCATGCACACGGCAGGATTCGAACCCGCAGCCTTTTATCAACACATTAGCACTAGAACAGGTTTAAGTAAGGGAGAGGCTGAGTCTTTGCTGAATGATGAAGTAATGAATAGTATGGAAGTGATTGGGAGTCAACAGAATGAAAGCACTAGAGGAAAGAAGAAATGAGATGTTGTGAAAGTGAGGGAGTAAGTAAAAGAGTGTTGTAGGAAACTAATGAAACTGGGAGAGTCATGCTGAAAAGTGTAGGAAATCAGGCTGTGAGTGATGCTTGTTTGGGGTTGAATGAAGTTACGAGTGGGGTATGGAGAGCTGTATGCCTGAGGAGTGCTTGTTTGGAGGAACAATAGATAGAGTGACTTTAGCAATAAACAGAGGGCACGATGCAGAAAAGATGATAGTTATGGTGGGTACAAATGACCTGAGTGGTAGTATTAATCAGGTAGCAAAAGATTTAAGAACATTGTAGATATTGGGAAGAAGAAAAGTTTCAAAGGGAGGATAGTGTATGTGCTGTTTCATTTTGACAATTATGAGTTAAGTAGATGAGCGATGATAATGAATGATATGATTGCAAGAATGTGCAAAAAAGAGGTCTGGAGTGTGTTTGAAGGCAAAAGACAGTTGTATGCAAGAGATGGGTTGCATCTGAACATGGAAGGTCACAAGCATTTGAAGAAGTTACTGTTTTCTGAACAAGTTAAAGTAATTGGGCAGTGAAACTAAAATTGGAAAGGTTGAGTGTAAGAGGGAGAAAACAAATATGCACTGAATGTATATTTGTTGATTCTTTTTTTGCAGAATAATTTGAAGAATAGAGTGGATAAAAATCGGCATGGGACTACTGAAATTAGTAGAATGTATATCAGATATGTGAAGAGCCAAAGGCTTCAATTCGGCGACATATAACTTGTTTAAGTTAAGGGATATTACATCCCATATAGTTTCTTAGCTGAATAAGAAACTCAAAGAGTTTCATGTCGAATATAGTAAAAACTATATATAAAGTTCGGCGATTCCAAGCGTAAGCAAATACCTGGATACTGCAGCACTGATCCCAACGGGTAGTGCAAGCTGGGGCAACTCGTGGTAGAGGTGAAACGAGCTCCGATCACTATTCTTGATATTTGCCCATAATGTGAACTTAGCTCCTAGGAACTGTATTTTTGTTCACATTATGAGAGAAGGTCACTACCCAGACCAGTTTCGACCTTTATTGAGGTAGAATGGGAGTTCATGCCTTTCATCACTGGCCTCTTTAGATTTAAAAAAAAAAAGTTGTGCTGAGAGTCAGCTTGATAGTGAGAGAGGAGGAGAAAAGATAGAGTGGATAGTAGTAGATAGTTAAGAGGCCTCAGTCGATCTACTTGGCCTGACTTAAATGTCAGCACCAAGCAGATCTCCGACATTATCTCCCTCCATCCGTTCTTTTCAGCTTTCCCCGGTCAGTCACCTCTTCAGGTGTCTGCCCGAGGAAAGTGGGGAAAAACAAATGAAAGAAGCACCACATGAAAAAGAGGAACTAGTAAATAACATTAAAAATTACATATAACAATTTGTAAGAAACTAAGTAAATTCGGAAATTTCAACCTGAATGACTAGTTTAATACTGAGAAGAGCGGGGGCAGAGCCTGGCCTGGGTGATGCAGCCCACAAGGAGCTGCACCGCCTCGGTGTAAGCCTTCGCAGCCCAGGTTCTCAGGATACCCCCTCCTGTGTGGAATAGACATAGACCTTTTTTACAACAAAAATTCTAATCTGAAAGAGGACAAAAAGAAGAAAAAACAAACCAGAATTTTTTTTTTTTTTCCCCCCCGCTCTGGCGGATCAATACTAGGAGTCGACTGACTTGTTAGGCGAGGTTTAAATCCTCCTGCTGTCTATTGTTGTGGGTTTTAATGATGAGATCTGCTAATTTGTCTCCACGGACGTGGTTTAGCATGTAGAGGCCTCTGTGCAGTGCTAGTCCCACGTCGTCCTCTGCATCGATAAGACCAATGATCTTTTTAGGAGTGATTTCATCTATATTATCGACAAGCACATCGTTCCATTCTGCACTGACGACTCTTGGCCCATTTTGTCCTGTGAGTATCAGTTGAATGTCTCCGAATGTTTCTATTGCTTTTCGTAGTTTCGCCGCCTCCTTGGGGAAATCTTTTAAGAGATGCAATATAGGTGCATTGGCCTTTGCATGAGGGAACTTTGTGGGTTCTGAAGTTGACTTTATATTTCCAACTTGTGCTGGACTTCCTTGTTTCAATTTTTTAATATTTACTTCTTCAGGGCTGGCTGGCCTCTTTTGTGTGGTTTCTGCATTGTTGATTTCCATATCTACTGCCCCGTGTCCTCGTCTATTGTGACTGCAGTGATAGTTCCGTTTTGTTGGTGCTGCTGGTTATTTTCGGTTGCTACGTCTGTAGTGGCGGTTTGATCGGTGGCCAGTTCCTGCCCTTCATCTCTCCTGGTTGCGGGCTTCTCCACTGGTGTACTTGGCAGTGTTTCGGAGGTGGCGGCATGATTCTTTGTTGTTCCCTCATGCGCGGCCTTCAGGGTGGGGAAATCATTTGGTTCTGTGCCGATAACATTTTGGGCTGTTGTTTCCTTGTTGGACGTAATAGTGCCTCCCAATTTTTCGGCCAGATTTCTGTCCGGACAGGTGTCTATTTTATGGCTGTTAATGCCGCATTTTAGGCATGCCGATTGGCACTGTGCTAGTGTATGACCCGCTGTTAGGCAGTTCTTATACTTTAACTTCGGGCACTGGGCCCCGAAATGAGTCAGGGCTCCACATTTAAAACATTGCCTCTTTACTCCCGGGTAACTCACCATTACCCTGGCCGATCCGATCATTACAAAATTCGGAACTTCTGTTTTCATCGTTAACGAGAACGTGACTTCCCCCGACATCCATTCAGGGTAGTCAGCGTCTTTGCCTACTTGGACATCTCGTACGGTTCCCCATTTCGAAAAGACTTGATTAATTATGTCGTTCCCTCCTTCTAGGTATTCCAGAGGGAATCGCTCTATTCTCATCTTTTTAGAGATGCTACCAACGATAAAAGGATGGCAAAGTTTCCCTTCACACTCAACCCCTTTGAGTAGTTTCTCCCTTGTTGTTGTATTTTTACAAACTACTTGATATCTGCCACCCTCATAGGGGGTAAAGCCAGAAATATTATCTGCCCCTACGCAGTCAATTAGCGCTTTCGCAAACGTCCTCTTGTGTACACTTGCGGCGATTTCGAACCCGAGGGTTCTTACTCTCGGTAGAGCCGAAGACATACTTCAAAAAAAAAAAAGGGAAGAGTAGACCCTTGTACGATCCAAGTCCACAAAAGGACATACCTGTAGAAAAGGCCAAGCTTTCCCTGTTTGCAGATAAGAAAAACCTGTTAAACTTAGGTACAGGGGGAACACAAAGAACCAAAGAAGAAAAAAAAAAGACAAAGGGTTCTTACCAAGGCAGCAGGACTGTAATAGGAGCTCTCTCTCGGGGTCTGGAAACTGGAATCCAAGGCTGGGATACTTTCACTGCAGAGCTGGAACATGGAGCTTTCTCTCGGGGTCTCATCAGTGAGTAGCCAGACCTAGTTCGACCTTTATTGAGGTCTCATCAGTGATCAAGTTTGTAGCGAACAGAACTTGCTCACATTATGGGAAAATATCAAGAATAGTGATCGGAGCTCGCTCCACCTCTACCACGAGTTGCCCCAGCTTGCACTACCCATTGGGATCAGTGCTGCAGTATCCAGGTATTTGCTTACGCTTGGAATCGCCGAACTTTATATATAGTTTTTACTATATTCGGCATGAAACTCTTTGAGTTTCTTATTCGGCTAAGAAACTATATGGGATGTAATATCCCTTAACTTAAACAAGTTATATGTCGCCGAATTGAAGCCTTTGGCTCTTCACATATCTAATAATTTATTAGAGCACCTCACGGCAATACTCGTAGTAGGGGTACAAGTTCTGTTTGCTACAAACTTGATATTAACTAGGTCTGGCTACTCACTGATGAGACCTCAATAAAGGTCAAAACCGGTCTGGGTAGTGACCTTCTCTCATAATGTGAACAAAAATACAGTTCCTAGGAGCTAAGTTCACATTATGGGCAAATATCAAGAATAGTGATCGGAGCTCGCTCCACCTCTACCACGAGTTGCCCCAGCTTGCACTACCCATTGGGATCAGTGCTGCAGTATCCAGGTATTTGCTTACGCTTGGAATCGCCGAACTTTATATATAGTTTTTACTATATTCGGCATGAAACTCTTTGAATGTATATCAGTTTTCGGAAGCACTTTGAGTCAAGATGGTCGTTCAAAAACCGACATTAAATACCGAATTGCTAAGGCAACCATGGCCCTACAGAAGTTAAAAACCATTGTGGGAAGATAACAGAATAGCAATCACAACCATTGACACCTTGGTGAATTCTGTCCTCTTGTATGGTTGTGAGGGATGGACTTTATTGAAGGAAGATTAGAGGAGACTCCTGTCTTTCGAAATGAAAACTTACAGAAGACTTTTGAGAATTCCCTATACTGCTCACAAAACCAATGAAAATGTCCGAAAACTGATTGATTTAATAGATGGGAGAAAAAGGGAAAATATTCTGACAGTCATCAGAAGAAGACAGATGAAATGGTTCGGACGTGGAGAGGGCTAATGGCATTCTAAAGCAAGCGCTAGAAGGAATCGTTCCAGGATCAAGGGTTAGGGGCCGACCTCGATTAAAATGGACTGATAACATCAAAAAATGGACAAATTCCTCCCTTTCTGAACTGACATTAAGAACAAGAGACCGAGACGACTGGAGGAGGCTAGCAAAGAGTATCACCTTCCAGCCATGAATGACCTAATGGTCATTTAGGACTATGGGAGAAGAAGATATCAGTTTTAATGTATACTAATGCAAGAGAAATTCGAAATAAGAGGGAAGAATTTTTGGCATTAGTCAGTGCAATCTCACCAAAAGTTGTATGCATTAGTGAAACTTGGCTGTCAGCAGAAGATGTGGTTACTGGAATTGAATGTTGAATGTGATAGGTTCAGTATTTTCAGGGAGGATGGAGAAGATAGAACAGGGAGAGGAGTACTGTTGATGATAGCTGATAAGTTGCAGCCAAAGAAAGTAGCATATCAAGAGGATAGATGTGAATGATAGTTTATTTGAGGTGGTCTAGTGTGAAATAGTGACCAACGCAACCAAATATACAGTTGGTTGCTGCTATAAGCCAGGGTGTACAGGGAGTGATATTGAATTCATGCATCAGCAAATTAGTACAATGAGTGCAGGATTAGTGATTATTATGGGGGATTTTAATTAAGGAGGAAATATTACGAGGCAAAAAGGAAATGGAATTCATACACCTTGTAAGAGATAATTACCTGAAACAGCACATAACTGAAGGGACTCGTGGTATGAGATTGTTGGATCTGGTCATAGGTTTAGAGGACATATGCATAAATAAGGTGTTCTCGTTACCTCCAATTGGTGAGAGCAATCATGTGGCATTGACTTGGGATGTTGCAAAATTTGTGGATTTGTCTCTTAAGAAGGGGTATATACAGAACTACAGGTTAAGTAATTATAACAAGCTTCGGAGTGAGCTTACAGCCATCCCATAGCAGAACATATTGCAGAGGAAAGATGTTAGCAGTACATAGGATAAAATCAGTGGGTATCTGAGGAAGGCAATTTCAGAATGTATTCCCATGGTCAGGAAGACAAATAAGGTAGGCATTAGATGGATCTGTAGTAATATCAGGCTTGATCTGCAAAAAAAAGAAAATGTTGTGGAGAATTTACAAGGAGAAAGGCAATCAGTACACCCATGAGCAGTACAAGGATCAATCTAGGAAGGTTACCAGCATAGTAAGAAAAGCTAAATCAGATTATGAGACGACCTTAGCCAAGGAGACATGGATAATCCCAAAGAGTTCTTCCGCTATGTGGCAAGTAAAAGGAAGAATGACTTTGGAAGGATAACCTTAGTGGGTGCTGATGGTATTGAGGTGACCAATTCAGATGTAATAGTAGAGTTACTGAGTGATCACTTTTCAAAAGTTTATCACCCAAGTGAGGATATCTCTGTACCTGTAGCAATAACCAATGTGAGAACTGAAGTTAATAAATCAGAGGTACTTATTATATTGCAGAATTTAAATGCAAACACTGCTGTAGGTTTAAATGGAATATTAGCTCGGGTGTTGCATGAATGTGCAAAGGAATTGTCAATGCCTCTTACTTGGTTATTTAAGTTATGTTTGAACTCTGGTATGGTCCCTAGGGAGTGGAAGGAAGGCAAAGTGGTTCCTTTGCATAAAGGTGGCTCTAAGACTGTGGTAGTTAATTACAGGCCAGTCGCCATCTTGGGAGTTGAGGTAAAAGTATTGGAAAAATTGGTTAAGGACAGAATTCAAGAATGGGTGGATCAGAATATGATACTCTATAGGGGTCAACATGGTTTTGTTAAAGGTCAATCCTGCCTTAGCAATTTATTAACTTTTTATAATAGAATGACATCTGAGTTGGACAAGGGAAATGGCTACACAGTAATACTGCTGCATTTTGCTAAGGCTTTTGACCCAATGGAATACTGTTTTGCACAAATTAGAGCAGATGGGGATGGATACTAAACTGGTGATATGGATAAAAGAATGGCTAATGGAGAGATACCAGAAAGTAATGTATGGAGGAGCAGAGTCCAGGATAAGTCAGGTGACCAGTGGTGTGCTTCAAGGCTCTGTGCTTATTATTATTATTACCCAAGACCCCATGGAGTCAAAGACTCATCTAAGAGGTCTTTTTATCAAACACACAGCTCATCATATACCACACTCTCAGGCAAGGCATCCCAATTATTCACAACTCTCCATGAAAAAAACCTGCTTCTCACACCCTCCTTATACAGCTTCCAGGGATGACCTGTGGTTCTCCCCCCTGATCTCCCACTATTTTCTGTAGAACCTCTCTGGCATTGATCCTATAACAACCCCTTAATAACTTGTAGATCTCTATCATATCTCCCCTCCTCCTCCTGTCCACCAGACTCTGCAAGTTGCATCTTCTCAATCTTTTCTCATACTCGACATTCCAGAGGTTAGAAACTACTGTTACGTCATTACTTTATTTCCTTTTCTACTTTGCTTTTTCTTTGCCTTTGGTTCTATCTTTAATTTTATATTTTAATGTTACTTGTACCAGAAGTTAGTTTCCGACAAATTTATTTTTAGATCGACTGCGCCAGCCGGTAACTAGTTCCTGATACTTAGGTTTACTCTACTAACCATCTCGACAATATTATTTAGCATTGGGATCACGTGGTGTGCAGTCGTGGCTCCCCTCTTTATCTTACATAAAATGTCCCCCCCACTTACACAGGTCCGAACTTTTTTAAGTGGTAAGTCAGTCTCAAACAACAGAACATACAAACTTTGATTTAAAAGAATACATTTTAATACAACTAAGAATCATATACAGGAATCATGTAATAACAATATAAAAGAAACAAGTTCATGCTCAAGCTACTGCAATAAGCTCACTCAATCCCTCTCACATACTTCTTAATATGCAGGCTCATATAATTATATTCCAGGAGCATCAGTTAATCGATCTTATTTCCGTGCTTTGCATTAAGATTAAATGATACTCCTGTGGTTATGCAAGCTTTGGTGATACAAAGTTAGCTAGATTACATATGATATGTTCACTCAATTTATCAATTACTATTTTAGTTAAAAAATCCTTGCTATAAATCTTATACAAGTCACAGGCTTAACGTACAGAACAGTGCCTTCACTCATTGTATCTCATATAATAAATCATCTCTTAACTGTCCTACTATAGTGTCTCTCGTACATAGAATTGCAAGTTACAACAGGAAGGTCCTATCAAGACGATCAGTCCAAAACAAATCTTTTAGTTGGGTCGAGCAGGGCTATGCTTAAAGTTCTCCTCCTTCTTTTTGTTTTCTCTGGTTTTACAACACTTCATATATATAGGGTAAAAGATATGACCTTACGGCTATTTTCCTTAGTGAAATGGCTCCTTTGTTTCAGTTCTAGTCTTTCATCGGACGTGGCAAGATTCCCTTGTCGTTCTGCTGTCTATCTCTTTTCATTCTTTTCAAAGGATTCCTTCGCTATCGTCACATTGGTGGCAGACTCACCAATGGCTCTGTCTGCTGGTTTCCCATTGCTCTGTTGGACGTCCTGTACACATCGGGTCCCACAGCAACGTGGAAAGTTGCTGGATGCCGGCGACAAGCTTCCTCAGCCCTCACGGCCTTCAAACAGGAAAAATGCAGGAACAAGAGAGCATTTGAAGTGCGCTCTGCTCCTTATATCTCAACGGCGAGTGCCCTCTCTCTCTCTCTCTTTTCATCACTCACTCAGCCGTCTTTGATTCGTCAGATAACGATTAGGTCATATCCTTTTCTCGGCGCCTTTCTCGATGGAACTGCTACTGCAGGGGTTACCGGATGACTTTTCGGGTTTTCTGCTGTGTCATGGACTATTGCATAGTGATCAGACCTTCTGCTGATTGGCTAACATATTTTTCCCTGTATTGGGTATGATTTTAAAACAGTATTTGAATTACGCTACAAGAATATTATCAATTAAGTTGATATACCTTTCAATTACAAGTTTTTTATTACTTCTCTGCCTCTGCTCTTGAGAGCATAAGCATGTCTTTATTTTAAGTCACTATTTTCTCATGTTGTGTCTGAAACAAATGGCTGACTTATAGTCGGCCAGTTATTTCCGACATAACACTACCTTAGTCAGTTGCCTCTGGACCCTCCAACATCTCTTCATACTTCTGAAAACCAGGTTACCAAATCTGGGCACAATAGTCCATATGTGGTTCTTGTGGAGATTCCACAAGAATCTCCCTTCTTCTACAAGTCAATGTCCTCCGCATCATTCCCAGACGCCTTTGTATTGTCTTCACAATTTTGGCTATGTGTCCCATAAATTTCAGATCCTTATCCACTATCACCCCCAGATCTCTTATTTCCTCCACCTCCAACAATATATCCTCACCAAGCATAAATTCTGCATCCCATTTTTGTTTTCCAAATTTTAAAACCTTACATTTTGCAACATTGAACTCACATCCTCATTCCCGTGCCCAATCACTCAATTTATTCAAGTCTTCTTGTAAGGCCACAACATCTCTACTCTTCATTGTTCGTCCGAACTTTGCATCCTGCAAACAACTGAATATCTCCATCCAAATCTTCACCAATATCATTAATATACAAATTAAACAGCAACAGCCCTAAAACAGACCCCTGAGGCACACCACTAGTAACTTTCCTTTTCAAGGATATCGCTCCCCCATACACAACTTGTTGATACCTCTCAGATAGCCAGCCTCCAATCCAATTCACCAATCTAATATCCAACTTCATCCACTCCAGTTTGACTATCTACTTTATCATGTGGTAATCTATCAAAAGCCTTTGCAAAATCTAAGTATATTATTATTATTGTTACATGACACCTCCAGGGAGTCCAAAGACTCATCGAGGGAGGGTACTTGCTCTACAGCTCTGTCTTCGCCACTCAGTCCACCAACTGACCGCAACTACACCAACGCTATCTGCTGACCACCACCACTGGTATTTCCAAAGATGATCGCAAACATCCATGCCCATGGTGGGATTCGAACCCGCAGCCTTTTGGCTGGAGAGCGGATACGCTAACCACTCGGCCAGCGAGGCTGGCATATTACTGTGTATCCTTCTCCTCTGTCCATGGAAGCAGTCACCTTATTGTAATAAGTAAATAGATTACTAAAACATGATCTCCTTTTAGCAAATCCATGCTGTCCATCAAAGATAATACAATTGTTGTCAACCCACTTCTGGACCTAGTTCTCACAAGCTTCTCCAACAACTTAACTACAACACCTGACAAACAGCTAGGCCTATAGTTTGATGCTTGAGTTCTATCACCTCCTTTATGATGTGGCACGGTCTTGTCCTCCTTCCACTCCTTAGGAATTTGACCAGTGCAAGACTCGTATTAAAAAAATATGTCAAGGCTGGCGTCAACTCTCTGGCCAATTCCTTCAGAATACATGGTGATATATTATCAAGCCCCACAGCCTTATTTACATCTAGTTTGCTCAACTCCCATACACCTCTTGCTCACTTACAGTCAGTCTCTCTTCCCCATCATCTACTGCTCTCAATCTCTCCATGAAGTTACATTTACAAGATTGAAAGACCATTATGAAGTGCTCATTAAGTATCTCCACCATACATTCTGCAGGAGCTGTCTTTATACCATTTTCTCCAATCAATGTCATCCTTCTATAATTATTCTTTCTTTTGCTGGCTACATATCGAAAGAACTCCTTAGGAGTCTTTTTGGCTTCATTAGCTAACTGCTGTTCATACCTCTCTTTAGCTACCCTCACCAACCAAGTCACACCTGCCTTGCCTGGTTTTTGTAGTCCTCATGGAATTGGTTATTTCCAGTTCTCTTATGCTGCTTTCTTAATGCCCTTTTTGTTCTGTATCGCATGCTTAATCTCTTTATTCATCCATTTTACACCTAACCTATTTAACCTTCTCATCCTTGGAATACATTTAGACGTTGCATCTACTAGATAGTTTTTGAAAATTCCCCAAACTGCATTGATCTCTTTTCCAGCTAACTCTTCATTCCATGCTACACCTGCAAGCTGTCTCCTGAACTCTTCATAATCATCCCCTTGTAGTTCCACATATACCCTTTTCTTACAGAGGTCCTCACACTGCTGGAAACCACCCAGATAATCACCTCCTGATCACTCTTACCAATTGGTGGGTTATTTGACACTTCATTTATAATTACATCCTCTGATGATATAACCAAATCCAAGACTCTCAATCCTCGTGTGCCCTCTGTACATACTGCTTTCTGAGGTAGTTGTCCCTCAGAAACTCAAGAAACTCATTTTCTTTACTTCCAGTTGCTATCTCATCATTCCAGTCTATATTGCCATAATTAAAATCATCCATAATAATTACTCTTTTCTTATTTGATTATACATTTCATAGTCACTACCATCACATTTCCTGGTCTATAACAACATCCAACCAAGTATTTCATTCTATTCACCTCTATCTCACACCATAATGCCTCAAAACCACTAGCACAATTTCCCACTTGCATCTCTACTTTGTATGGACATAACTCTTTCTCATCCCCCTCTTTTTTTACCCCTTTTATCCTCATGAAACACATCACATCCTTCCATCTCTATTCCTGTCAGGATGTTGTCCTCCTAACCATGTCTCACTTATTCCAACAATTTTTGGCTGAATAGACTCAATTAGTGCAACCATTTCATCTGCGGTGTTTCTTACACTTCTAACATTTCTATCTAAACACAACAGCTCATCCCTGGATCTACAGCTAGTTCCACTGATAACTCCTTCAATGTGATCTCTCCATGCTCGACTGGGCCATTTCCCTTTCTGCTTATTTATTTTAGAACCGTCTTCAATTCCAACCGTTTCCTCTTGATCCGAGGTCATCCCATTCCTTTCCTGTCTACACATGCTCCCACATCCTCTTGGAGCATCCACCTTTTTCACACTGTGTACCCCTGTCCACCCTGAGCCTTCCCATTTCCCTGTTCATCTTGCACACCCATTCTCTCATTTTCCATACTTATGCCACTTACTCTGTCATTCATAACCACCTCTTCAATCTCTCCTGTCGTGCCTCAAGGCTCTCTGCTTGGGCCATTATTGTTTAATTTGTATATAAATGATATAGGAAATGGCTTGAAGAGAGATATTCAATTGTTTGCTGATGATGCAAAGTTGGGCAGCGCAATAAAAAATCAAGCTGATGTTGAGAGTTTGCGGGATGATTTAAATAAGCTGGCAAAAGGTAATGGATGTCAGTTCAATGTGAAAAGTGTGAAGTTATGCATTTTGGGATTAAAAGATTACCAGCTGTGTACCACATTGATAGAACAGTACTCCAAGAGATTGATGAGGCTAGGGACTTGGGGGTGTTGGTGGATAGGGAGATGAAGTTCAGGGGACACATTGCTAAGATATCCAAGATTGCACATAGGATTACTTGGTTATTGAAGAACACACTAACATCCAGAGATAAAGAGGTTATTATTCCCCTTTAGAAGGCATTGATACTTTCACATTTGGATTACTGTGTTCAAGTCTGGTCACCTGGATTCCTTGGAGATGAGGAGGTTGTGGATAGGTTCAGAGGAGAGTGACTAAGTTGGTGAGTGATGTAAGAAATGCTCTCTACATTGATAGATTGAGAGCTGGTGGATTGCAGAGGTTGGTTGATAGGTGGGGAAGAGGGGATATGATAGAAACATTTAAATTACTAAAAGGATTTTATAAGATTGCAGCAGGGGAAATATTTCAGCTGTGTTGATAGTGATGGAAGAATAAGAGGTCATCCCTGGATATTAAGGAAAAGTGTGGTTAACAAGGGTGTGATAACTAGATTTTTTACTTGGAGGGTGTTGAGTGGATGGAATGCATTGCTTGACTCAGTTGTGAGTTCTTTGTCTGTAAATGAATTCAAGAAGAGGTATGATAGATATTGTTTTGATGGTTTGGGTCTCCTGCAGTAAGTCTACTGACTCTATGGAGATACCCGTAATAATAATAATATGAGAAATTAGCCAAAACACCAAACTAGCAGTATACAAGACAGTTTTAAGTTATGGATCTAAGAGTTGGATTAGAAATAAAGTATTCAATCAAAGACTAGAGGACAGATATTAGGCAGTGAACAAATGGCATTAATTTCAGAATCATACTAAAAATGAAGATATTAAAAAGGAACTTGACATTGTTAGCATTCAAGAATGTGTGACGAGAGTTAATTTAAAGTGGTTTGGCCACTTTAAATTACATTTCATATTGCATTTCAAACAGTATGTCAAACATCATTAAACAGAATGGGAGAGGAAAGTTTAGTAAACAGTTTTTTCCAAGATGGAAGAAGAGAGATCCAGATGAAGATCATGGTCTAGATCAGGGGTTGGCAACCTGCAGCTCCGGAGCCACATGCGACTCTTCGAATGAATAATTGCGGCTCTTTTCGTTATTAAACAATCTGTTTTTGAATAATGCAAAATTAATGTTATTTATTAAATTAGAAACTAAAAACTCTAAATTTAGCATTTGCAAAAAAATAAGGACATTTTACATTAAGTCAAGGATATTTTACAATTGAAAATAGTACATGTGATGCTGAAAAATTTGATACTTTCATGTTTGAACTCTTTGAAATCATGCGCGATAATCTTTCTTTACATTCTATTTACATTTTACAAATTCTACTTTATGGTGGATATGACTTCCCATTTAAACGCACTAAATAAAAAACTACAGGGAAAGGGAAATACAGCAGTTTTGCTTTTAGAAGAAGTGATTTCGTTTCAACAAAAATTATATTTGTTTGCGACAGACTTAGAGAAAGGCACATTATTGCCTTTTCCTACATTGAAGAAATATCAACAATAACAAGCTGATAATAATTCCATTAATTTAACCTTTTTCAAAGAAATTGTGGTAAATATGCGATCTGCATTTAATGGGAGATTTGAGGAATTTAGAAAGAGCAAGGCAACTATGTCATTTTTATTGCGACCACTTGAAATTAATCCTGCCGAATTAAATTTTTCACCTTTTGCTGGAATTGATGAGGTTGCATTTCAACTTCAGTTAGAGGAACTGAAAACCCAGGATTTGTGGAATTCAAAATTTAGAAATCTTAAAGCTGACCTGGAGGAGTTGGAAAGACAAAAATCTACCCTTGCAATACAAAAAAAATGGTCTGAAATAGGAGATCTTAAAAAGCAAGATTAGATTATATTTGACACGTGGAATTGTTACCGGACCCTTACATTCGGTGATTTCAAACATATGCATTTGGACTTCTATCGATTTTTGGATCGACATATTTCTGTGAGCAAATATTTTCTAATATGAATTTTATTAAAAGTAAGTTGAGAAACCTACTAAACAAAATGAGTCTTTCTTCATGTTTGAAAATGAAAATTATGGCATATTCGCTGCATATTGAGAAACTATCCCAAGAAGTTCAACAGCAAAAGTCGTACTAAGAAGATGTTTTAAATTAAAGAAATAGATATGTTATTGGATTTTATACATATGTTTTTGTAAGGAGGAGGAAATCTTTGTTTTATTATTTAATATTTAAAAATATGATATAATTTCGTGACATGCCACCCCTGTGTTTTACAAGTATGATAACGTGTTACTTAAAAAAAAAAACAAAAAAAAAATGAATGAATAAATAATTTAATTATAATACTTTTCAATGTAGTTTTTAAATTTAAAGCAGTGATGAGCAATTAAATTGTAAATCAAATACTCGGTTCAATCTGCATAAAGAATATTTTCTTTTTCTTCGATAAGAAAGTATTAATTTATTTTCCATTATTTAGGTATATTTTAATTTTTTAACCTGCACAAATAAATCCACATGTAAAAATCAACATCATAAAATAAATTTTTAATTAAAATATACTAATTCTGCCGTACAAAACGAACACTGTGGACCACACAAAAAACCATGCAACCCGCGGAATTGGTTATTCATCACTGCGTGCGGCTCCCTAAATTTTTTTTTAACAGATATAATTTCAAAAATGGCTCTTCAATCCGAAAAGGTTGCTGACGCCTGGTCTAGATGATTGATTCAGTCAGAACTGCCTTAGAAAAATAAAATGTTAAATACAAATTTTGAAGTTCTGATAAGTAATATACTAATTTGGAAGAAAATTGTTGACAGGAGATTAATAATAATGTAATCTTAATCATTTGGTGCTGTTATAAGTCTGAACACTTCTTGAGGGTACATCTCAGGAAATGATTATGATGTCACATTGATAAAGGCATATGCACCCACTATAAATGTAAGTGAAGATGAAGTTAAAGAATTTTACAGTAGATTGCAATAAGCAGTGTACAGTATAAAACACTTTTATTGGTATTAGGTGATTAGAATTCAAAAACAGGAGGAAAAAGAAGAATGAGACAACATTAGAAAATTTGGTTTAGAAGTGAGGAATGAAGCTGGATTAAGGATGTTGGAGTTTTGTGTCATAAACAGTTTCTTTATTACAAACGCTTAACTGGACTTTTCCTTACCAGGGAATACAGAAATCAGAGAGATTATATTGTTGCAAACAAAAGGTGAAGTGCTGTTCACTGTGGAATGGATCATGAATTATCAACAGCAGAAGTTAAATTCTGAATCTTTATGTATCCCATTATCTTGATTGTAATCAGATATACACATGCTTATACAGGTAACCTTTGTATAATGCGGATGTTAGGTTCCATAGAAATGGCATGTTATGCGAGACTTGGATCACATAGAAAAGGTAGGGTTAAGTTCCAAAATCTTTTTTTTTTTTTTTTTAAGATTATATAAACAATGAGATATCCAACAAAAATATATTTTTATTTCATTCAGGTAATTCATGTAAGTTAAGAAAACATATAAACTTTGAAACAAATACATAGTATAAACTTAAAAAAATTACAAATTTTAGGTAAACTTCATTGCACATAATACATAAATGTTTTAGGCAAAATAAAATAAAGTGATGATTAAAATAATCATCATCACTGTCTTCAAAACAAACATTTTGTAGATGTTCTTTATTTAAGAGTGGCCGCACGTTGTCATCACTTGAAATCTCTTGGGCATTGTTTGTATAATTCTTATTGGCTACTTAGGCTGGTTTAGTTATCAAAAAGTCAGTAATAAGATCTTGCTTACAACTATGCTGCAATTTTTTATTAAGTTCATAATATTGAGCTAAACAAATGTCCAATTGTCTCGTGAATTTTCTGGAGCGCTCCATTGAGAGATTATTCGTAAAATAAATTCCTAACTTTCTTGCCAAGTCCAGATATTCTGCTAATTTCTGTAAACTGAATTATTTAAATACCCATCTATTTCCCCATCAATTAGTTCACTAATTTCGTTTTCAACCATATCGCCATTACTATAAAAATAAATTTTTTACATGAAAAAAAAAAAGCATTACATATTGTATGTAACTCACCAAAAAATAAAGTGCTCAGCTTGAGATTAACACACTTATGATTTTTAATGTGCTTTCTTGGCAGAAAACAAAGACAATTTTCAACAATAAACACTTTATACGGTAAACAATTGACGTACATGCATGCTAAGGGGTATTTCCCCTAATATAAATTCGCTACTTATAACTACATGCGTGATATGGGCAGATTCAAATTTAACGAAGATAAAATTTGATTTTTAAGTCACGCATTGAAAAATATATGAAAAGATAAAGGGTTACTACAGTTTGTAGACCGTCATATTGAAACTGCATTGTATAAGTACCGCGTTCAATATTGAAACTTCATTGTATAAGTACTACAGTTTGTAGACTCGTTATATCAAAACCACATTGTATACGTACCGCGTTATACGAGGGTTACCTGTATATATATATATGTTAACACTAACACTATATCTTAACACTAACCTCAGCTATAATATCTTGATTGTCACTCTCCTGCTATCTAACTTTGGTGTTCATGAGATCATAGCCACATGTACATGCCCAAAAATACAATAGTATCCAGAATGTCAGTTGTCATATGTTGGCAACTGAATTTATAGCTATTCTCCTGCAATGTTTTTTTGCATTTCTCTTTTCATGTAATGCACTCAATAAAATCTTCTAAGAAGATGAAACTAGTTGTGTGCTTTAATTAAACACAAAACAAAACAGTGTTTCTATTTTTATCTCTTGGTTTCCAGTATTTAATTCACTTCAAATATATTCAGATATATATTTGAAATATATATCATCATCAAATTCCTGCCATGTACCCTCAAGGGGTGTATAGGATATGATAGTACTACATGAAAAATTTATATCATTACTAACTTCCTATCTACAATTTTCCTCCAAATCAGTCTGTTACTTCTCAAGACTCCAACATTATCAGATCTTATATTTATATCGTCTAAGGCACTTTTTACCGTATCAATCAACCTATACCTTGGTCTTTCTCTGGGTCGTTTTCCTGCCAACCTGGCAGTTTTGCTAATCTTTCCTCGCCCATTCTGTTTAAGTGACCATACCACCTGAGATTAGCTCTGCTAACGCATTCCTGGATGCTGACAATGTCAAGTTCTTTCCTAATATCCTCGTTTTTATTATGATATTGCCATTGATGCCATCTGTTTGTGCATCTAATCTTTCTCAGAACTCTCATATCTGCAGTCTCTGGTCTTTGATCAAGTGTTTTACTTCTGACTCAGCTATCAGATCCATAAGTTAAAACTGGTTTGAACACTGCCTTGTATTCAGCTAATTTAGTGTTCCGACTAATTTCTCTCTTATTCCATATGAATATATTCAGTTGACTTCCTACCATACCAGCTTTGTTGATTCTTTTGTCTATTTCCATATTTAATTTACCATCTTCACTAAAAATCGTGCTTAAGTAGTTGAAATGTTTTCTCCATTCACAATGTAGTTGACATTTGCAATGCTTCTGCCTATTTTCACCGTCTTTGTCTTGTTATTGCTGACCTTCATACCATATCTAATAACAGTTACTTAATTTAGTCAGGGAATCTTGCAAACTTGCAGCAGATTTATTTAGAAGTATAACATCATCTGTATAAAGCAAAGAGCTGACATTAACATCTCCAATTTTGATATCAGGTTTAATACCATTTTCCTTCATAATGTGACCCATATAGAATGAATAACAGAGGGGACAATGTACATCCTTGTCTGACACCAGACTTAACATTAAACCATCTTCCTGTACTTTCTTTAATTCTAACTGCTGACTTGCAACTGAAATAAAGACTAAGTATTGCTTGATATAATGCCCCATTGACACCATATAACTGTAGTGTACTGAATAGCTTCTCTCTTGGCACCTATTATATGCATTTTCCAGATCTACAAAACTTAAATACAGATCTTTGTTATATTCCCATGCTTTCTTGAGTATTTGTCGTAAAGTGAAGATCTGATCCTGACAGCCTCTATTTGGTCTGAATCTAGCTTGTTCTTCAAAAAGTTTTTCTTCCACAATTCTTCTCAATCGTTTCTCAAGTATACTTGCATAGATCTTGCCAGGAACACTTAGTAGGGAAATACCTCCATAATTCTCATATTCAGTTTTATTTCCCTTTTATATATGGGTTTATATATAAAAAGGGAATTCGTCCCTCTGTCCAGGCCTTCTGAACTATGCAGTTCAACCACTGTAAGACTTTTATACCTCCATACTTCAGCATTTCTGGTCGAATATCATCTACTCCAGCTATCTTTCCACATTTCAAGCCTTTGAGGGCTTTTTATACTTCAAGTATGGATATGTATTCTTGGCTGTATGCCTGTTGAGTGTTTTATTACCATTGTGCTATCACTGCTTGTTTCATTTAGCAATTTTTTGAAGTAATTACCCCATACTTCATGGTTATCCTTTTCCCCAGTTTTCATGTCACCTTTATCATCTCTAATTCCATTTACAATCCTCTTTCCTCCATTTCTGAGCTTTTTCAACAACTTCCAGAACATCTTGCCACCTCCTTGATATTTATTTTCTATGTTCATACCAAAGTCTTCCCATGACTTTTGTTTAGCTAGTTTTACACAGTGTTTGGCTTTCTTACATTTGTCTCTGTATTCTCTAAGAGCACAAGTTGACTTATTTGCCAGGAACTTTTGATATGCTTTCTTCTTTTCCTTCACTGCCTCTTTAACTTCCTGTGTCTACCATGGAGTTCTGATTTTTCTATCCTTGCAGACAACCTCACCGCATGCCTCTCTGATTGAATCAATCAAGGTTTTCTTCAAGGCTTGCCACTGACTCTCCAAGCTTTGGTTCCTGTTCTCAAACTCTCTTTTTTCTTCAATAATCTTTGTGTATTTTAGTCTACAGTTCACATCTGAGAGCTGCTCAACTTTTATTCGCTTTAAAACTTTCTTGCATGTTTTTTTCAAAATGAAATTCAATTTTACCCTGCTCAAGACTAAATAGTGATCACTTTCAATTTCAAATCCTCTATACACTCTGGTGTCCTGCACCAGGAAGAAAACATCACTATCGACAAGAATATAGTCAATGAGACTTTTCTTATTTCTTGCCTCTTCTCTCCATGCGAATTTGTGCACATTTTTATGTTGGAACATGGTGTTAGTGATAACCAGTCCATGTCCTGAGCAGAAATCCAAAAGGTATTTGCCATTATTATTAGCTTTGCTCTTTTCTCCAAATTTTCCCAAAATATTTTTGTGCATCTGACAATCATTTCCTACTCTGCTATTTAGATCCCCAACAAGGACAACTTTTCCTTTTTCATTCTGTCAGTAGCTTTCTCTAGAGCCTTAAAAAAATTTCTCCACTTCTACCTTAGTAGAACCTTTTGTGGGATCATAGGCACAAATAAGTCTCATTGTCCAGTTCTCCATTCTGATATTTGCCCACATCACGCTACTTGAGACTGCCTGCCATTCAAGAAGATTAATCTCATGTTTAGTGTAGAATACTTTGGCTACTCCTTCTTTTCCTTGATTGTCATTGCCTTGAATATATAGAAAATATAACATTTTCTATTTATTGCTCAGAAAGATCTCACCAGTTTTTGTCTTTTTTGTTTCAGTCACCCCTATTATGCCGATCTGGTACTTATCTAATTCCTCAGCTAGCTTCATTTCTTTGCCATTCTGGCTTCTTATGTTAATAGTACCGATCTTTAACTCTGGTGATGTTGAGTTTGGGTGTATTTTAAGATTTGTTCCAGTAGCTGACTTTTCGCTGTATGCCCTGGTTCTCTGGCAAAAACAATGGGGGGTCCTTGTTTAACCGGGCAACGCCCCGTTAAACAAGGACATAAATGTCCTCCTTAAACAAGGACGTTAAACAAAACATAAATGGCAAAAACAATGGGGGGTCCTTATTTAACCGGGCAACGCCCCGTTAAACAAGGACATAAATGTCCTCCTTAAACAAGGACGTTAAACAAAACATAATGATGATACAACATGACAGAATTTCATGCCCAGCGGGCATGAAATTCTGTCATGTTGTATCATCATTTATGTTTTGGTTTAAGCCAATAAGAATACAGTTTGGTCTGCTAAAGCCCAAATTGCCAGCCCATCCTCGTTCATTCAGTATCCAGGTAGATACCTAATGGGGTGCACCGCGAGAAGGTGAGGCTTGGACATTACGTCAGAAGCCCTGGTTGGTTCTCCACATTCCTTTAAAGACTATGTGGAGGTCTCCTCAGTTATACAGCTTTGACCCTTAAGCACCCCTGAAATATATATATATATATATATAATTTAAATCTTTAGTGATGTACTTAAGTAATGCTCTTTGTGTATCCTTTTTTTCTTATATGTATTATGCACTCAATGAAGTCTTCTAGAAAGACAAATCTAGTAGTGCCTTAAAAATAAATTAGTTATTTTCTAATTTAATATTCGGCTATATAGTCATATAAGTGATTCTCTTTAAAATATATATAAATAAAGACATTTAAGATTCATCATCATCATCATCAGCCATTTTCTGCCCACTGCTTGACAAAGGCATCTATTCATTCTTACCTTGAGCTTTTCTATGCAACTGAGTTCCTGCCATCATTTAATATTAATAACTAACTATGGAATTGTTTATAGATATTTTGATTTGTGATGAAATATTCATCTAATTTTTAATAACAATATGAAACATTTATTAATTGAGTAAATTATTTTAAGGTTTTTTTTTTTTTAATTTCACTTGAAAGTTTTTGTTCTTTACTCTTAAGATTGTTAACAATGAAGAGTCAGGATTGGATGTGGACAAATGGGATTACTTCATGAGAGACTGCTATTATTTAGGTTTTGACTGTGGTTTTAATTATGAACGCTTAATGCTTTGTGCAAGAGTCATTGATGTCCAAGGGAAGAAAAAAATATGCTTTAGAGATAAGGTGAGTTAGAATGGTATAGCTGATATACAGCATTCTCTAGGAATATTTATTATTTATTATCCATAAATATCTGTCAGTCACTTGATGTTAATGAAGGTAAAAGGTTATATTTTATAAAAATCTGCAAAAAGTTTTGTAAAATCAAAATTTTATGATGAAATAGAAAATTTTCATGAAACAGAAGCTTCTTCTCATTTGTGTTGATAAATGTATCTTGTCCACGATGCTTGAATGCATTTGCAATGATTGAAAATACAGATTATTACATCAAGAGTTAGAACAGCTAATGGGCATGTAAATTTTTTTATCAACCACAAAAAAAATCTCATCATAAGAAAACCATATAATGTTATTTAATGTTATTTGTAGACATGACATATATAAGAAATGTCTGCACCTGCCTAACCCCAACACTCGTATTTAATGTCTGAAATAATGTGGGTTCTACGGTCGATTTTCTTGAGTTTATGAGACGAAAAACCCGAGTTTCCGGGAGAAGAAACCCGCTTGCCTGTGCCAGAGATCGACTAACTCGGGAACCGGTCAAAAAAAGACTTAGAAAAACTTCTTCTAGTCGCCGACTAGATTTGAAACGAAGTCTTCCTTCGTGCGGTCAAGCACTGTGGTGTGCAAACACCACATCCACTGAGCTACACAAGATCTCTGATGTCTGCACCTACAGAGTAGCTGACACGGATGCTTATTACTACCTGGTAATAGTACATTCCAAGCTAAGACATTGTTAAATGGAGAAATGTTAACAGAAATAGAAATACCAATCAGTATAATATCAAAAAGTGTGAAGATGTAAACATACAAAGGCAATATGCAGAAAAGATATAATACAGGAAATAGAATATTCAGTTCCTCTTATAACTGAGAAAAATATGGCGTTTTTCTCATAGAAAAGTAAAGAGGCTATGAAGAAACAAAATAAGATGAGGTAATAAATGCTACATGGCTTATCACCAGAAAATACTGAGAACTATAGGATCCGTAGAAATTTAGCTAGTAAAATGCTGCATTGAGAGAAAAGGCTGGTAGAAAAAGAATCAATTAAAGAATTGAAAATGATGAAGAGTGAAAGATAATAGTATAGTGGGAAAGGTTGTCAGTGTGTTGCTGAGATATGACAATGATGATTTTAGATGGAGAGCCAGAATCATAAACGGTATGTTAGCAGAGCTGTGTGAGGAGAAGAGAGTAGAGTTTGTGGATGTATGGCACATGTTTGAGGGAAGAATGGAATTATACAGGCCTGATGGATTGCATTTGAATGGCTTTGGAGCGAGGATAGAAAGAACAAGGAGAGAGGGGAGCAGAGCTGCTGATGCTAGCATCCACATAAGATTCAGAAACAGAGAAATGGGGGGAGCCTGAGTGGACATGGAGAGTGGATGTTTAAATGTAGATGAAGTGAAAGATCAGGAGAGTGGTATTGAAGAGACAGAAGTGCTTGGCAGTGGAAACAGTAGTAATGTGAGAGATGAAGAAAGAACATGAATGCAAGAAGACCAGGGAAATGGGGGTAACCTTGGGTTGACAGGAAGACATGGCATAGGGAGAGTGGATGTTAGAAGTAGCAGTGAATGTATGTCTGAGGATAATCAGCATAGAAATGGAATATATTGTGATGTAGGTGGGGAAGTTGAAACTGAAAAGATATATGTGGTAAGCAGTGATAAAGGTGATTGGGCAAGGACAGATATGGTGGGGAAATTGGATAGGACTGGTTATAGACCTAAAAATGAACAGCTGTGTTTATTTAGAAATGCCAGAGGTATCAGAAATAAAGGAGATGAAATGGTTTCACCAGTTGAGTTTATTTGCCTCAAAATCATTGGCTTAATGAAACATGGTTGAATGAAGATGATATCTAGGAATAGAAATGGAAGGATACAGTATTTTTTGTGGGGATAGAAAGAACAAGAAGAGAGAAGTGCTGCTATGACTGCAGGGGAATTAACCACTGCCACTATTTCCCTCTTTCATAGACATGAAAGAGGGAAATAGTGGCAGCGGTCATGAGACAGTGCGGTGTAAAGTGGAGGTTGACAGGAAGATATATTTAGTTGGATGTTGCTATATTATTATTATTATTATTATTATTACAATTATTATTACATCCTCCATGGAGTCGGCAGACTCATCATGGGAGATTCATTCAATTGACAACATATTTATCATATAGAATCTTATAATCCTTAACACTCCATGAATTAACAACACATTCTGTCAATGCATTCCATTCACTGACAATTCTCCATGTAAAAAAATCTGCTTCTCACAATCCCTCCTCATCACAGTTTTACACAACTTCTAGGAATGACCTCTGGTTCTTCCCCTCTCACCATCTACTTGTTTTATAATCCCCACTGGATTAATCTGATAAAATCCTCTCACTAACTTAAATGTCTCTATCACCTCTCTTCCTCCTATCCACCAAACTTTGCAATCCACATTTCTTCAACCTCTCTCCATAGTCCTCTCACTATAGTTCAAGTGTGGTAATGCCTTATACAGTGGCACAACCACTTCCCTATACTTGCATGTTAGAGTACTTCTTATCATAGCAGCACTACGATGTGCAGCCTTTGCAACACTAACAATAATTCAGTCTACTCTCAACCGTCACTGCCAAATCTCTAATCTCATCCACTTCCTGCAGTACGGCACCATCGATATAGAACACAGCATTATATTTCTGCACTCCAAAATGCAACACTTTGCACTTATTGATATTAAAACTACAATCCCACTCTTTTGTCCAAGTAAAAAGTCTGTTTGAATCTTTCTGAAGAGCCAGGGAATGTGGAGGGTGGCGATAAAGAAATAGCTAAACTTGGATTAGTGAACAAAGGGAGAATAATTATTATGGGTGATTTTAATTATGGCACTATAGATTGGAATGAAGAGATAGCATTTGGGATATTAAAGATAGCAAGCTCACATCACTCCTATCCCAGTATCTCCCATAATGCAAAACACATCTCCTTGCGGATATGTATAATGTTATGCATTAAGGGAAGAGCCACTACCAAGACTTACCCCAGTCCTGAAGAAAATATCTTCAGGACTGGGGTAAGGTAGTACAACATTGGGCAACTCGTAGCAAAGGTGGAGCAAGCTCACATCACTCCTATCCCAGTATCTCCCATAATGCAAAACACATCTCCTTGTGGATATGTATAATGTTATGCATTAAGGGGAGGGCCACTACCCAGACTAGTTTCGACCTTTATTGAGGTCTCTTCAGTGGGAGCCAGGCCCAGAGGTGGAGATACCAGGCAGAAGCAATAGCGAGGTCATCTTTACCTATAGGAGTTGCCAAAAGGGTAGTGGCCCTTCCCTTAATGCATAACATTATACATATCTGCAAGGAGATGTGCTTTGCATTATGGGAGATACTGGGATAGGAGTGATGTGAACTTGCTCCACCTTTGCTACGAGTTGCCCGGTATTGTACTACCTTACCCCAGTCCTGAAGATATTTTCAGGTGCAAATGTTGTTTGCTCACACTTGGATAAAGGATTAAACTAAATTTATTATAGTCTAACCAAGTGAAAATAAACTTTCAAAAGCTGGTGATTATGACAAGCTTGGGAGACAGCATGGAGCTATAGCATGGAATGAGGAGTTGAGTGGTAAGGAAATAAATTCTGCTTGGGAACTAACAAAGAAATACATAACAACATCAATGTGTGAATATATTCCTTAGGTCAAAAGGCTGAATAAGGTAGGTGTAAAATGGGTGAATGGGAGGGGGGGGGGGGCTTTAGCATGAAATCTGAAAGAAGGCACTTTGGAGGCAGTACAAGATGAATAATAGTAATAATCATTCACATGAAGAGTATAAAGAACAAGTCAGGAGAGTGACTCAATAAGGACAACAAAAGTATAGTATGAGCAGAAATTGGCAAATCAGACAAAAAAAATTCTAGAGAGGTTTCTAGATATGTGGCAAGAATGATTACGGTAAGATGATGTTAATGGATGTGAATGGTAGAATGATAACTGGGGGAAGATGGCTTAATTGTGAGCAAGCAGGAGGTATTTGAGGAAATAAATAACCTTGATGTCAATAAGGCAATAGAATTTGATCACATATCACCACACATCTTAATGGAATGTTCCAGGGAATTGGCAGTAGTCAGACTGTTGTAAAAAAGACATTGGTATGCCTATTACAACAGCACAGGTACCAAGGGAGTGGAAAGAAGGTAAAATTGTTCCACTGCATAAAGGCCTGTAGCTACAATTATAAGCCAGTCTATATGTCTGGAGTTGTGTTGAAGGTACTAGAGAGATTGGTGAGAAGTAGGATAGAGAAATGGGTTTTTAACAGCAGTATTCTCTGTGGTTATCAGCATGGGTTTGTGAAAGAGAGCTCATGTTTTACTAACTAACTTACATACTATAACAAGGTGACAAATGTCTTGTACAAGGGACATGCATATACAGTGGTATACTTGGATTTTGCAAAAGCTTTTGATAGACTGCCACACAACAAGCTGCTAAATAAATCGAAATGGATGGGATTGGATAACAGACTTCTGAGTTGGATCGGTGATTGGCTTTCAGATAGGTATCACAAAGTTGTATATATGGGTGCAGTATTCCAAAAGAGGAAGGTCACTAGTGGTGTGCAGGGGTAAGTTTTGGGACCATTGTTGTTCAATTTGTATATCATGATATTGAGATGGGTTTAAATGGTGATATATGATCCAAAATTGGGGAGAACAATGCAGAGTCAAGTAGATGTTATGGTCTTACAAGAGGACTTGAATAAATTGCATGAATGTGTAGGTAAGTGGAACAGTCAGTTCAGTGTCACAAAGTATCAGGTCATCTCAAAAGTAATGTTGTTTTTAGTTAAGTTTTGAAAGGATATAAAAGATGCTAATTTACTTGTTAATTTAATCAAGTATATATTCTCAATTTGAATCAGTAATGCTCTTCCAATATTGTGAAAGCTTCATAATGCCATTTCTATTGAATTCAGGAAGTTTGGAGGCAAAGAAGTCACATTGGCTTGATTTCAGTGCCTCTAATGTATTGTACTGTTTTTCATTAATGAAATGTTGCAAACTTCAAAATAAGTGGTAATCTGAAACTTCAAGATCTAGAGAATACTGAGGATGTGGAAGCTTTTCCCATCCGAGTTCCTCGATCTTGGTACAGGTGATTATTGCGCTACGTGGGGTGCATTATCATGGTGAAAAACAACACCCTTTCAATTGACCAGAGAACACATCTTTTCCTTCAGTTTTTCATTCAATTGATCGAGTTGTTCACAGTATACTTCAGCTGTGATTGTTTGGTTTTGTGGCAAGAGTTCAAACTGTATAATACCAACCATATCCCACCAAACACTTAAAAAAACTTTCTGAGAGTGAAGGTCTTGTTTTGGCTGAGGTTTAGCCTATCCCCCCCTCCCCAAATGAACAACCTTCAGCACTTCACATTCTTGTCAAGTATCCACTTTTCATCATCAGTAACTACATGACTCAAAAATGGAGATCGAATCTCTCGAGAATGAAGAGCAGTGCAGATGTTGATGTGTGGTCTTCAATTGTTGTTTGTTAGTTTGTGAGGAACCCATTTGCCACGCTTACTCTTTCAAGTTCTTGGCAATGGATGGACAATGAATTAAGATCTTTTGCTAAAACTTCCACAGTTGCATTGGCATTTTTTGCAATAGTGGCTTCCAGCTTATCGAGAGAGAGACAGGGAACCCAGAGTGAGGGGAGTCTTTCAAGCTAAAGTCCACTTGTTGAAATTTTTGGAACCATCGCTGGCTCTTTTGTATTCAAAACATTACCGCCATACACTTCTTGCACATTTTTTGCAAGAAGTGTATGCAAGAGGTCTGTTAGCAACATTGTTGCCTTTTTTTGAACTCATAAAGCATGATGTGCTTAATGTGGTCTTCAGTGACCTCCATAGTAATAAATGGTTATTTAAACAATAATTTATGTATGATGTTCTTGCAAGGTGGAATGAGGCTACCTCAGCTTAGAAGTACTTATAAAACTTTAAAAATTCATCTTTAGACAAGCTAAGACACGATTGAACAAGTAAAGTATAAACAATGACATTACTTTTGGAATGACCCAATATATGGTTTTTAAATTTGGTAAGCAGTGATGGGATGCAAAGTATACATTTGATGGGGAAACTTTAAAGGAGGTAGAAGAGATCTGGGAGGGGTGGTGGACAAGGACCCAAAATTCTGGAACCACATTGCACAAGATGTGAAAACATTACATCAGATAATAGTAATGATGTGGAGGACTCTGATGTGTACAAATAAAGAAGTTATGATACCATTGTATAAGATCTTGATCAAGCCTCATATGGATTATTGTGCACAGATTTAGTCACTGGCTTTTCATGGTAACAAGGATATGTTAGAAAGGGCCCAGAGAAGATTCACAAAGGTGGTCAGTGCTCTTTGGAATATGGAATACGCAGACAAATTGAGAGAACGTAAGTTGCAAAGCCTCATGTACAGGAGGAAGAGGCGGGGGGGGGGATCTGGTTGAGACATATAAGTTAGTCAGAGGTTGTTATCAGCTTGACATGGAAGAGACTTTTTATAGAATTGGAGAGGTGAGTAGAACAAGTGGCCATCACTGGAACTGTATAAGGAGGATGTGAGCAGAGGAGTGAAGAGTATGTTCTTTACACGGAGAGTGGTGAGTGAGTGAAATGCATTGCCTGAGTGTGTTGTGATTGTAGACACATTGAATCAGTTTAAGGCACAGTTGGATGAACTTTGTATGTGTGTGATATAGTGTTCACTTTCTGATTTCTGACTCCATGGAGTCAGAAATGGATTTCTGACTCCATGGAGGTCAAATGTTAATAATAATTAATTCTTCGTACGTAGTGGGATATTTAAAGGAAGGTATAATACAAGCTTGAATACTGACTAATAACCAAGGAGATTTAATTACTTAAGAAAAAGAAATTGTTAAGGAATTTAGACAATATTTTGAAAAACTTGTGAACATTACTTCTCTCTCGGGGAAGATGTTTAATTTTCTTTAATAAACATGTCAATAGATTACTTCTTTCTCCCTGATTGCTTATTCACACATGGCACTGTTGTGTTGTAGGTCCTGTGAACTTCCATGTTTAGGGTCATTATAAACAAAAAAACAAACTTCTCACCACCAGATGGAAACTTTACACTTATGGTAGCATGCTTAGAAGGAAATGGTGAACTGCAATGTAAGAATTATCTCTGACGAAGTGGAGAATGTTCTTAAAGTACTAAAAAATAACATGACAGCTGGCAAAAATAAAATTACAGCAAATCTAAAAATTTGGAGGAACACCCATGACAACTGAAATTTATGAACTTATCAAGCTAATATGACAAAAAGAAGAAATTCCAGTGGATTGGAATACAGCCATATTAGAGAGGTATCTTCCTCTTGGACATTTATTACAAAATACTATTCTGCATTAATCGGGAATAGAATTAATGTATATATTTCAAACACCATTGGAGACTATAACTGTTGCTTCTATAAGGGAAAGTCTACAACTTATCGTAATTTTATAGCTCGACAGTTGTTAGAAAAGCATTTTTGATAAAGAATTACATCCAGTATTTGTGGTATTAATCAAAACATAGTATAGGATGCAATGATACCTTTTTAAAATACTGCAGAAATATATAAATATGATACAACTAAGTAATCGCCACACTCGCTATGGGGTACATTTTCTATTTGTCATTTTTTGAAATAAAATCTGGATTTCACTCTCTCACTGATTCTGTTCGATCTAGTAATGGAGAAAGTCATTGTAGACTTAAATAAACAGAGGAAAATGAATATAAATGTGAAGAACATCCTATTGGCTTATGATGATGACATCATCACCCATGGAGATTCTAGGTATGTTATACGAGGGGTTTCTAAAAAATAAGGCAAAAGATTTTTTTTTTCTCAAGGATGTTTAATAATAGGCAGTTGAAATTATACACTGAGAAATAAGTGAACATGCACTACTTCTCCACAAAGTTTCGAAATTGATTGAAGCACTTGTACCAACTCTAAATCAGTTTATTGACCAATACTGAAGAAGTCCATACCTACACCCAGTAACCAAGATCACATTGTCTGATGAACTTCCTCTACAGTGAAATGCCTTCCAGAAAGGTGTTCTTGAGGGGGGTCAAACAAATGGAGGTCTGAAGGTACTATGTCTGGGCTGTAGCGGGGGGGGGGGGATATGGCAGAATTTCAGTGGTTGCACTGTAATTGATTACAGTGCAACCACTCACTAGTGATGTGGAGTAGCATTGTTATGCACCAAAATCACACTGCTTGTCAGGAGTCCTTGGTCATTTGTGTCGGTTGGCTTTCAGTTTGTCCAACATTGCACAGTAAAGCTCTGCATTGAATGGTCCTCCTTTCTCAAGAAGTCCACCAACAGAACACTGGCCATGACTTTTCAGACAGTGGGAACAATTTTGAATTTTTGTGCAGAGAAGATTGTGGATGTTTCCAGGTCATGGAGTCTTGTTTGCTCTCTGCGGTAAAGTATAGGAGATGAAATGAGAAACCCATATTTCATCTCATTTGACTAGGTGAGCAAGAAAATCTTCACCTTTGTCGCCGTATTGCAACAGATTCTCCAAACACATCCTTATGCATTTTGCCTTGTGCTCCTCTAACAATTGTCGAGGCACCCAGAGGGAGCACACGTTTCAAAAGCCAAGGATATCATGAACAGTTTTGTGAACACCGGACTTAATCAACTTCACTACTTGTGCAATTTCACACAGTTTCATTCTCTGGTCTTCAAGAGCGATTCCCTTAAAATGCAGAATTCTGTCTTGCTTGAAGGCCTGCCTGCCTGATGTCGATCTTCATTGTTACCAACCATTGCTTGCTTTAAATTCATTCAACCAAAAACACACCTGCTTCTTTGATATCACCTTTTTGCCATACATAGCAACCAGTTCATGGTGAATGTCACTTGATGAAGACCAAGTGAAAATAAAAGGCAGTGATTCACTATATGATGATGTCTGGAACTTGATGTATTGTATGACTGGGGTACACCTATGCATCCTTCTCATTCATCTCTAGATAGTTAAAACTTGTAAGAATAATCATTAATGTACTCATGTTGGAGGCTTAATGGAGTAAAATTGCACTGGGAAATGATTAAATTCTTCATTATTTAATTCTTCTAATATTTTCTTGCATTCACAGAGACATCTTCAGGAATACAAAATTGTAAAAACACACAAAGAAATGGAAAAAATTAGACTATTTAAAGCCTGAATTCCTATGGGGGCAATCTCTATGGGTGCTGTTGGCTAGCCTTATCTGTTGGGCAGGATGACTAAGAATTAAAGTTTCCCAAATCTTGGGAAGTTTAACTCAACCATATTTTTTAAGATTAGGCTGGCTTTTTAAATCTCTGTCGATTCTAAAAATAGTCTTTCAAGTTTGTATTTACTATGATGAAGCATAATAGTTTTATTCCATCTGATCCTGTGCAAGGTATAATTGTGGCAGCAGATGTATTTTTTGTGTTTATCTAGGTGGATGTTAGCAGATCTTCCAGTTTGATTATAATATGTAACAGTGTCTGTAGTACAAACTACAGTAATGTTTGTACTTTATATGTTTGTAATACAAACTTGTCAAGGTCCTAGCCAGTTCAGCTAAACATTCCTTTAACATGCATGCTGATGTCCCATCTGAATTCTTAATCGGGTTACGCAACAACTCTAGAACCTCCTTCTCTTGCACCTCTTTCTCTTCATCAAGTGTAGTGATAGCAGTGTACATTATGTTATTTGCACCAGGATGATAGACCTTCGTGAAGTGAGCACTCATTTTTTGAATTATTGCATTTGCTTCTGATACACAGTGAAGTTATTCTTCAGCATTACTTTCTGCATAAGATACTAATAATTTAAGTAGTGAGAAATATAGTATGAGAGAAGATATGAAAGGTCTGTCGGAAGAAGCGAGAAAGAAATGTGAGAGAGTAAAAATTGTAGGATTGCTACCTAGACATGACAGTACAGAGTTAAGAAGGAGGGGGATGATAGCAAATGATTTCATGTGCAGGCTGTGTAGAAGAAATGGATGCCAGTTTTTAGATGTGGGGAGTGAGTTTGATGGCAGAAAAGACTTGTATGAGAGCGATAGCCTGCATTTGAATTCATTTGGCAAGAAGTAATTTTTCCAGGAGCCTGGAAAAATTACTTCTTGGTTTGAGACCTAATGCAGAGAGTCAGGAAAAAAAATTCATAAACTAAATCATCAAGTGAGGAAAGGGAAAAATGTGTGTGAAAGTACAGCTATGGTATGCAAACGTAATAAAGATATGAATGTCTTTGAACATGGTTATATATGGTGAAGGGCTGGAAAAATATGCTTTGGATTCAGATGTTTTGAGTATGTCTGGAGTGGGAAAAGAGAAAATGCTAGAACAAAACCAAATAGATTGCTTATCTAATTATAAGAATAGGCTAAGTGGTAATTTATTATATTTTATACACAAATGCCAGGAAAATGACGGTAACAATTTGTCCCATGTAACGGTGAGTTTGAGTCTATCTGGTGTGAAGTTAACAGAATGAAATATATGGTGGGGTGGTGCTACAGACCTGGTGTCTCAGTTGCAGGAGACAAAAAAATGCATTGCCACTTTAGCCTTATGGGTACCAAACAAGTGATCATTATGGGTGACTTTAATTTTCCAAATTAAATGATAAGAAAGAAGAGGAATTTATTGAATTGTTATGAGATAACTTTCTCAAATAGCATATGAGAGAAGGAACTCAAGGTCAAAGAGCGTTGGATTTGCTCATAACATCAGAAGGGGTCTCTATTAAGAATATGGGCTATTTTACACCAGTTGGCGACAGTGATAATGCTGTGCTTTCTTGGGAAGTATCTAATTGTATTGATGCTTCGATTAAAACAGGTTATATGCTGAACTGCAAAGCTGGAATTATGATCAACGTAGGAGAATACTGTCTTTGGTCCCATGGTATCAGTTACTGAATGGGGAAAATGTCAGCAAAGCAATGAATCTTGAAAAAGTCCTTAAATGAGGCAGTATCTGAATGTATCCCTACTGTTCAAAGAATGAATAGGTTGGGAGTGAAATGGATGTGTAAACTTATTAGGCAAGAGATCCAGAAGAAGAAAATGATGTGGAAAGAATATCGTGAAAATAAGAGTGATATATGATATATATGAGGCTGGTCTGAAAAGTTCTTGGCCTTGACCATAGATGGCAAAACTATCAGCAAGATTTTTTTTTTCTAAGCTGGTACATTTTGTCATAATCATCCATGTGAAATTGCAAGTCATTCTATCAAGTAGTTTGTTTTATACAGCTGTCTGAAGCACCTTGAAATGGATAAAATCGATTGATAAAATAAAGGTATGAATTCTTTGTAAAGGAAGGTTTAACGCGAAAAGAAATTCGTTCGAAGTTCATTAAAGTTTATGGGCATTCTTCTCCGTCGTTTTCAACAATTAAGAAATGGGCTGCCGAGTTTAAATGTGGCTGTACCAGCCTTGAAGATGATCCACTTGAAGGATGTCAAAAAGTGTAACACCAGAAATCATTGATCAAGTGCACGATATGGTATTGAATTAAGAATTATAGACACGTTAACACAAGAATATTTTAATATTTGTTAAATATTTCAGTCTGAAAATAACAGACTATCTTCAGTAGCTACATAGGAACAGTCCTAACAAGGTGAAATACCAACAATTGATCATTCAAAAGTAGAATGAGTCACGTGATGTTACATTGCTAAGCATTAAAGAGGGAAAAAATTTCATCAGAGTGATGATTAAATTATAGGTATTAATTCACAATTTCATATAATAATCTTAATTTATAAATAACATTAGGCTAATGTAGGAATTAAAAGTCTCAATTTAAAAAATAAATAAATACAAATTAATGTGTTATCCTGATTAAACTTTCCCTTATTTTTGATAACGATATACAGTCATTTCGATTCAAGTTAAGGCGTTGAAGTAAGGCCTCAGCACTCTCTTTGAATAGGCGCTCAAATTTATAGTGACATCTGTGTAGAAGGCACGCCTTGAATCAGAGGATGTTGTGTCTTGGCTCTATCCCGTGCTGAGCCAATCCAGACTTATAGGATTTGTTGCGTTGCATTTATGATTGATGTTCTTGAATTCTTTTTTCTATAGAGCGTCCTGTTTGTCCAAAGTAGGACAGATTGCATTTACAAAGAACTTGATGATAACTAATAATTTAGGAATTGACAGCATACACTAGAAATATAAATTAAATAAACTTTAATATATACTTTCCGATATTTTGACAACGTCACGTTGCCATCTTCTCGGGAACGTAATACAATGACAAGTGCACGCAAGTACTACATAAGAGCAAAATGAGAAATGAAGCGAGGAAGATACCGTTTTCCTAAAGTCTTGATGGTGCCCCCTGGCACGCAATATTGGTAGTTCTTGGCCTTCCTAAAGTCTTGATGGTGCCCCCTGGCACGCAATATTGGTAGTTCTTGGCCTTTGGGCTGAAGTTATTCTAATAAATGTTTCCCAAATTTGGGGCGGTCTCATGCATCCAAATTTGTTGAGGTTTGGAATGTTCCTAAGGACTGAGGCTGATTCCATGAATAGTCTTTCATATTTGAACTTGCTGCGGTGTATTACTGTGGCCCTCTTCCACCTTATTCTGTGGCGAGTATCCAGAGCGTGGTCTGCAAGCCCAGAGTGGCTGTACTGGTGAAATCGGATGTAATCCTTGTGTTCTGAGATTCTGATATTAGCTGTCCTGCCTGTTTGGCCAAAGTAGGACAATTTACAGCTGCAAGGGACCTGGTATACACCAGTTAGGTCTAGTGGAAGTGGTTGGTCTTTAGTGGTGCAGATAAGAGATGCCAATTTTCTATATGATCTGTAACAGGTGGTCAAGTCATGTTTTTTTAGGATTTTTTGTTGTTTTTTCCAAGGTGCCTTGGGTGTAGGGAATGGTGATGGATTTAGAGTAAACTTTTTTGTGAAGGGGGGGGGTTGTGGATAACTGGTTTAAGTATTTTTTGGATTCTTTTTTTTTGGGGGGGGGGGTAGCCATTGGCTGAGAAAGTGTCAAGGATGTGATTTAGTTCAGTGGTTAGGGCTTGATCATTTTGAACAGATTAGGTTGAATAGTGTCTTAATAACTCCATATTGTTGTGAAGGGGGGGTGATGGGATTGTTGGTGCATGTATCTGCCTGTATGGGTGAGTTTTCTATAAACCGAGAAAACCAAGGTTCCATCAGGTTGGCGGGTGAGTAGTGTGTCTAGGAAGGGGGAGGTTATTGTTTTTCTCTTTTTCCAGGGTGAACTTGATTCTAGGGTGTTGGTTGTTTAAGTGTGTTAGGAAGGAGAGGAGTGAATCTGGGCCATGTGGCCAAATAGTGAACACATCATCAACATATCGAAGCCATATGGTAGGCTTTTGTGGTGCTGAGTTTAAGGCTTTCTCTTCAAAAATCTCCATAAAGAAGTTGGCCAAGGGTGGGGAAAGTGGTGAACCCATGGCTGTCCCCTCTATCTGTTTGTAGAATTTTTCCTGCTAAACGAATAGCCTAAGTTCATTGTGAACTGAAATAGGGCTGAGATATCGGGAGGAAATTTAGCTTGGATTAGCTCTAAGGTTTCTTTGAGGGAGACATTCGTGAATAAGGAGGAGACATCAAAACTGACCATTATGTCATTATGTTGGAGTGTAAGGTTTTCTATACTGGCTTTGAAGTGGGCTGAGTTTTTTATGTGTGATGGTGTGTTGTCAGTATAGTGTGAGAGCGCTTTGGCTAAATGCTTAGCTAGTTTGTAAGTGGGGGAATCAATGCCATCCACTATGGGACGTAATTGCACATTTTCTTTATGTATTTTTGGGAGCCCATGTATGCGGGGTGGGGGGGGTCTAGAGTTATATGGTTTTAGTCTGTTGGTAATCTCCACAGGCCAAGAAGTGACCTTCTTAAGGAGCCTATGGAGTTTTCTAATTTGTGAGTTGGTGGGATTGTATTCAATAAGGAGGTAAGTAGCTCCATCTAATAGTAAAGTCTTAAGCTTACCTGTGTAGTCATTATGATTGAGTACCACAGTGGCGTTCCCCTTATCCGCTTTGGTGATAACTATTTCTTTGTTTTTCTTCAATTCTTGTAGTGACTTGTATTCACTAATGGATATATTGGTTTTTTGGTGGTTTTGCTTTTATGAGAACACAGGCTGCATCCAATCTAGTATCGTTGGCGATGTGGTTTGGAAGGTGGTGAATCCCGTGTTCAATCTGGATCATTAATTCTTCGGCCTGTAATTTCCTAGGAGCAATGGCAAAGTTGTGACCATGTGATAGAGCGTTGAGTGCTTCAGGTTTCAAGATAACTGAAGAAAGGTTAACTACAGTGTTGGTTTGTAGTTTAGGTTTGGACGCCGGGTTCTTTATTAATTTATCAAACTTGTTGATATGTCGACTCCGTATTCGTTCAAATTCTTTATTTGCCGCCTTACACCTCTAGAAAACCTTACACTCCAACATAATGACATAATGGTCAGTTGTGATGTCTCCTCCTTATTCACGAATGTCTCCCTCAAAGAAACCTTAGAGCTAATCCAAGCTAAATTTCCTCCCGATATCTCAGTCCTATTTCAGTTCACAATGAACACAGGCTATTTCGTTTGGCAGGAAAAATTCTACAAACAGATAGAGGGGACAGCCATGGGTTCACCACTTTCCCCACTCTTGGCCAACTTCTTTATGGAGACTTTTGAAGAGAAAGCCTTAAACTCAGCCCCATAAAAACCTACCATATGGCTTCGCTACGTTGATGATGTGTTCGCTATTTGGCCACATGGCCCAGATTCACTCCTCTCCTTCCTAACACACTTAAACAACCAACACTTAAATAAATAAACACTTAAATAACCTCCCTTCCTAGACACACTAGTCACCCACCAACCTGATGGAACCTTGGTTTTCTCAGTTTATAGATAACCTACCCATACAGTCAGATACATTCACTAACAATCCCATCTTTCCCCCTCACAACAATATGGAGTTATTAAGACACTATTCAACAGGGCAAAACTAATCTGTTCAAATGATCAACCCCTAACCACTGAACTAAATCACATCCTTGACACTTTTTCAGCCAATGGCTACCCCTCCCCAAAAGAATCCAAAAAATACTTAAACCAGTTATCCACCCCCCCCCCCTTCACAAAAAAGATTACTCTAAATTCATCACCATTTCCTACATCCGAGGCACCTCAGAAAAAATCAACAAAATCCTAAAAAAACATGACTTGACCACTTGTTACAGACCATATAGAAAATTGGCATCCCTTATCCGCTCCACTAAAGACCAACTGCTTCCCCTAGACCTACCTGGTGTATACCAGGTCCCTTGCAGTTGTAAATTGTCCTACTTTGGCCAAACTGGCAGGACAGCAAATATCTGAATCTCAGAACACAAGGATTTTATCTGATTTCACCAGTACAGCCACTCTGGGCTTGCAGACCATGCTCTGGATACTCGCCCCAGAATAAGGTGGAAGAAAGCCACAGTAATACACCGCAGCAAGTTCAAATATGAAAGACCATTCATGGAATCAGCCTCAGCCCTTAGGAACATGCCAAACCTCAACAAATTTGGATGCATGAGACTGCCCCAAATTTGGGAAACATTTATCAGAAAAACATTTAGCCCAAAGTCCAAGAACTACCAATATTGCCTGCCAGGGGGTGCCATCAGGACTTTAGGAAAACCGTATCTTCCTCGCTTCGTTTCTCATTTTGCTGTTATGTAGTACTTACATGCACTTGTCATTGTATTAAATTCCCAAGAAGATGGCAACATGACTTTGCCGAAATACCGGAAAGTATATATTAAAGTCTATTTAATTTATATTTCTAGTGTACACTGTCAATTCCTTAATTATAGTTATCATGTTTAACTAGCATATAAGCCTCTCTATAAGAAAAAAGAACTTGATATACACCAAGCAGATACATAGTTGAGCATTTATCTTTAGAAGAGAGGAAATAGGTGGATATTTTGTTAATAGGTATATAAGTGGCTGTTTAATCATATTTCTTCAGAATTGGGGTGCAATCCTAGCTCACCTCCTCATGGTGCATCCTGGATAACGTTAAAGAGCTAGAGCGACTTAGCAACCAGACTGTCTTCTCTACCTCGTGGTTACACCACACCTGAACTCAAATACAAGAAATTGGGGCAAGATGACTAGGAATATTGGACCTGTTGTTCAAATTTGCCAAATTAACATTGAGGGCCTATGTAGAGCAAAATGTGAATACCTCTCAAAGATTTTATATGACAACAATGTCGACATTGTTCTTATTCAAGAGACTCACTGTAAAGATAAGGATTAGCTCCACCGCAGGGGCCAAATTCCTGGTTACATTATCATTGGAGCCACTTACCATCATGCACAGGGCCTTGCCACCTATGTATGTAGTGCACTAGAAGATTCCCACCTCATTACAACCAGCATTATCGGCAGCATGCATCTGATAACAACTATGATAGGGAACATAACCATTACCAACGTGTATAAATCCCTGCCCTCTTGTGGCCTCCACAAGTTCTACCAGTGCACAACCACCTTGCGATGCATATAGGCGACTTTAATAGCCACCACATGCTATGAAAATATGCTTCCAACAATGAATGCAGAGAGACTTTGACTGAATTGGCAGAAATTCACAACATGCACCTAATTTTCGACAAAAGATAGATCTTCCTTCAGGTCAGCAGTTTGGAACAGCGAGTACAACCTGACCTCTGCTTTGTCACTCAAGACAACAATGGACGACCGTTACCTACATCGAGGAGAGTTCTCTCCAAATTTTCCCGAAGCCAACATAGACCAATTATATTAGAGGTAGGTCTGCAGGTACCCCTTGTCAGATCCATCCAATCCATCCTTGCTGGAACTTCTGAAAGCCGACTGAGATACATTTGCTTCTTGTCTTGACAAATATGTCCGTTGGATCCCTCCAACAAGCAGTAATTACAAGAGATTCATGGGAGCTGTCTTAGCTGTAGGTAAGAAGACCATACCAAGAGGCTTCCGGAAGGAGTATATCCCTGGATGGGATGATGATAGTAATAAACTGTATCAAGAATATCTAGAGTGTGTGGTGATCCTGACATTGCAGATGAACTCATTCATAGCCTTGACACCAGCCAACAGATGAAATGGACTGAAACAGTAGAAAGACTCGATTTTCGGCACTCCAGTAGAAAAGCATGGAGCCTTCTAAGAAAACTAGGTAATGGCACCCTGACTGCCCGGGAACAATCAGCTATTTCTCCTGACCAATATGCATCAGATATTGTCAACACGTCAAGATATACCACCAAGGACAAACAACACACTCTACAAATAAAAAGAGAACTTACATATTTGAAAAAACAGACCATCAGACCCTCTATATTCACAACCCTTCACTCTTGAAGATATTAACACTGCTCTAATGGGATATGAAACCAGGAAAGACTCCAGGTTTCAATGGAATTCATCCTGATTTCTTGTTGAAGACAGGCCAAAAAGCTCGACAGTGGTTGGCTTGCTTTTTGTCTGACATTCTCCAGACTAGTAGACTCCCAAAAGAGTTTAAAAGGACAAAAATTATCTATATGTTAAAACCAGGAAAAACCAACAACAAACCAGAAAACTGCAGACCAATCTCCCTGCTTAGCACCTGTTATATGCTCCTAGAAAGACTCATCCTTAATAGAATTTCCCCTAAGATAATAGAACAAGTTAAGTCAAGTCACAGTGGAACAGGCTGGATTCAGACATAAACGAAGCTGCCTGTGATCAGGTTCTGTCACTCTCTACACATATAGAGGCAGGCTACCAACAATGCCGGAAAACAGCTGTAGCTTTTGTAGATCTTACCGCAGCGTATGATACAGTCTGGAGGCATAGCGCAGTCTGCACGTTGCTCCGTGCAGTCCCATGCAGAACAATAGCAAAACTAATTGATAACATGCTAAGCAACCACCTGTTCCAAGTGTGTATGGACGAGAACAAAAGTAAACAAAGAACACTGGATAATGGACTACCACAAGGGTCAGTTCTGGCTTCCCCTCCTTTTTTAACTTATACATCATAGATTTTTGCCTAATACAGCCTCCAAGAAGTTTTGCTACACTGATGATATTGCTCTAGCCACCAGGCACACCAATTTTACTACAATTGGAGATACACTAACAAATGACCTTGCAGTCCTAGATGAATACTTCAGCAAATGGAGATTATGCCCAAACCCTAACAAAACAGAAGTTTCATGCTTCCACCTGAACAATAACCAGGCTAACAAGAACTCATGGTCTATTTCAATCACAAACTGCTACGCTACAATAGATTCCCGAAATATCTGGGCATCGCTCTGGATAGAACACTATCTTTTAAACCACATGTCATTAACACATCATCCAAGCTAAAAACAAGAAACAGTATACTGCAAAACAAAAACTATGTGGAACAACTTGGGGTGCCTCAGCAACAACGCTTCGCTGCACTGCTCTTGGCCCCGTTTACTCCACAGCTGAATACTGGTCACCTGTAATGGCTGAATAGCTCCCATGTATATTTGGTTGATACCCAGCTTAACACCACTGTGCGCCTTATTTCTGGAACTGTAAAATCAACCCCAACCTACTGGCTCCCGGTGCTAAGCAAAATCCTGCCTCCACACATCCGCAGATCCAACTTTCTTCTACATGAATACAGCAAAATCGGGGAAATCCAAAATCTTCCAATCCATGAAGACATCCCACCCCTAGAAATAAACAGGCTAACGTCAAGGCACCCTCTAATCTTAACAGCAAAAAAACTTGCAGAGACAAGTTTCAACATGAAGGAGAAGTGGAAAGAGTCCTGGTGTAACACTTCAACAGGGATCTTCCATGAATTAGTAGACCCAACACAGATACCTTCGGGTTTTGACCTACCTCGGAAAACTTGGTCTGCCCTTAACCGAATCTGCACCAACCATGGCAGATGTGCAGATTACCTTTACAAATGGGGCATCACCCCACCAGACAATTAATCATATTACAGCAGAATGTGTCCAACGTGCATGCAGTGGAAATCTGTCAGACTTCATCCATGCTACACCAAGTGCAGTCGACTGGATAATCAACCCCTAGACATTCAGTTGTAGTCTATTCTTGATTCTTTTCAACTTTCAACTATCAAACATCACATGAAATTAAATGGCTTCTCCGAAAACAGTACACAACATCTGTTCGATTCCTACAATCCAATCCAGAACAACAAAAATTCAGTTCCATATATTTCCGGGATTTCAGAACCAATTTCAAGAATTCTGAAGATTTATTTAGCATATGGCTCACACATGAAAAGTTACATTACATTAATCCTTAATATATATGGACATAGTAATAGACATATGTACAATAATAAGACATAATACAGTCATAAAAGAGACAAGAAATATCCAGAGTGCATCATGAAATCAAATAATTTTATAATGTCTTGTGGGAAGATGTCACCTCTCAAAGAGACTTTACAATTACTTGCTGACATCTTGCCACAAGAAATTATAAAATTATTTGATTTCGTGATGCATTCTGGATATTTCTTGTGTCAAAACAAATTCTACAACCAAGTGGAAGGAATGGCCATGGGAAGTTCACTTTCTCCTGCTCTAGCCAACTTTTATTTGGAACATCTAGAAGACGTGTTTTCATTTATATTCCCTCAAACATCCTTTTGGGGGAGATATATAGACATCTTTTCAGTGTGGTCTCATAACAGAGATTGCTTACCTTCCTTTTTAGCCAGAAAAAGATAACAAGTTATTCTTTTTAAACGTCGTCCTCATCTCTTCAACTTCAGGTATTCTGACAACAACAGTTTACAGAAAACCCACTTTCTCTGGATGTTATATTCTCAAACAATCTGCTCATCATCCTTATCAAAAAACAGGAATCATAAAATATTTAATCCGACGAGCTAGAACTAATTGTTCAACTCCTCATGAATTACAGAAGGAACTTTCAATTATCAAACATCACATGAAATTAAATGGCTTCTCCGAAAAAAGTACATAACATCTGTTCGATTCCAACAAACCAATCCAGAACAACAAAGATTCAATACGTCGAGTTCCAATTCCATATATTTCCAGGATTTCAGAATCAATTTCAAGAATTCTGAAGAAATATGATTTAACAGCCACTTACATACCTATTAATATAATTATACACCTTGTAACTGCAATCTGTCCTACTTTGGACAAACAGGACGCTCTATAGAAAAAAAAATAAAATAAAGAACATCAATCATACATTCAGCACAACAAATCCGATAAGTCTGGATTGGCTCAGCACAGGATAGAGACTAGCCACAACATCCTCTGGTCCAAGACTTTCCTTCTACACAGATGTCGCTGTAAATTTGAGTGCCTATTCAAAGAGAGTGCTGAAGCCTTACTTCAGTGCCCTAACTTGAATTGAAATGACTGTATATCGTTATCAAAAATAAGGGAAGTTTAATCAGGATAACACATTAATTTTTTATTTTATTTGTTTTTTTTTTCAATTGAGACATTTAATTCCTACATTAGTCTAATGTTATTTATAAATTACGATTATTATATGAAATTATGAATTAATACCTATAATTTAATCATCACTCTGATGAAATTTTTCCTCTCTTTAATGCTTAGCAATGTAACATCACGTGGCTTGTTCTACGCTTGAATGATCAATTGTTGGTATTCCACCTTGTTAAAATCTGTTCCTATGTAGCTACTGAAGATAGTCTGTTATTTTCAGACTGAAATATTTGCAAATATTAAAATATTCTTTTGTTAACATGTCTATAATTCTTAATTATAATGTCACAATTGTCTCTAAAGAGTAAAATGGTATTAGATGAATGGCGAGTCAAAGTGTGCAAAATTGCTGAGACTATAGGCATTTCAAATGGATGCGTAGAATATATTTTGCATGAATAGCAAATGAAAAAGCTTTGCACAAGATGGGTACCACGCTTGCTCACAGCAGATCAAAAATGCACTCGAATGAAAATCTCTGAACGGTGCTTGGAGCGTTTTAACAAGAATAAAACTGATTTTGTGCATCGATTTATTATTATTATGGATGAGACTTGGATTCACCATTACACACTAGAATCCAAACAACAGTCAAAAGAAGCCGGTTGTTCAGCGCCAAAGAAGACAAAGTCAGTTCCATCAGCAGGAAAGGTCACAACATTGGTGTTTTGGGATGCTAAAGGCATTTTGTTTATTAATTATCTCGAAAAGGGTAAAACAATAACCGAGGAATATTATTCCAATCTTTTAACCAGACTTGACAAAAAAATTCGTGAGAAAAGACCCGGTTTGCAGAAGAAAGAAATATCATCTTTCATCAGGACAATGCACCTGCCCACAAAGGTGTTTTGGCAATGGGAAAATTAAGTGATCTGCACTATGAATTGTTTGAACATCCACCCTATTCTCCAGATTTAGCTCTCTCTGACTTCTATCTATTCCCAAAACTGAAACTCTTTCTCGCTGGTCAGCAGTTTTCTTTGAATCAAGAGGTGATTGCAGCTGTAGAGGGGCATTTTGCAAATCTTACTGAGAACCACTACAGGGAAGGGATAATGTCACTGGAGCATTGCTGGAATAAGTGTTAAGGGAGATTATGTTGAAAAATAAAAATAATTTTGAAATTATAAATTTGTTTTTTCATTGTTAGGCTGAGAACTTTTCAGACCACCCTCGTATGTAAAGCTCAGGCCGAAAAAGTAATGAGTATTGTGCAGAAAGCTAAATTGGAGTATAAAAGAAATTGACAAATCAAGCTAAAGGCAATCCAAATGAATTTTATTGTTATGCCACTAGCAAAAGAAAGAATGAATGTGAAAGAATAACTTTATTGAATGCAGATGGTACATGACTGTTGGAAGATAATTAGCTTGTTCAATTAATGAGTGCTCACTTTGCTAACGTATATCAACCTGGTGCATGTAACATGGTGCATAATGCTACTATTACATTGGTTGAAGAGTCAGATGTTTATGAAAATGAGGTTGAAGAGCTGTTACGTACCTTGAATAAGAATTTGTCTATAGTGACAGATGGAATGTCAGCCCGTTTGCTAAACGAATGCTCAGCCAAATTGGCTAGGCCTTTCACATGTTTGTATAACTTGAGTCTCAGCTCATGAATAATACCACAGGAATGGAAGGAATGTATGATAGTTCCACTGTACAAGGATGGTGCAAGAAACTGCCGTGTCTAACTTTATCTCTGGTATGGTAGTGAAGATTTTATAGAAGTTGGTGAGAACTCACATGCAGAAATGGGTACTAAAGGAAGGTCATGTTTTAGCAATTTGCTCAAAAAATTATAACAATGTTATGACTGAATTGGATAAAGGGAATGGATACACCATGATAATGTTGGATTTTTCTAAGGCATTTGATAATATACCACACGAAAGACTGTTGCATAAACTGGAGAATATGGAAATGGAATATAAACTCTTGACTTGGATCAGGGGATGGTTGATAGACAGATATCAAAAAGTGGTATACAGTAGATGTGAATCTGTCTGATTTAAGGTGACCAACGGTGTATACCTCAGGGTTCAGTCCTTGGGCCATTATTGTTCAATCTATACATTAATGACATCAGTCAGGGTTTAGCATATTGTAATTGTTTGCCAATGATGGGATGCTACTGATATTCAGCACTTACAAAATGATTTGAATAGACTGGAAATTTGGGCAAATGAAAATGGTTGTCAGTTTAATGTTAGTAAGTGTAAAGTTATGTGCTTTGGCATAATTAGATTTCCATTGGCATATTATTTTAGCGGGCTATGCTACAAAAAATTGAGGAGGCACGGGATCTTGGCGTATTGGTAGAATTTGAAGTTCAAAGGTCACATAGCAAAAGTTGCAAATGCAACTCAGAGGATAATTGTGATGTTGAAGCAAACCTTGACAGTAAGGATAAGGAAGTCTTTGCCTCTTTATAAGGATTTGATAAGACCACTTGGATTATTGCGTGCAGATTTGGTCTCCCGGGTTCCAATGGGATAAAGAAGCTATGGAAAGGGTGCAAAGAAGAGTTACAAAGATTATAATCCGGATTATGGGATCTAGATTATGTGGACAAATTGTAAGTATGTGGATTACCGATTCTGGTAAACAGGAGAAAGAGGGATGATATGATAGAAGTCTATAAACTTTGGAATGGATATTATAAGATAGTGTCTGATGAAATTTTTCGTTATATGGAAGATGGGAAGAGAACACAGGGGGCATCTATGGAAGTTTGTTCACGGTCAAGAAAGGAGTAAGAGCTAGGTTTTTCTCTTAGAGAGTAGTGAGTGAGTGGAATAGTTTGCCTTTAGGGGTAGTGAGTGCATCTAGTGTGAAGGAATTTAAGGGATGCTGGTTTGGGTGATTTATAGCCTCCCTTGATGAGTCCTTGACTTCCTGGAGGTCTCAGATGATAATAATAATAATAACAATAAAATTTTTCTGGGTTGCCTTTAGGCTGTGCAGCTAGTTTCTTTTTGTACCCCAATTTAGCTTTCTGCAAAATAATCATAAATTTTTTGCCTGCGTTTTAAATATTTCATAACTCCTCTCATTATTATTTTTGCAATGTTCCTTCCACATCATGTTCTTCGTATGGATATCTTGTTTAATGAGATTGCACATGCATTTCACTGCCATCCTAGTTGTTCTTCAACCTCTATTGACACATTCAGATACTGCATCATTTAAGTATCTTTTCAAAGTTTTCCATGCACTACTGATATATTCTTCCTTTTGAACAACTGAAACCAAAATAGTATTCTCCTGAGTTAGTCATAATTTCCAGATTTGTAGTTCAACATAACCTGTCCTTTGCTCTTACCTCTGATTGGAACATCCGTATAGTTGACCACTTCCCTAGTCTGTGGCATCACCCCCCACCATATATATTTCATCCTGTTAGCCTCCATTTCACACCTGATAGCTTCAAACTGAATGCTACATGGGACATTATTACTGTTATTGCTTTCATTTTTTTCTATCCTAACTAGAATCAAATCATCCATCATACTGTATTCTACTAAATTTCAGGTTTCACTATGCTGACAATTTTAAGCTGCAGTATATTCATCAAAGTAACAAGCTTTGTTTTAACCACTTTGTTTCTAATTTTCCTGGCATTTGTGTATAGACAAGTATAAGAAAATGCAAGATCTCCTTGCATTTTCTTATACTGAAATCTACAGTCTGCTTGGCCCAGTTGGGCAACTTTCTCTTTTTCCTCCACACACACACACAATGTCCAAATGAAAAGTGTAGTCCATCCATTCAGCAGATTCATATTCATGTTCATTAACATTCCCATCACTGTTATGTCTACAGATCCTAGCTGAAATTATAATACTGGAATTAATTCATGTAAAATATTATTTAAGCCTGAGTATCACAGGCATCTTCAGTACAAGGTTGAACAATACTGACAATTCCAAAAGGCACCACCTAAGTAGCTAATGGAAGATAACTAAAAAAAGTCATTAAATTTCCTAACTTATTAAAAAAAAACTTACATAAAATAAATAATTAAATAATATATATATATATACACAATTAAAAAATGTTAGGAACGATTAGCTGATTTAAAAAGTGCTACCTCCCACAGAGGGGATAGACGTCGACCATCAGATCTATTTAAGTTAGGAGAGTGAAGTAAAGTTTCACATGTTTCTTTATAAAGCTGTTCCATGAGGAACCAACTTTTGTGAAGGACTCTTGTCTGGTTCCAATGAACTCTATGTCTAGTGTTGATGGTTTGCTCTGCAAGTCCAGACTGTTCAGGTTCAAGGTATTGAATATAAGACTTGCGTTCTTCTAGCCGAATAAAAGTAGATCTTCCTGTTTTTCCGAAATAAGATAACCCACAGGAGCAAGGAATCTGATAGACACCTGGATAATTGAGATGTGGAAGCTTGTCCTTTGGAGAAGTGAGAAAGGTGGCAATTTTTCTGATGGAGCGAAAGGCCACAAAAATATTTAGTGGTTTTAAAACTTTTGCTATGCATTCACTAATGTCTTGCACTTAAGGGATAGGAATACGAGTTATTTCGTCTGTATTTGAAGAGGTAGAGATACCAAAACTGCTCAAAGCTCTTTTGATGAAAGAATTCTTATAACCATTAGATAAAAAAGTGGAAATAATATGGTGCAGTTCTTTCTGTAATAGATCATCTAAAGAACATAAGGAGTGGGCCCGATGAACTAGTGTTTTAATAGTTCCAGCCTTTTGACTGGGATGGTGATGAGATTCAGCATGGATATAATGGCCTGTATGTGTCTTCTTCCTAAAAACTGCGAAATGTAGGTTACCATCTGGTTGGCGAAGAATTAAAAGATGTTAAATGGCTAACTGCTTATTTACTTCCTCCTCTAGGGTGAATTTGATCCTTGGATGAAGTGCATTTAATTTTGAGAGAGAAACTGTTGTAATTCTTAAGAAAAGCCATTCCAGATAGCAAAAATGTCATCTACATATCTGAACCAATGAGTAGGTATAGGTGAAATGTTGTCAAAAATACATTATTCAAAGTGCTTTCAGACACATTGTTAAAATATTTTATTTTGTAATAAATTCTGGTTATTTTCCCTTTAAAAACAAGTTATATCAACAAATCGAAGGAACAGCAATGGGCAATCCTAGTTCTCCTCCTATCACCAACTTCTTTATGGATACTAATACAGTACTAATATGATAACAGCATTTGATGTGTAGGATCACATAAACTAGCTTTATCTGACACCACTTTGCTATTTTTATTAAAATGATGACAATTTCTGATATGGTGTAACATTCTCTGTTATAATCATCAACAAATCACAAGGAGAGACATTGGATACTTAGAAATTTACTTACTGGAATCCCTTTCTACATACTGAGAGTCTAGGTAAGATATGATCCTTGTTAAATACAAAAAGAAATTACCAGATGGTAGAAGGAAAATGAAAAAAAACAACAGCAAAAAAAATTGTATAAGAAGTCTTGCAGTAGGTAGGTAGGTATGTACAGTTCACACTTTTTATTGTAAACACTATAAAGAAACTACTGAGAAGTCAAAATAAAAGAGTCTATATCAAACTATTCATTCTGACCAACTATTCCTGTCATCTCTATGTGTTTACTGTAATCAAGGTATATTACTTTCATTTCTGCAAAATTTTTATTTCAGTTAACAGTGTAATAAAAAAAAATTCATTGATATATTGAAAGCCATTTCACATGAATTTGAATTTAATTTACAGGTATCCTTCAATTAATGCGGTTAATTAATCCCTCAATGTTACCGCGTATATCAAAATCGCAATCACGTTAATCAAATCTAATAATCAATTGTAAAAATTACAATTCGTCCATGATCAGTTACTGTATTAGTAATTCGTTTTATGTGGTACTCTTTTAGGAAAGATAAAAAAATGAATGAAAGTAAATGTTTAATAAATGCTTGTAAATACTTACATTATTTACTGCAATTTTTTATCAAAAGAAGTTATCAAGAGTCGTTTGAGCAGTTTTAGTTTTTTTTCTTATCGGCATAAATTCTACGATAACAAGCAAAATTACTCTCCATACTTCGGCAAACAAGCAATAAAACATAAAGAAAAAAACACTGCAAATATAATACACGATTGTACAAATTAAGTGGATATTGAATCCAACGTTATTTCAAAGTCGAATAGAGAAACTACTAGAATTTCGTGCTGAATATATATAGAAACTAAAAGTTTCGGCAGATGCAAGCATAAATAACCTTATGGGCAATTCGTAGTAAAGGTGGAGTAAGCTTCAGATCACTTTCCTTAGTATTTTCCATAAATGTAAAGCACATCTCCTAGAGGACATGTATGATAAATAAGTCTTTGGCTCTCTATTGTAATACATGTTGGTTTATTTATTTTCAGTTCCAATCTAAAAATTATTAAACAAAGAATAAAAAAAAAAAAAAAAAAACTAAACCATACTATGCTGACATCGGAGGTTGCGGTATCTCTCAGATACAGTTTACTGTCAAATATCACAAACCTTTACATAACATGTGTTAAACCAAACTGACAGCAAAAAAAAAACAGTGTAGAATATCACTCGTAACATGTGAATGCACAGCTACTCATGACCTCCAAGCTATACAATGAATTGTGTAAGAATATTTATATTAAACATTTTGCTTGTATCTGTCAGATCAGCTGCGAGCTCCTCAGGGTTAAAGGCACATTAATCAAAACTCTTGCTGCGTATATCAAGTGATTGCCGCGATAATCAAATCTGCGTTAAGCAAAACTGCGCTAAGCAAGGGATACCTGTATTTATTATTAAAGTCTGGTTGTCATAATGTTTATTTTCTTTTGTAGACATACAAAGTTTTCAGCTATCACTCTTTAATTCACCTTGCTTTGTATTATTTGTTTATTTATTTGATCGATGGGTATCACTAGTTATTATTTTAGTAAATTAGTATATATTGCTTCTCTATTACTATAGAAGTATATTTTTAAATGGTAAATTTGTTAAATTTACCATTTAAAAATTGCAAAATTGTTTTCATATTATAAATTTCATTTCATATTAGGTGGCCAGTAGTATCTACAGTATGTTTCAAACCAGATGTTTGCTACATCGTAATGCTTATCAGCATCGAGTAATTGTTTTAATTCATAAACTGTAAGAGTAATTTTTGATTATTTGATAAAAGCATTGAGTTATACTTTTTATTAATTCATTATATATTGCCATACTGGATTACATTGTACCTTATAAATTATTAGAAATTCTGAATTCAATCAGCCTTTTTTTTTTTTTAATTATTATTTGAAGATGAAAAATTACAAAAAAATTAGTTAATTTGATATTTCTCTGAGTACTGATTACTTGTTTTTCTTTTTAAGTAGCTTTTCCAGGTTGGAGATTAGCCATGATGATATGCCAACATCCATTCCTCTATCATCCTTTTAATCTTGTAATAGCTCTTGCTACCCATCCATTTCTTTATATCTTCAATCCAAGATGTTCTTGGTCTACCAGGAAATCTTCTTCTCTCTAATAATTTTCCCTCCACAATTTCCAGAGACATTTTCCCTGTTGATCCTCTTAATTTACACTATGTTGACAAAAGTATTTGGACACCTAGTTGTAGTAAAATAAATACATTTACTGAGTGCAGCCACTTTTAGCCTGAATGACAGCAACTACCCTTTAGGGCATGCTTTAAACCAATTTCTATGTCAAAACAGGAATATTCTTCCATTCCTTGCACAAAGCTACCCCCATTGTTGATGCTGATGATGATGGCCACTGTGGTTTGGAGTGAATTCGGTGTTCTAATTCGTCCCAAAGAATTGATGGGATTGAGGTCTGGACTCAGAGCCAGCCAGTCCAATACTTCAATGTTGTTTTGTTGAAACAAGTTTTGGATATGCAGTGCAGTAGTATGGTATGGAGCATTGCCTAGGATGTCAAGGTAGCCATCAGACGTCATGGTTTTGGTGACATCCACCAATAGACCAAGCCTCATCCAACTGAAACACTCCCTTATGATTATCGAGCCACCACCACACCTTCTGTTAAGGCTTTTGACAGGATACCTCCATGGAATACTGTTGCACAAATTACAGAATATGGGGATGGATACTAAACTGATGATATGGATAAGAGAATGGCTCATGGAGAGATACCAGAAAGTGGTGTATGGAGGAGCAGAATTCAGGATTAGGTAGGTGACCAGTGATGTGCCTCAGGACTCTGTACTTGGGCCGTTATTGCTTAATTTGTATATAAATGATATAGGAAATGGCTTAAAGTTGTTTGCTGATGATGCAAAGATGGGTAGTGCAATAAAAAATCAAGCTGATGTTGAGAGTTTGCAGGATGATTTAAATAAGCTGGCAAAATGGGCAAAATTGATGAGGCTAGGACTCAGGGGGTTTGTTGATGGATAGGGAGATGAAGTTCAGAGGCCACATTGCTAAGATATCCATGATTTCACATAGGATTACTTGGTTATTGAAGAACACACTGACATCCAGAGATAAGGAGGTTATTATTCCCTTTTATAAGGCATTGATACTTCCACATTTGGATTACTGTGCTGAAGTCTGGTCACCTGGATTCCTTGGAGATGAGGAGGTTATGGAGAGGGTTCAGAGGAAAGTGACTAAGTGTGAGTGATGTTAAAATGTTCTCTACATTAATAGATTGAGAGCTTGTGGATTGCAGAGGTTGGTTGATAGGCAAAGAAAAGGGGGATATGATAGAAAAATTTAAATTACTAAAAGGTTTTTATAAGATTGAAGCAGGGTAAATATTTCAGCTGTGTGATAGTGATGGAACACGAGATCATCCCTGGATATTAAGGAAAAGTGTGGTTAATAAGGGGGTAAGATTTTTTGCCTGGAAGATGGTGAATATTTTTGATTTTGTTGATACTTTGGGAAAAAATCGTAAAGCAGGAATTGTCTGTGTTTAATTACCTTGTAAAGTTAAACTATTTCATTTAACTCACAAATGAGAGCTCCTCACACAAATCGCTTGGTTATCAGCAAACCATGGAAAAGCACCCCCCCCCTGCCTGATTCAGTTGTTAGTTCTTTGTCTGTAAATGAATTCAAGGAGAGGTATGATAGATATTGTTTTGATAGTTTGCGTCCCCTGCGATGAGTCTGCTGACTCCATGGAGATACCTGTAATAATAATAATTATCCCTATTTCTTTTATTAACTTAACTGATATTCATCACATCCTGTCATTTTACCTTAGATAGTCTTCTATTGCTTTTCCAGTTTCTACTTTTAGCCATTAGTTTTCATATTTCTTCTGTCATCCATGTTTTTTTAAATTTGCTCTTTTTTTTTTTTTTTTTTGATACATTTTTCTGCTGTGTTAATATTCCTCCTTCTTGTTGGGATTTCCTTATTTTCAATACACTTTGCTATCTCATTTCAAAATAAAGTATTGCTGTTATTTAATTTAGCTGTATCCCATTTGGATGTTAGATATCTCTTTTTTAACTTTATTGTTATTCTCATAATTCTGTGGTCTGACCCATATTGGGTACTTGGTTTTATTTTACATTTGTTATTCCATTTCTATATCTCTGATTGGTTATTATAAAATCAATTCAATTAGTATATTTACCATCAGGAGATCTCCATGTGTGTATCTTGCATTTTCTTTTTGTTCATGAAAAGTATTTGTGATTATCAATTACTCTTTTAAACAAAACTCAATGCATCTATCAGCTATATCATTTCTTATGCCATATCATCACGGACTTGCAACAGACTTTATTCTTTCCCTTTCTGTTTTGGCATTCCAGTCTCTCATAATGATTAACACTCCAGCTTTTACTTCTATCAAAGACACCTTCCTCTATTTTCTCATTAAATTGTTCAATTTTCTTATCATCTTCACCTGTAGTTGATGCATAAATCTGTAAAATCACCAATGGTTTTGGCTTTGCTTCTATTAAAATTGATATTATTCTCTAAGATTTTGTATTAATATTAATAACTGAATGTGAAAATCTCTTTTCTATAATGAATGCAACTCCTTTTCTACACTCACTTTCCTCCACTTCCTTGATATTCCTTACCATTGCCAACCTGGTTGGCCGACTGGTTAGTGTATCTGATTTCCAGCCAAACGGCTGTGGGTTTGAATTCCGCTGTGGGCATGGATGTTTGCGATTGTCTGTGAAAATACTAGTGGTGGTTCTGGGCAGTAGGTGTAGATGATGTGGTTTGCTGTAGTTGGTGGAGATGGAGAGTTGTAGAGTAAGTGCCCTCCCTCGACGAGTCTTTGGACTTCTTGGAGGTGTCAAATAATAATGATAATAAAAAAATTCCATATCAGCTTTCCAGAATGTCATTCACAATTCAAGTATTTTAATAT